>NW_017305873.1:2590611-2626434 GCF_001594115.1 Trachymyrmex septentrionalis
CTTGAAAACCTCTGGTGACACCGTCGGAGTTCGAGCTTCGCTTTAGGATCCCCTTAACAGATGATTGTACGATTAATCGATTATCAATGTTGTTCATCGTGCCTGTATAAAATGGCATTTCAATCATATCTTTTATTTTTTTGCTTGATGTAATTCGTCACTATTTCAGCAAAATATTCACTTTCAAATCTTAATCAAACGAACATAAGAAATCACTTATTTACAGAAGGAATCAATTTGAATCCTCAAGATTTATTGATCTAAAGAAAGAGAAATTTTGGAATGTATATATCAGAGAATTCAGATTGCAAAATCATTTCTATAGGATTCTAGAGGATTCTAAAATCTTTAAAAGTAATTTCAAAATGTAAACATAACGTATAAAGAGACAATTGAGAAAAATAGATATGTAATAAATAAAATATAAATATATAATAAAAGATAGAACAAATTAATATAGATAACCGATTTATTTTAATTCCAATTTAATTTTAATTGTAATATATGTATACTAATATGAAAAATTAACATAATTCGAAACTACCACCGTAAGACGGACGCATCTCTCCTTGTATTGTTGCAAATTATACGCCACCATATCAAGATTGAGAATTTTATGTTCAATTTCCCGGCTTCTTGCTGCAGCCTTGCGTTTAAAAATTGATTAGCCCGCCCTGAGAGAAGGCAGGGGCTTCGGTCGCGGGGTCTCGGATTCGGTACCATATTTTACGAAAAACCGTCTGGTGCTCTCGCACCGCCCACCGATCCTCAGAAATATATTAAGGAACGCGGAGCGCGTTAAGTGAGGCAGGACTCTCGTCACGCCTCTTCCAATTTGCACGTGATCGCAGCTGGGCCGCTGGATGCCACTTTCACGAAAACTCCCGGTTTGGGCATGGCATGGCATCTATCTCTCATGCAAGATCGTTTTGCGATTAATTAAGCTCATAATTCAGAACACCGCCGCTCGTAACTCGCGCAATTAATGCGACCGTGTTTTTCGGCTGGTCCCTGAAAAATCCGCGAAACTCAACTGAACACGACTGTTCCGTCGTATCGTTAATGACTCTCTCGATCGGCACCGAAAACCCTAACGGCATTTAAGTGTCGCGATTACCGCCTCATTACGATCGGATAAACAATTTAATTGCGTTTCGCTTTTCGCGAGGCAGGTGCTTCACGACAGGTACGCGAATGGTTTCGTGATCGTTAAAGCGATGAGAGGAACAAATAAAAAATGAGAGCGCTCGAGAAAGGGAGAAAAAGCAGAAAAAAAGAGAAAGAGATGCAGTTTATAGTAATACTCCGCAACTTATTTTAGGAGAACGTGCATGATACCAAGTAACTTAAATACATACAGAATAATTTCGAACCAAAATTTGATTGTACGTATATACAAACCTCAAGCAATCATCACTTAACTAACAATAATCAACGGATTTCCGTATTTCATTTGGAATAAATAATTTTGAATTAAGTTCATGAATATTTTTATACAATTATTTTTTATACAATATTATTGATACCTTCTTTAAGCAATTCAAAGCAAACAGTCAGGAGGCTCAATATATTATTCGGATGATTAATATTGCAATGATATGGACGGTTCAGGATCAAGTATTACCATCTTTATATTCAATTATTAATTCTCTTCTGCATATATTAATTCTAAGACTTGTTTATTAAATATTGACAGCATAATTCAGAATTATATATTCCAAACGAAAAACTGAACCTAAATTCTTACGATTTTCTGTCAAGATTTCAGACTACAGATTTCGAAATCTGAATTTCTATCTCTTAATTCTTACTTTGTCGCAAACAACGTACTTCCGTCACAGTTAATTCACGCATAATTAAATAGACGCGACATAAAGCGAATATTAACCCAACACAGAAAATCTCTCTAATAGTCTAATGTCCTTTCTATCAATGTAAATTAAAATCTCGGTTTAATTTACTCTTTATCTTTTTCTAATTCTTAGAACTCGCCAGATAAGAATATATAAAGATAAAAAAAGCAAGTTAAACCGAGATTGAAGTTAATCTACATTGGTAGAAACGTACATAAGAATTACACAACGTTTATTCAAGATTAAATAGCAGGGGTACAAGAACGAAGTAACGGAAAACGATCCTGAAACACGGAGCGAAGGACGAGAAGCTCGCATTAGGGAGGGAAGAGACGACTTTATTGGGTGTCCGTTATCGATTCGCGGACACACCGTATACATATACGAGTCGATTTGCATAAAAACCCTGCATCGCGATCCCCGAGAGATCGCCGCAAGTCGACGCCGTTAACAATTTAGTGGGCGTTGCTCGCGTCGATGCTCGCTCGGCTACCGGCGTGTCGTTCTTACTTATTAAATGAGCGGCATCCGAACGGCCCGATAACCGCCTCGCCGCGAGAAGAAGTCAGTCCACGGTGCGAAGAGGCAATCGACCGAGGAAAACCTACGAGCCGGCCAGCGGCGACGGAAAGAGGTCCAGTTGGGGTGGCACCGAAGGGGGGGACGACGATAAAAGTAACGTGGATTTTAATTACCGACCGATTTCAGCACCGTCGTCCCGCTGCGCGCTCTTGGAGCGAATATTATTACAGCACCATGCGTTTCTCCCGGGTGCTGCGTTTATTGTCAAGTATGCACATCGGATTATCGTCTCGCGTATCTTTTTTTTTTTTTTTTTTTTTTCAATTCTCCCCGGCGATTTCTCCGTGTCCCGCGCACTTCTCCGTCGCGACCCATCGCCGGGCTGATCGTTGAAAAATTAAATTGCGCGAAGCGCGTCCGGCAAAAACACGCGAACTTCTCGTTTACGATTATTAATAGCCGAAGCGCGCGATCTTCCCACTCGCGAGCTGTATGCTCGCCGCTCGAACGATCTGCGCGTGGCGCAGGCAGAAAGAAGTTCCGTGATGGATCGGGCCGTACGCGCGATATTTTCATGTACGAGTGCTACCCGACCTGGACGTATATCAAAGCGAATTTATGCCGCTTCTCTATTAAAAAGAAGGCGTGCGTGGGAGGTCGGCGGAAAACGCAGGTCCAAAGATCGCAGGATGCAAACACCGAAGGTCGCGATAAATTTATGGTAATGGTTGCCGGGCTCCGTGAATGCTAAAATCCTTGGTCTGTCCCTAAGACCTCTGGAGCACGAGTTAGGGATCGTTATTTTTCTTCCAATTATTCTCAGATTTTAGGAGACTCGTGCTCCTAAACTTTGCAAACATAAAGGATCTTATTGCTTTTTCTTCGCCGTATTCTCGGTAAGCGATGGAATTGTGATATTACTATATTTTTAAATACTTATATATAGATATCCCTGAATTTTTAAAAATTTCTAAAAATTTAAATAATTTCCTAATTTCATGTAATAAAATTGATAATTAAAAAGTAATAATAATGATATATTTTCATGAGTGCTACTGTTCTAATTCATCAATTACATCAATTAAATCCGGCGAATATTTAAAGTCGACTTTCTTCGAAGCAAAGATTCATACGAAAAAGTTTTATTCTATGTTTTCTTCTTATTTTTTCATATAGAATCACTCCTTTCTTGATTGTATCATCTGCAGTTCACGAATACATTGCACACAATAAATTAATCTTCGATACAAATAAATAAAAAAAATTATATTCTCGATAAATGGGTCTTGTTGCCTAATAAAATTTTTGCGTGAATCATACAATTTTCAATTCAAATAAACTGCACGCCAACTATTTATTAGTCTTGAAACACAGTTCTAATTTTCCATCTGGCAATGGAAACGAAACTAATTTTCGTCTGACAATGGAAACAAAGCTATTTTTCGATCTGACAATGGATAATCGTGAGATCTTCGAATTATTTACGACTGCCGCACTTTTTCCGTAACAGTAACAGTTAGACATACCGTAAGAATTAGCCAATCACAGTCAAGAGTGCTAAAAAAAAATTTCAATTCTATTTGACTAAGTCTTATAGTACGTCTTACGATTATTATTACAAAAAATATGTGTGACAGTCCTAAATTCATAGCATACAGAAAAATGTAGGGCAATAAGACGGTACTAGATAGTAAGTAAGTTGGCCAATCATAATAAAGAATGTAAGAATGTCCAAAATGTTGCTTCGTTTACCGCTTAAATTTTGTGTTATATATAACCTTTACAATCGGTTTGTTTACGCACACGTACCTTCTTTCGTTCCATTCGGGCGATTTCACGGCGAATCAAATAATGAGCTACGTGTGTATTTTAATGACTCCGCATCTTGGTTGCACGGGCATGATCTCGTCCCGGAATCACTGCCACACCACGATCCTCCCCAAATCAGCACCTGCCTAACAGACGGCCGCCTAAATCCTGCATCATCATTCTAAGACTCGTCCGTTATCTCGAGCTCTCGAAAAATCGATCGGTTTGCTGCTTTGCATTCCGTTGAAGAGAACATCGCCATCGAAGTCGTTGAGTTCCGACCGCTATCGAGAATTATACGCCTCCCGCTATCTTCCTCCCTCATTTTTCGAAATTACTACACGTGGAAACGTCCCCGTAAAACTCGCTCGAGATAGACTACCGTGGGACTCTGTCATCGATAAAATCTCTTAGGGTCACCAATACTCCGATAACGCTGTCGCTCTTGGCACCGGGTGTGCCCGCTTGGGATCCCAACTTTGTTAGTTGAAGTAACGCTTCGTAGCTAGTGCTAGCATGCGCATAACTGATCAGAAATTATCGATAGGCGAAAATCATTCCGGGTGGTCGGGTTATCGCGGAACTAATTTCGGGTCCGGCGATTCGATCCGGGTTCTTTATCAGTTCTCTAGACCCCCATCTCACCATTCGAGTTAACAATGCTTGTTGATAAACATTCATGCAAAGACACGAAAGTTTAGAAATTTCAAGTAATTATACTGTTCTGTTTACAGCAATATATACATATGTTAAAAAAAATAAAAACTGTATTTATGGGAAAGATTTATATACGCATCACTGCAACCTTTTAGATGCGGTAATTTGTAAGTGTATAAATTTACACCCTTGAGCGGTTAAACCTTCTGTGAATACGTCGTCTAGTAATCTATAGATACGTGTCGGAATTATGTATATCTAAAAGATATACGAGTATTAGAAACATTTAGCAATCTATAAATCAAGGTGATTTACATTTTCGAAGCTGCGCGTTCGATGGTTGTAAAAATTCATGGATCGATCGATATTTTCTGCCTATTGAAATTGCAATGCGCCGTACGGTAACACGATGCAACGTATGTTAACTCGCTCCAGATAATGCTGCGTTAGAAATATGAGCAATCTACAAACCTAGAGATGACAATGTTGTGCAAATATAACGCTATTACTCGAAAGTATTTACCCAACCTGTCTTCTTTAATTAAATGAAGAAGAGTGAATATTTTAATCTTCTAGATGTTAGGCTTAATAATAAAATTTAATCAAAATAGCATTTTACTTATGCAAAGAGAATAATAGAATTACACTCAGATAAAGACAAATGGTGTCACGTAGGTGATAACTAGAGACCCTCAAATAAGAGTCTGGACATTCAATAGCTTATTGTTCACCATCTATTCACATCTGAGGTAAATATAACTCTGTATTGCAAAGGATATAGAATGAGTCACATAAAGTTTACAGAAGCCTATGTATATACTGTACGATATAGAGTAAAATGTTGCCGCCATATTTGTCTTGAGTGACCAGACTCTTATTGAGGGTCTCCAGTAACAACTATGCAGATTTTATATACATTATATACGTGTGTGTGTGTAGTTGAATAAACTATTTTACAGTTGATGCAACTATAAAATAATTCATTCAACTATGCACATTAATTTCACATAATACGAAACTCGTATAGTATCATTCGCATAATTGTCATTATACTACGTCTTTTTCTGTGAGTGTAGCACGAAATTCAGGTGTACAAAAATCGGAATAAACAAAATTTCAAAAATACTTTTGAATAGTAGTGTAATTTTGAAAGGGGGGCGCGTTTGGAATGTCGGAGAAAAGAGATTACGAGATTACCGGGCGTTCTGGGCGGAAGTTACCGACATTGAAAGAACTCGCGCGCGTCTTCGCGTTCTCCATCAGCCGATGACACCGGTCGTTGCCGTACTCGCTCCAGATAAGCACGTACGGCCGCGAAGATCGAGAGGGTCCAGCGCGAACGGCCGGACCCCTCCGTCCCGATGAGGAACGCCGGCAGTCGCCTCCACGTTAGCCGTACACGGATGCGCCGCTCCGGCGGCGTCCGGAGTTAATGAGAGAGCGGCCGTACGGAGCAATACGGCGCATGCACCCGCCCACTTCACGCCGGCGCTGATAGATAGATGCCCCTCCGGCCCTCTTTCTTTCACACTCCCTCTTTCCCTTTTCTCTGCCTTCCCTTCTCGCACGTACGTGTGCTCGGTCTCCTCCTCGCGTACGTGTTCGCGGCGCGCACAGCACCGCCGTCAACGTCGTGAAAACATCAGCACGGACAGCCGAGGATCGCGGAATCGCGGCTGCCTACGCGAAAGCGCGATGGCGGATGAGAGGCGCCGTTTTACGGTACAGATTGATGGTTCAGGACTAGGCAAATTCGTTAAGGTCTACGGGGGAAAGTAGGCACTGAAGTTGTACGTTGTTATTCAGTGTTGTTTGGAACGATGATATTTGAACTTGTTGTAAAATGCAGTATAGTTTGCCTAAGCGTTGCGATTTTTGCTGAGTCTAACATTGAAAACTGATCAGATTCAAAATAAGAAACATTTTTGAATATTGATTAAAAATATAACAGATTTTCAATATTTGTAAATGCAGTGATGATTTAATTATCCATGTAATTACAAACAGCAAGTAAATTATATTGAGTACTAGGCTATATTGGGCACGGTTACCTCATTTATATTCAGAGAAAAATCTTAAACGTGTTGACATACGTTCACTTCTTTTCTTCTTCTTGTACGTCTTGAACGTCTTGTCAGAATTATTGTAGAAAACATCGTTTAGCATTATATTGGAACAGGAAATTTTATATTAAAATTTGCTAAACCTTGTAGAATCTTTGGGACCAAACTCTGGGAAAACAGCTTCGGACATGAACGTAGATCAATCTATTATATATTTTCAACGTTCAATCATGTGTTACGCTTTAATGGTTGCATCTAAGAGATACGCATTTGCCAGAGTATCTCGTATATTTCGGTCGCTACTCGCGCACAGTTTCGCGCCAGTCGCATCTCGGCCCGGTCGTTTGGGCTCGCGGCTCGCCGTGGAAGCGCCCCGAAGAAAGAAACGGATGGTAACATAGGAGAAAGAGAGCGATTCCAAGTTCTCCCGGTTCCGGAGGGCAAGAGGAGGGCAGGGCATTCATCTATATTAGCTTCGAAAGCGGACGGCCTGTCATTACCGCTGCCGCTCTGGCTCTCTTCTTCCTCCCCTTCCTTTCCTCTCCTCTCCTCTCCTCTCGCGAAGTCTCTCTATCTTTTTCGCGTCTCGCTCGGCCTACCTCTTCTTCGCAGCTCGCACCTTCCCTCCGTCTTTCTCCCTCACTCCTCCACCTCCTCGACACAACTACCAGCATCAACCCCGACAACGCAGACACCTCCAACCAGCGATACCGCCAGCCTCTCCTTGCCGGCCCATTAGCGGGCCGCATTATCAAAGTGCCAGAGGGAGACGGACAGAGCGAGTCGCGGGGCACGGCGATGGACAAAGATGAAAAAGACTCCGTAGAAGACGAAGTAGAAGAAGAGGAGGAAGGAGCTGGAGAGGGCGAGAGAAGACACGGGAGGTGGAGAGGCAGCATCAGTGGCCGTGGCTGCTACGAAGCTAATAACCGCCGTTTAAAACGCAAAAACAAAGGTCTCGCCGTGCATCATCGGGGCTTTAGGCCCGGTCAGGGGTACCCGCGGGAAGAAGAAACAGTAAGAGGGATAGAGGGAGGAGGCGGAGCAGGGAGAGAAGGCTCCAACTCGCACACACTCGCACATACACACGCATACGCACACTCCGCCATATATCGGCCGGCTATCCGAAGCGTCAGGGTCATTACCGGATCATTACCTACCATACCTACTGTGCGACGACGATGATGGCCCGAGCTTGCGAGCACCACCGACAGACTCCCATCCCTTGTACACACACACACACACACACACACACACACATATGTACGTGTACGTACATCCCTATACATGCACGAGCGTTCCTACTCGCATCTAGAGCTCTGACTTCTCGGGCGTTAACGTTCTCGTACCTTTCTGTGCGCGGGTTCGCTCGTGCGTGCGTATGCGCGTGTAAGTGTGCGCGTACTCGCGCGCACTCGCACACTCGCTCGTTCGACGCGGCGGCGATCGCGCGTCGGCCCGCTCGGCGGCAGCCGGGTAAATTACAGGCTCGACCGTATTTTGTGTTGTCTTGTTGTTTTTCAACGCGCCGAAAGGAAATGAGCGAGCAAACGCGTCACGCCACCCCGAACCTGCTAATTTCTATTCATATTTTATGGCTATTAATTTCTTCGCTGTTACACTCGCTCTCTACCCGTTTGCCCCCCCTTCGCCGCACTTCGCTTCACCTCGCTCTCCACCGTCGTCTTCTCTATTTCCCCTCTCTTTTTTATCATCGGCTCTCTCCCGCCTCATTCTCCTTTTCTGTAATTCTTTTCTTTGCCTCTCCCCAATTCGCGTTATACTCTTTCTCTTGCCTCTTCCTCCTCCTCCTCCTCCTCCTGCTCTTTAGTGTCTCTTTCTGCGGCTTCTGCCTTTCTTTGCACTTTTCTTCTCCTCTTTTTCATCTACCTTCTAATATTCTCCCTTAACAGCATTCCATATCGAAGGAAGAATCCGCGGAACTTCTTCAACCTTATACCTCTTCTTTCTCCCCATCGGTTTCTTCCTTTGTCGAAGTCTTCACGCGATACGTCGCTTGCAGAGACATTCAATGCGGCCCATGAACCAGCTTCCTTCTTTTTCATGTTTTGCTTTTCACCTCTCTTCGTGTTCCGCCATCACGAAGTCTGGCGTCATCCTGAGCGACGACAGCTCGTTCACTGTTGGTACTGTGAGCGGAATTGTTAGCCATAAATCTCTCAATAATTCCAATGTAGCTTCCTCATTTCCACTCTTTTTTTTTTTTCTTCAAATTTAATCGACCTCCTTCTCATAGACATCGTCCCGTGAGTTCAAACGACCTTCAGATATATTATTAGGAAACAGTGTTAGGAAATTTTTTTAGACATTATAGGCTTTAGCCTACTAATTAATATTTCCTTCCTTTAAAAAAATCGTTTATAAAAAGTTAATTTTATGGTCGAGGAAATGGGAATTTAAATTAATCTTTTTTAACCTTTAAAGAGATATATGGATTTAAAATCCCTACCGACAGTCTTATGAAAAAAAAAACAGTCTATTGAAAAAAAAAACTTACAAAAAGCAGCTGTTTTTTTAAGTGTGTTAAAGTACTATTACAACTTTTAGTTTGAGATTAAAATGAATTACCCATTCGATTATACTCGGAACATTGTCTTTCATTCGTTCTAAGCTAATTCCCGTTTCTCGAATCATGTAATATCACCGGAATGGTAAAGCATTCCACGAGGGAGCTTGATAGTCCCCGTGGGATGCGTGCGAGAGGAACCGAGATGAGCTAAACCGCAGCATTCGATGAACTACCTTCGGCCATCAGCGGGGTGTAACCTATTATTATCTACCACTTACCTAATGCCCTATGTCAGCCCCGGGGTAGACGGAGAATAACAGGCTCTCTTCGGTCGACGGAATTCCCCGCGCTTTAATATCGCGAGCCATTTCACGTCGCTTGAGCACGCCGCGCGCGATTTTGGGGAATTTATCGACTAGGTGTCAAAAAGATGATCAATTAAGGGAAGCCGTAAAGTATCGTCGAGCACGAAGTACCGTGTAAATTAACTTTATCATTAAATTGAGATCAGATAATAATTACGCGTTTTGTAACCTATTCTCCACTTTAATACTTCAATTATATATTATGTTCCTCGCAACTTTATGCTAAATTTTAAGGCGGAAATTTGAAGAGATATTTAAGTGTTTGCATCGTGTTATATAATTGAGGCTAAATTAAGAAAAAATTAAATTTTATTGCGCGCATTCGAGTGTTCGTTGAAAATCGGGACCAGGTTTTAATTCGAAGTAACTAACCGAGCATAATCTTTGTGCGCGATATAATCACCAGTAGCGATTCTTGGCAATTAACATCGGCTCGGCGGCGATCACCGGCGCGTATAAGTGATTGCATTCTTATGCTATGGTCGGCCGTAATTTTATTATTTACGCGCTTACGGAGTCTACCGGCGTGCAAATATTATGTGCGAATTATCAACGTAAACGCGTAAATTCACGGCCGTGAGACGAGGCGAATAGGGCGCGGCTCGTACGTAATTGGATCGCTAATTAAATTATGCTGAGACTCACGCGATAGAATAACGCAAAAGGCGAGCAGCAAGGGCGACTTTTCTGAGAGTGTTAGGCTCTGCTAGACGCCGTTGTTGTCCCTATGCGATGATCGAGGACTTAAGGAGGTTCGCGTGAGAAAGAACGGCTGATTTCGTTTCCCGAAAAGGGCCCTTTCGCGATGCCCACGTAGCACCTGACTGGCACCGCGGGCCCTCAGACGACGTTGCCAAGAAAAGGGCTCCAAGAGAAATTACGGAACATTAAGGCATGCGAGAATATGCCATATTTCCTTGTCAAAGCGGCTTCGGGGAACAAGAAACAGATACGTTCGAAAATTACGGATGCGGCCATTAACCGCTAAAAGCCGTCACGACGCCGTCAGTTTTGCTCCAATTAACTCTCCACGGATCAATTCCTATTTTTTTCTCTTCTCGATGGGAGAAGCGGACGCAACGCACATGCGATTACGCACAAAAAGCGTCTTATTGCTTATTACGTCCAGGAAATGTTTTTTTCTCAATTATAGCTGTCGGCTAGCTTATCCAATTCTAACACTAGTGTGATTCTACGTCAATTAAAGATAAGAGGAATCCATCGAGTACAGTAATAACTTATATAATAAATGCATAATTCAAAGTCTATATTTTCTAAAGAATTCTCCAAATTAAATAAAAATGTTGAGCGTCCAGTTCCATCTAACTAAATCTTTTTACGTAAATGAGTGAAGAGGGCTATATTTGAGGCGGGTTTTGATGCCTAATAATAATATTTTTACGTGAATTTTTTACAATTTCTAGTTCAAGCGAACTACACGCCAATTATTCATCGATCTTGAAACACAACTTTAGAACTGAAGCTGGAGTATGTAATATCACAAATTAAATTGACATGCAAATTAATTGATGCTCTCATAAGCGTCTTTAAATCACTCTAAATAATAATTATTGCGAAAATCAGCCATAAATTTTTGAATCTCTCGAATTACGTGTGAGATGTCTATGTAATGATTAATGATAAAATATTTATAATCTAGATTTTTAATTGCACTAATTAATATATGTAGAAAGAACACATATCTTTTTCAGATGATGTAAATAAATATTAAATGAAAATGGACACACAAAGATATTATTGAACACCAAAATCCGCCTTGACCGAATATGGCCTTCTGATTTATGTTGAACATATTTTTCAGTCCATTTTTACTTAACAAATCTTTTTAACAATAATTTTCAATGAATGACAAGAAATTTATATTTGATAATTACAGTAAAGATAGTCGTCGTAAAATTCAATTGTCGAGAGATGAGAAATATAAATTTTATATTTTTCGCTAAACGAAGTTTATATTAATTTAATTAATCATTAAATATTTATAAATATGTTCAAATGTTTTATGTTACCGATTAAAAAATTTATTTTTTTTATATAAAATCCCAATAAAACCCCAGAAAACCCACAAATTCCAGGTTTTTTTAAATGAATAAAACCCAGGAGATTTTTTGAGATGGATAAAATAATGCCAACCCTGCATAGTACTGATAATAATTTCATTTATACGTAAATTTACGTATCGCTAATGTTCTGTAAGAGTTAACACTAAATTTGTAATCAAATTGGCGAAAGAGCAAATGAGATCTTTTTGTCGATCGGCGATCACTTTTGTAATAGATTTAATTCGTCTTAGCACGAACGTTGTAACAGTGTGGTTATAAAAAAATTCGGGTCGATTGTGCCGAATGTTTCTTTCTTATTTAAAAACTAGTCTCTCTCTTTCTCTATCTGCCTCCCCCCTCTCTCTTTCTCTCTCTTTCTCTCCTGAACAGCGATACTCGAAGGGTGTAGCCGCGAGAACGTCATGGACATTTTAATGGGTAACGGCGGTGGCCTCTAATTAGAACGTTTCGACCGTAACCGCGCCATTACGGGGGAAAACGCAGACTCGTCAGATCGATGAGGAATATTTATCGCGGTGTAACAATTACGGGAGCCCCGGCATAGCGCGAATAGTAATAGGCGGCCGGCCCCGGAGGCCGCTCTCTCGCCCGGCGAACGACTGTAATTAGGGCTTTTATTGTCTGTACATAAGGAAGCTTTATGAAAACATTAAGGATATAATTCAAGGCCGGGGAGAGGCGCAGCGCTAGCACACTTCGCCGTGAATTGCAGCCTGGGCCTTAATGCAGGAGACCGAGTTGCTGGCGCGCTGCGTCATTTCCGTTTTGCGTACGCATACACAACACACACACACACACATACACACACGAACACGCGACGCGCGTAAGCCCTCTTGTGTGCGACGGAGACTGCCTACCTGTTCCTCTCCGTGTACGAACAGTGTAATTTGATTTCTTGATTTTTCTACAAGCCCCGTGTGATTAAGCTATTTTCGAAACTAAGAGAGATAGCGCGCCGAAGGCGAACGGTGGTAGCACGTAACATCTTCTGCGGCTTGGATTTACATCCCTTACCCTTCGCTTGTCTGACACCTTCGAAATTTTAACTTTACTATTCTGAAACAAGCGCATAATTAGTTCCTCGTTACAATTATATAACTATCGTAGAATGTTATTTGTATTCGTGCATCAATGTACAGAGCATAACTTTCAAGTAAACTGTGGTATTATAATACGTATATGTATTCATTACACGTAATTTTTTAACACTTTCGTACACATGATAATTTTCCGATCCTTTACTATACAATGAATGTATATTATTTACTATACAATGAATCGTTTAAGTTCCAGATTAATTTTCATCAATTTTACAAGCCTGTACCAAAATTATTAAATGTGATTTTTATATATATTTTAGAAAGTGTTTGTATAGAAAGAATGATTTTGCTAAAAGATCTAAAATTTTGCTGGATTCAATAACTTACAGATCTGAAAATAATTTTGTTCGACTATCAAAATAATTATGCTGGAACCTAAAAAAAAATGATGAGCAATAATGCAAAAAAATTTTGATATTCTGTAAGCAATCAATTTAAGTTTTCAATAAAGTTATTTTTCAGCTCTGTACCCAGCAAAATTTTAGATCGTTCTGCAAAATTATTCTTTTCGTATAAATTGTATATAACTTGGTGCTCTTAGTATTTCAAAGAAATGCAAGATACAAATGATCCAATAGTGTGTATTAACACACAATAAAGGTTAATACATCAAAATTACGCGAGACTGTAGACTGGCACGCGGAGTCTTGACACTTTCGTACATTTAAGATTTCCAAGCTGCGCTCGCGTAATCGCGATCGAGATCCACGTTCGGGATCCGCCTAAATCACCGGCTCCGCCCTACCCTCCTCTACGGGATCCTGCTATCCGCGGGATCTCGGATCACGATCGATCCAGGCGAATCGATACACGAGGCAAGTACTCGGGCAAGTATACTCGCGGAACTCGACTAATAGAGTTCGGGCCCTTGACAGCGATATTTCACGAGAACGAGAAGAGAAATGGCCGCGGACGGACGCGCCGGTGTGTGGTCCAGCACGTCCGAGTGGACGGCGATTAGCCCCAGGCCTCCTAATCCCTCCCTCACTCCCCCGTCGCTGATTTCACCCTCCGGGGCCAGGCTCCTTCCTCTTGCACGCACAGCCTCTTCCTCTTTCCCGCTCGAAGCTTAGCCTCATGCATCCACGTATCATCGCTTGCGTGTATGTTCGTATATGCGTGTGCGTTCGTGTATGACTTGTCTGTGTGTGCGTTTTGTGGTACGAGGATGTGTGTATGTACGCTCGTGCGCCTCCTCGGGTGTCGTGTTACGTGCTAAGCGGTACGGCCGAATGGTAACCGAGATGCGGACTGCACACCGGACCCATTGTTCCCGGGGCCTCCCTACGTCCCACCGTCTGCTCCCGCAGTCACCGCGTTCCCTTGTCCACCCCCGCTCATAGTAGCGCTCTTCTCGACTGACTCGAGAATGGGTCTTTTGGTTCGCAAGAGTGGGTCTTTTGGATTGATTTGCCCTTCGCCATCTCGCTTCCTCAGATCTTCACCGTCTCTTGATTCCATCAGATATCAATACTGTATGCGATAAAATATTGCGGTCACCGGATGTTACTACTGCATTTTGCAAAGAATATATAACGGCGATCTTAACATTTCAACAGAGGCGAAATCGATTAAAAACCATTTTTTTTACTGATTTTACTCAAAAATATTTTGTAAATGAAGAATCTATTGATATACTCTATTGACATACACAGATATACATCGATGTATACTCTTTATAGAAATACTATACTTCAGTGTTCAATATTACATACACATTTTCATCTTCAATGAACTAACTATTAATGAACTAACCCAAGAAGATTAAGTTAAATCGGTTTTTTTTTTGTAATAACGATAGAAATAAAAACGTTTTTGCATGATATAACTTTGGATAGCAACAACATCACGGTTTTGTATAATTATTCATTCCAAAAGTATGCTATGGTTTATAATATTTCAGCTGTCATATTTAGTCCTCAGAAAATTCTCTAAAATTATTTCAAATCCCAACTTCGCCCACACACATATGTATACGCATAGAACTGTAATATAAAGATATAGAATAATTAAAGATCTTGCTAGAATCGTTGCGATTGAGTCCCTTCTGGCAGACCTCATTTCTCGCAACTCTCTTATTTTTCGTGGACCGGGTCTCGCACAGTCACGGTGGTTTTGCCTCGCCCTCGCACCACGGTTTTACGACCTTACGAGTCGGGGCTCTCGTCGACGTGCCGGCTCGCAACTACCGAACGAACCCTTCTCTCCTTGACTGGGTGTCGCCTGCCCTGGTGACCTCCGAGGTAACTAGACCCGCGAGAGTCAGCCCCCTCCCCTCTCCCCTTCCCCCGGCTTCAGTCCATGGAGACAGAATCATTACGGGTGCCATTTGGGATTGAATTGTATAGTCCCGACGACGTCGGTCGCGCGAGATGATGAAGTGCTTCGCGCCAAATGTCCCACGAATGACGATTATTCGACATAACAAACAATTTTCTACTCGAGAAACATTAATCTCTCTTCTATTTTCTTTTTTATAACTTTCTATGAGATAATAATTTTTTATCATAATAATCTTGTTGAGATTAATCTTGTCTCTGTCACGTTTCTTTTTTTGACACATTTTGTGTGTCTCTTTAATCGTATTCATGATCTATGTAAATTTTATTATGTTAGACTATTTTTTACAACAATTAATTTACGATTATTTTATTATTTTATGACTATTTTTACAACGATTAAACTTATGTACATATAAGTACTTATATTTATATCATATATATGAGATTTATATAATTTATATAAATATAATGTTATTTATATCATATACGAGAGTGTGGATTGAAGACATGGCCTAAAGTTCTAAGGACGGGAACAAATATGTTTCGGAACCTTTTTATTATGCACGCCCCTAAATTATTTCATGCACGAAATGCTGAGTTATCGAACGCCAGTTATGAATAAAGGCGTCTTCAAATGTCTCGGCGGACGCTGGTTCGCGGAACTGGATGATCGATAAGAGATATTATTCGTGGGCGGCCCATGCTCAAATTATCCGACAGGATACTAGTATCAAGTTGTCTTTCAACCACTTGACTTTCGAAAAGCGCGAAGAACCGGCAGCCATTCATCGACGCTGCCTTCGTTCAAGATGTGAGATCAAGTGGACATCAAAACTTTTGGCAAATTATTTAATTTGAAAAGATGTTAGAAATACGCAGAATGCATTTTCTAGCTGTTTAACAGATATTGATTTTAATTTTAATAGAAAGAGGACGACACGTTTTTCTTATAGTGTTCTTTTTAAATAAAATATTGATTAAATTTTAGATTGATAAATTGACTAATTCTACATTATTAGACATTCATTGAAATTTTGGTTCATCCTTTTATATTCTTTCTAAAATTATCAAGATGTTATTACATTATCATTACAAGCTGACGCTAGTTATTCGTGTGTATAATAACTTTAATTTGCAATGGGTAAATTAAACATTTCGATTCACATTTAGGTCATCTTCAGTACAAATAAAAAATTACAAAAATGTATATAATTATAGAAATAACGCCGTACAATTACGTGAAATCCGTATCTTGTACATTAAGATATTTTATAGTACTACAGATGTCTTTGTTTGATTTCACATATACACGTTGTGATGTCTCGAATTATATATGAATATCTTTTTAAATATAAACAATTATAATACAATTATAAGTATGTATTAGGCCAACGAGAATAAATCAATTAAGAGAAATAAATTTATTTTCGATCAAAACGGCTCTTACAATTAGTGATTAAATTTAAGCACTAAAATCTGTTTTGACCAAAAATAGATTTATTTCTCTTGATTAGTTTTTAAATATGTTAAGAATTTCTTTGGCTTAATAAGTCTAATAAAGATTGGTCAAGAACTAAAATAGTAATAAATATTTGAAACAATTAAAACAATATATCTATAGGAATGTCATTTGATGGGCACAATAGATCTGTGATAAAAATATAGAAAATTGTTTTTGTTTAAGTTCTATGGATTTATACAAGTCAGAAAGAAGACGATAAAAGAAGCATCATTCAGTTAAGAAATCAAACGAGTATAAAATTCAAGTAACGATTATTGATTTGAGTTTTGCTAATCGAAACAAAATAAAGTCTATCTAGCGTCAAGCCGATTTGACTCGTCCGCTTTAAATGGCAGAAAACGACTGGGACTCCTTCAGGCCACGCTAAGTCGAGAATCCATCAAGCATTCGCTCCTACGATCTTTGGCTTTGCGCAATCGGTCTTACCTCGCCGGGCTTGAAATCAAAAGCAATTACGAAGCGCCGCCTCGCGTCTCGGATTCGCGATATCGTAATGAAGCCTTAATAATTGAGATAGACCGGCCGATAATCGGCGTGTCCCTACACGCCGCTCCCGCGCGTAATCACGAAAGTAGGAAGTGACTCGCCGTGATTCCGTGCGCAATGAGACTTGGTCGTTAATTATCGTCGACGTAAAGGGAGAGAGAAAGAGAAAGAGAGAAGGGGAAAGAGGAAGAAAGAGATACAGAATGACCCTCTCATCATTCGCGACGCGTTTTCATCCATGATCAGCCAATAATCCGCTCGTTAGCGTTTCTGCCGCGATAGTAACGAAGCAACGAAGGCGCGTCCGCGCACAATCGCGCGTAATTAACCCTAATTAAGCCCATGCCTAACGCACGAAATCATCCATCACATTTGTTGCTTTGGGGGAGAAAGAGATTCTCGCGATCGTCATTGCCCTCCTCTCTCACTCCTACCTCATCTTGTGCGTACGTCTCTCTATGAGAGGAAAGCTCATCTTAATTACCCGCCATTCTCTCTCTGTCTTGTCTCTCTGTCGACTCTGTGTCCGTGAAGGAATCTCATTGATTTACTCCCTTTTAAGTGCTATTAATGCCGATAACGTCGATCGATTAATCAGCCAACCGGCGAGGGCCGCCTCTCTCGCCTTAAGAACGGACGATTTTATCTCGCTCTGTCTCGCGTTCCCGCGGCTTCAGACGATTTATTTGCTCGCCCGACGCGATCTTTGCCGTTTCGGTCGATTCGCCGCGTGCAGGATCGCGACCTCTCGGTCATACGATTGCGCGGCCGCTCGATCGGTTTCTCATCTAATCCCGGTGCCCAGCGAGCGCCGATTCCCAGACGACTCGTGTGCTAAATTTTATAGATGAAGTCTTTTATCTGACTGCCTATTCGATTATTCCGTTAATATTATTAATGACGAGCGGTGAGGATTTCTCTCTCACTTAATATCTTCGGCAAAAATACATTTGGACATTGCATGCAGAAGTACTGCGATTTGTAATATATATTTCAAAAAAGGTAATAATATTTGAGAGTCTGACTTCCTATCCTATGTCTATTGAGGGGATCTAATACAACTTGTTCTTGTATACGAGAATCATATTTAACCTAAAGTAATTGAAGGAAATTCTTTTCTACTTGCGATGCAAAATTGGGAAGGAAAGAATTAAGCGATCTATCCTAGACATCAAACGTATCTGACCCATCTATTCTACGCTAACGATATCTCTTCCTCTGTCTATTTCAGAGATCCTATGGAAATTATGGAACAGCAACTGATGAGATGCGGCGTACCCCCGGTAAGAATCTACGAACACCTTGCTATGTCGTCGCAGGTGGTGGCCGCAACGTTGGGTGCTCAGCAGCAACAGCCGCAGCAGCAACATCATCAGCCACCATCCGCGCAACAGCAGCAACAGCATGAGAGCAGCGGACATGCGTTATCGTCCTGGCTGGCGCCAGTATCAACACCGCTCTTATACGGTAGGGGTGCAGCCAGTTCTCCATCACTCTACTCCAACGCAGCTATTACTGCCACCCCCAGTTTCCCATATTCGCCGCTGGCGTGGCCCTGGCAACCACCCACCGTCGCGATGATCTCGCGACGGTCCCCCACCAACCTGAGGTACGCGCCCTATCCCACACGGGTCAGCTCACCCTCGGGGATACGGACACGCCCGCCCTCCCCTAATTAGCGATCCCCGCTGGCGCTGGCGACTCGACGACTGCGGCATCATCCCTCTTCCCTCTCTCTGTGATTATGGAACATTGACATCGGAACTGAAATCGAAATTGTCCTGACACGTTTTTATTTCGTCAGGAGCGCGATGGCGCGTGTACCATTGTACGCGTGTATCATTGTCGACAGATCTGATCACGGATGGCAATATAGAGTAAGTGACATCTCGTTGCGTTGTTATTACAGTGATAAACAAATATGGGATTCGGGATAAAAGTGATTATTAACTGTAAATTAGAATAATATTGAATTGTGCAATTGGAGCAAAAACACTGGATGTAGCTTTATTGTATGATACGATTACATGTTCTTTCGAGCCTTTGTTATATTTTTTAAGTTGGAAAATTAAGCTTATTTATATTTGCCATCTTAAAGAATTATTTTTCTAATGTTATCTTATGAGGTTATCTTATCCCAATTATTTGACTTCAAACGAGGTTTAAATACTTTCTCTCTCACTCTCTTTCGCTCTCTAAAATCGAGAGATACATATATATATATATATATATATACTATAGTATATATATAAAGGGGAAGAATTTTAAGCCTCGCTTAAAGTTAAAATAACATTAGTGCAATGGCCTGAAAGATATTGTATTAATTTAACTAAATAGTTTCAAAACAATAATATACATCCGAGGCAAAATTATTATAACTAAACTAATAATTCAATTTTAATCTTTCAGGGTTTTATTAAAATTATTAATTGGTTATTATATTATGTAATTATTATATGTTAAAAAAGGTAATTTATGTTGAATATATGTACTTACTTCTGGAACATGATGTTTGACATAAATATATCTTTTTTGTTCATTAATAATTTTTAGAATTATTATCATGTTACTGATTATAATTTTATTATGTTGTTTATTAGTAATATACTAATAGTTTCATTAAAGGAATTAAATATTATTAAAGAAATTAATATTTAACATTTTTAGGCCAAAACTTGTTTGGAAAAGAACTAAAAATAATAATCGAATCTATGATTTTTCCTTGATTCCTCATATTCTTAGTGATGTCACTTACAATTAGTCCTATATCACGTATGTATTTACAAGGGAGAAATCGAAAATGATGTCGCAGTATGTCGTTTGTGACTGCGAGCTTAAGCGTGTGTGCTGTTCTTAACATTCGTGTTTTTCCTTCGCACATAAGTGCATCCAAAGAAGAATGTACCTAGCGTCAGTGTGTAATTAATCACAGATTAACACTCTGAGTACTAGGGTATGTATGTGTGCGAGCGTACGTGCGTGCGTGCATATGTGCGTGCGTGTGCGTGGGTGCATGTAACGCGTAAATATTTATATAATATTAAATAAATGTAATTCTATGTATACATGTCGTTCCATTAATGTGCACGGGGCGAACATATTGATGGCAGCACTGTTAGATATGAAAGGAGCAATGATAGCCCAATCCCTTGAATTAAATAACATTTTATTATTTCCGACTTCCATGTGTGTCAAAGTGTAAATCAATTCATTTTTATGATTTATAGTTTCAAAGTTAAATGTCGTTCATATTAACGTACGCATTTAGTAAATAATAATAACTTTGATATAATAATTTTGACTCAAATTTAATACATTTTCTTAAGTTAAATTGTTTAACTTCATTATTTTAACAAATTAACGATATTGAATAAGAGTAGCGATTTATAGAAATGGTTCAAAATACTGAAATTGGGTATAATTTGATATAATGAATTTAACAGTGTAAAGTTTTGTACCAATAATATGGACTATTCCATATTAAAAATATTCAAGTACATGTAATGGAAGGCATCCCGAGAAATTACAGAACTGAATATGCGTAAGTTTATGTGCATAATCGTTCATGTAAAAATTCTAAATATCTCGATATTGGAATGAATCTGATTGTGGATTGTGTTCAATAAGCAACGGAATCATATATTGAGATATCCAAAGATATACAGGGAAATCTAAGTATTTGGATACTCGAAAGTCGAATTTATTTGCAAGAATCACAAGCGTTTCAGCGTCACCATAAATTTCGACGATTCGCTGTATGTGTGAATGATTTAGCGGAAGAGGTCTTATTCTTGTAAAATATCGTGTACAAAAATACTGTATACGTTACGTATTATAGATTTTTATATGCAATATAAATTCAAGAATACAGACTCAGGATATGCCTCGCCTCGTGTTCGCGTAATATCTCATTATTGTAAAGATTTGCGCGTATCACAGAGAATCGCGAAATATGCGAATCTTCATATTCTTGTTTTCAACCTCGACTTGTAAATATTTTACGCTCATTAAAACGGACAAATATCTGTTGTAACGTGATAATTGCGTGTGCATGCATGCATGTATGTATGTATGTATGTATGCTTGAATGCTAGCCATGTAAATGCGAGGAAGTGTGAAATCATGCGTGAGAGTACGATAACTGTATTATATACCGCGATAGTATTAACGCGCGTCTTGTCAAGACGATGCAGATTTGTACATAAAGAAACATCTTATAGTAGCGAGTAGTACAGCTCCGTATTTCATCGATGTAGCACGACGAAAATAAACGCATTTTCATTAATCGGCTCTAATCATTCAATCGCCTGTACTTTTTGCGTTTTTTATCCAGGCCTTATAACTGCTTCGTGAGGATGAACTTTTATCGATCTTTTTATTATTTATATTTTTTGTAGGTTTTACAAATAAGTTATTTATCATTATTGAAAATATTTAGTTAAAATTGCATATTTCTTTTTGATTCAAACCTTAATAAGCGTTATCCTTAAAATTTTACAAAAAAATCGAGATATCACCTAGATATCTCTATAGAGATATTCCTATTACAATAAAAATAAATTTCTATTATGATATTAGAAGAAATCACCAATACTGTCATAGACACTCCTTATTTTTCGGAAACTTGCACTTTAGATTAATAAAAATATACTGTTTAGATAATTAAAGAAGTAAGAGTTCATAATTCATATATTTCTAGTTTACTTTTATACAAAATCAACTAAAAACAAATTCTAAAAAGTTTTACTTTCAATCTTCGTTTAAGAAATACTGTCCAAAACGAAGTATTATGTCAGTGTATCAGTGACTTTCCTCTATAATAAAATTCGTCAAAATTAATTATTATGTATCAATTTGATGTAAGATATTTATACAAACAAAATACGTTTTATTACATTCTGTACATCATATAAGAAAAAGTTAATAGTAGCAGGTTATCTTTTTTTGATTCTCTTTAATTTGATTTTGATTCAAATTCTCGAACATCGCAAGAGAACATATAATCAGTTTTATCATATCTGTTTTTTATCGATCAAAGAACTCGTAGATTTTCGTACATTTTGCATTCATTTCGCGAACGATTCGAGAATAGAACCGCGCGTTTTCTTCCGTCACCTATTCTTACTCCTCTCAATGTACGTCCTCGTCGCGCCACCCAAGCTTCATCGCACTTTCAACTGCCGTGTAATTCTGTTATACCTATCTGAAATTAAATAAATTCATTTCACGGCCTGTCAGCGAGCAATTATTCTCAGATGCGGCCGCTTTAAGGGCTCGATTCGTTCCATGACTAACACCTTTTCTCACTCTTATTTCCTCTCTCTTCCTCTTGTTCTTTCTTTCTGTCACTCGAACTCTCAGTTCAGCATCGGGAGCATGTCGCTATCGCCGTATCGTATTGTACAGTCCTCGTCATTGCGACGGTCACTTCACGTCGCGTCGTTGGGCGCGTCGGGTCGCTGCACCACAACTGTTTCGCGCGATCGAGCGCAGCCGCGACGACATGAGTTGCCCTTTAACCCTCGTTTAAATGCGAAACGAAATATGAAGCGTCGAATCAGATGCCAATAACGAAAATACACATTGTTTTATAATATAAGTATATGATGATACTTTTAACCGTAGCAGGTAACTCAATTAGAAAAAGGACAACGCGATCAAGTTAATTGACATAAAGTGCATTACCTATAATTTTCCATTCCGTGTCAGCATATGTTTTATTGTATAAACGAATTATATAGAATATTTGAAATATTAGAAATATCCAACTTTAATAATTGGAAACCATAAAGTTATCACTAAAAAGACAAAGTTGCATCTGCGAAGATAACGATCCCGGTATATCTTTCTCGGTACTTGATAAAAACAGGCAAATCTAAAATCCTCACCAACCTCACGGAGAATAGCTTAATAATATCCTTTTTTTTTTATTCGGAAAAACAAGAAAACCAAGGTTGAACATCTAAATTGCACGTAGGGCGTTCACCAATTACTCCGAAGACATTCAACGAGTACTCGAGAGAGTCTTTTAAGGACCCGTTGAATCAGCGACGAGGAAGACGCGGCGGCTAGATAGAAGGTATCCACGGTCGGAAGAAACGCGAAAGAAGCAGAAGACGGCGAAGAAGAAGAAGAAGAAGAAGACAACGGAGGTTTCGCCGGGGCGCGAAAGCGATCGTGTGTTACGTCGTGATGGGTGGAGCGAGGTGAGAGAAACAGAGAGGCGGCTCCCGAGCTTGTAATTATGTTGATACGAATGATCTGCGGCTCGCCGCAGACCGACGAAGAGCAACAGGAGAAGAGGTGGAGAAGAAAGCGAAGAAGAAAAGGAAGGATACGAGCAGAAGGAGGAGAAGAAAGAAAAGGAGAAGAGAGGGTGAGCAGCCTCTAGCAATGCTTACCGGCTGCTCTGTGTACCCCCCATTTCTTCTTTCTTTTTCTCGCTCTTCCTGCCTTTTTCTCCCTCTCTCTCTCTCTCATTGGTTACTTTCTTCCCCTCATTTTCTCCTCACGTCCTTCTTTCCTTGACACTGTGTATAACGTTCTCTCTGTGCATCTACCCGCACGCATTGCTCATCCCCGTGATGGGAGAGAGAGAGAGAGAGAGAGAGAGAGAGAGAGAGAGAGAGAGAGGACCAGACTTTAGGACCGTGGCGAAACCAGTTTAAGTGGTTAAGTGTAGATGTAATTGATTTCCATTTTACGAGGCTCTCTCGGGGAAGACGCTCCTCCACCCGCTGCGCAGCATCCACCCCCACCCCCGAGCAGTTGCAGCCTGTCCTGCATCCGCACGTCTCTCCCTCTCTCGCTCTCTTTCTCTTTTGCACCGCATCTTCCGCCTCACACTCTATCTCTTCCTCTTGACAACTATACTTTTATTATCCTCTTTCTTGTGCCAGCCGCACACGCGTGCGACGCATACGCGCACAACATCGAACGCATAAATACGCATTATAATGTATCGGCGGGTGCCCCTCCGACGAGAGAGCGGCCTTGCCGGGCATAATCGTTTTCTCACGCCTCGTTCCGCGATGATTTCGGCGGGAAGGATGGAGGTGAGGTATTAACCCTTGCCCACCTCGTCGTACTTCGCGCGGGAGAGACGCGTTTTCATCCTCCCGCGTTCCAAGTGCGGAAGGGTTAATCGTCGAGATTGCCGGTGATTAACCACGATAAAATCGCGATGAAGTCGATGCGGCACGAAGCCGACGACGAAATTAACAGTCATTTCCTATTCGCGCTAAATTACGATAAAAAGTTTCTAAATTACGAATAATACATAAATCTTTTAATGTCAGAAGTTGTACATTTTTGCATTTATAGCATTTATAGACCTAGTTCCACATCAATGTAAGATTATCTTTAATTTTAGTTCAATTCACTCTTTAAAGAGTGAAAAGTTTGTTTTTAATTTTAAAAATAAAATTATTGTATTAATTCTTACAATTAGAAAAAGATGAAATTAACTGAAATTAATAAAGTTGATCTACATTGGTGGAAGAGTAAACATTAATCATCATCATTGACATTTTTTAAATTAATATAAGATAATTTTTTATTAAATATTAAGAAATTAAAAAAGAAAACCGACAAAGTTAGGATCATACCTTAACAGAAAATAATCACGTACATGTTGTTGACGCGGGATAGATTAGAAGCTCCGGGATTGATCGATGAACATTGAAAGTGCTTAGGTTCGTAATGAAGGCTCGACCGAGCGGCATGCAATTACGAGCGCAGTGATAAAAGTTGGTAACGAATTAGCGGTTTGTAAAAATGACTCGCCGCTTCTGACAGCTCCGAGGCGGAGAAAGTACGATGGGGGCGAGTTCTTACGAGCTGCTCGTTTCGCGTCGCTACAAGTTGTTCTTTGGGGGCGAACGAATTTACGATCGATACCTTAATTGCAATCGAACGAGCTATTTCGAGGGCCGGCAAAGGTTAATGCACCATTAAGAAGCACGTTACGGAAGGCGGTGTCCACGCTCGTTGTCTTTGAATTTTTTTTCCTCTGAACGCTAATTTTTTTGAATTAAATTTTGATATGTGCAATTTTCGGTGATCTAATGAAAGTATAAAATGACTACAAATGCTCTTTATAAGCTAGAAATATTAAGACTCGCATCCTCTAAATAAGCGTTTTTTTATTGACCTGTTCTTTTCTAAACTTCTTATACCGTTCACCTTTCCTCTTTTTTTCTTTACATTGAAAAAAAAGGAGTGAGAGAGAGAGAGAGAGAGAGAGAGAGAGAGAGAGAGAGAGAGAGAAATAGACGGTACAAAAAATTCAGAAAAAAAAGAACTTTTTCACATACTATCCCATTTATCTACTTTAATTTCGGCAACATTTCGGGTTAACAAGCGAGTTATTTGTTTGACGTAAAATAACTCTTGTCAGCGTAAACTAGGCAAGAAAAGCAGAAAATTCAAGGAAAGCGTCATAAGAAAATGATGCATTGCGCGTAGAAAGGAAGGAAGGGATGCAGCAACAAGAAAAGAAGAAAGTCACGGAAGAAGGAGAAATGAGAAAGAGACTGAGAGTTGAGAACGAGAGAAATAGAGAGAAGCAGGCGGAGAATATGTAAATTAGGAACTCCATGTGAATGCGGAGATTTATGGCGGCCCGTACACATTTCTGAGCGCAATAAATATCAGTAAGTAGCGACGCGCGGAACCTCGTCCGGATCGGGTCCGCCTCTCTTTCTCTCTCTGTAATGTAGGTGTACATACATACCACTAATACCACTGTACCGTTAATGCCGCCACCAACCGCGGTTCATCCACGTGGTGCACAAGATCGCCGAAGAAATTTCGAGAAAAATGATCACGGTCGATCACGAGATCGGTGAGGATTACTGACGACGAAGATAAAGGATTCGAGTTCTTAAATTATATTTAGACTTTCTTCGTAGTCTGAAAACCTTTATGGATAAAAATGATCTTTCTAAAATAGTTCAAGATACAAAACAAATATAAAAAATATTATACAAATTTAATTTTTGACCTAAAGGGAGACAACGTACGATAAAATTTTAGTTCGAGAATTCGTCACTCCTAAATTCGTAAAGAAGGCTAATGATTTTATACAGAATTTCATCAAAAATTTGGCTGCCTATATTTCGAATATCTAATTAAAAAACTTATATAAATAAAACATTCGTACAAATAATCTTTGTAATGAACTTATAGTAATTAAGAAATAGAGTCTTTAAATATTCTAATTTTTATCTCTAAACTTTGATAATAATCGGCTCGATCTAAGAACTCTAGTTTCACATTATCGTAATTACTGTTGGTGGAACAAACGCAAAGAATGAGACGAAAGCACGCAACAGAATCCGAGTAGAATGAAATACGAAAACGGAACGGTAGGACCTGAAGAAGAGAGCCGTCGAGAAGACTCCGTGGGTGGTTGCCGAGAAAGATCTCTCTTTCCTTTTTCCTTCCTTCCTTTCACATACACGTGTATACACGCAACGTCGGCGACGTTTCTCTAAACGCATTCTGCTACTTCGGTAGGTGACGCCTCTGCATCTTGATATCCCTGTCACTCTTTTTGCTTTCGGATGCAGCCGAATGCAGCTGCGGCAAGAACCGTGTAACAATCGAAAACCATAGAACGAACACGTTGACATACGTACGTAATGCGATTCTAGAGCGAAGAATAAAATTGCACATTTTTTTGTGTATAACTCTATTAACTATTTAATGATGAAATAAAGTTAAAAAAAGTAGCAAAAGTTTTTATATTATTACATGTTATGACATCGGATTGCTTAAACACTTTATTGCCTGTTCCATTCGTTAATTCTCGTAATAATTTACGTTGCAAATATATTAACATATGAGAGAATATTTCCTGTAATTTTCAGGTATGTGATATCGTATAAAATTTTCATTGCAAATTCAATATTATACAATATAATCGTATTATATATATATATTTATATATATTTATATATATTTATATATATTTATATATATACGCATATATAAATATAATATAAAATATATGTATGAACTAGTAACGCGTTTCAAGAAGACTTTATTACTTTTGTATTATTATACGTTTTACGAGCTACGATACCGAATTTATTCTCATCGCCATCGTCAAGTGGTTACGACACGTTCTTTCGCGCTATAAAAGTAACCGTGAAACGCGATCAATTACAATCTGGTCATGCTTTAACCGCAGAAACTCATTGTCAGCCACGATTACGCGAAACAGATCCACGCATTGGTTTGTCTGTGGGAGATTCCTCTAAAGAAATATTATTGATATTGAATTAATTATATTGACAAAATAATTTCAATGCAATAAAAAAATCAATGCTTTAAAGAAAAATGATACTTTTAAATTGTATATAAAATAGTAGAAGAAAAAAGATACACAAGACACGTGTGGCAAAAAGGAAGAATAACTCAGCAGATTCGAGTTTGCTAGTCAATCGACAGATTATTAATTAGCTCGTTTAAGACTATACTGCTCGTAAGAGACTATACCGCTCGAACGGTAACTTTGGAGGACCAATGGAAGATGAAGAAGAGAGAATAACGAAAGCGACGATTAACCTCGTCGTCAGCTGGGTCGTTCTTTGCACCTGCTCATACGGAGAAGAATTAACTGTCCTCCAAGTCAACCGACTATGATAATCGGACGTGCTACGGCCTAACAGTTTAGGCAAAACGATTTCATAAGTAGGCTTTTCATCGTAGATCGAATAAAATTAATGTCGTTGAACAACGTTATTCATCACGAAAAATTAATTTTCAGAGAGAGCATTATCCCATTACATTAATTTTTTTAATAGCTAAAACCAGATTAATAGACAGTATCTTAACTTTATAGTACTTGAAAAATCGATACCATGCGCTTGCATGTATTACAAATACATTTTAACAGATAACTAAAAAGAAGGCAAATATATATTCTGTAAAATTTTATAAAAAGATATAATTGATTGAAAAATTTTGATATTATATTAAGTAGATTTTGTATTATTTAAAGAAGTTTTTTTCTTGTGTCCCGCTTATTTAATCTTATAATTGTATTTCCCAACGCTCTGTATTTGTAATGAAGTTATATTTTCAAAAACTGACAATCATAATTTTTATATGAATGTAAAGAATGTATTGTTTGCGAATTTTAATAAAGATTTCCATTTTCGTATAGAGACACGAAGAATAATTGGATGTCTGTTCGCGCTAGTCACTGAAAGACAGAGTGCTAAGTAGATGCACTAAAATATACGTTAATGGTCAATTACGGATACTCCATCTAGATTAACATTAGTTATATAGTTAGCGGTAAGAATGTCTCTCTTCAGCGGCCATCTGTCAGGATCAACGAGTCGTTGTTGCAAACCGTGTCGTAAATGCAGATTTTCTATGATGCAACTATGTGACAATAATGCGCTTAGCACAGCTAGATTTATGGCCGCTTATGGGATTTAAACTCAACAGATCCAAGCGGTTACGAACGCGCTCTTCCGCTTGATACTTCTCCAGCAAATTCGCACATTTATGCTCGGCATGGATATGCATAATTGTGCATTTCGATAATAAATCATGATAATTGTTGTGCCTGATTTCACGATCAAGATAAATCAGAATCCAATTGGATTTAAAGAATGTGATATAAATAAATTTTTTTGCGTCATATCATAAATTGATTTCAATTGATTTATTTTAAATAACTATTTTTGCCAAATTCACAAGAAATGTTGAAAGAAGAATTTAGAAGTGTAAAAAATTTTCTACGCGGCAGACTTTAAAACTTTTTTTTTTAATTGTATCTTTGAGGAATGTTAAGGAATGTTAAGGTCAATGCATTTCATGGTTAGAATAGAATTTCACTGCAAAAAAAAAATTAGAGCGGTAGGAATAGAAAGTTAGAAATTGACAAAAAATATAGCAAAACATAGTATTGTCGTAAATAAATGGTGGTCCAAAAGCAGAACATTTTTTTTTAATTTCCGGAAGTTCTAATTTTTGCGTAATATATAACTTAAAAAGAGAATTTCTTAAAAAGATTGTAAGGTGTGTATATTCTTGCAAACCAATAATTCATCTCAAATAAACTGTACAATCTTAAACAAATTTTTTGCGGTGATAAAAGGTGAAAAAAAAAACACAAAGAACCGACTATGTTATAAAAAAAAAAGTCTAGTTTTGAAATCGGAGCAGATGAGCTTAGAAGTGACAAGGGTGGTTAGGGGTTTATTATTTACAGCAGTTCGTGAGGCGTGTCACAATAGTATTGGGGTTTCCTCTTGAAAGTCCGACAATGTGCGCAGGATTTACGACTTTCAGCAGAATCGTCAATGGGCCCACACACCCCCGCCTACACATTTGCGTCATTTTACCGTTTTACTTCACAGTGTGAGAATGCGCACAAATATTTTCTACCATAAATTCTGCTTTTTATCTGCTTGGTCAGGTCTTATTTACAGTCACTCTGACCTAATCCATTCCCACAAGCGGCGAAAACCCTAATCACGTCATGAATATCTTCTCTACCTACTTTTACGCCACGATTCTCTATCTCAACCGCTAAGTTTCATATATAATACTATAAACTTTTGCTTCTCCGTTTCTCCTAATACTTTTTCCTTTCCTGAAATCGATGAAACATCATGATTTGATAAGACTATAAACTTGGTAAACAATTGCTCTTTAGATAGATAAGAAGATAGATAGATACCTACATAACTTTATCTATTATGCGCTTTGGGATAACATCCTTTCAAGCGCTAAAATATTTATATTAACAAAATACATAATTATTAATTATAAAGACATTATATTAATAAAAGAGTAATTACATAATAACAATAATAGAAAAAGATTGCAATGTAATATAAAAAATAAGAATATACAAATAAAAACAAAAGTAATAATTTTTAATATAATGATAATAATTATAAATTTCAAAAAAAATCGAATAGAATTGCTAATTAAGTTTAATTGATAATTAAATAAAATATTAAATTGCATAGAGATATAGCCCAAACAGAATAACAAGTCACGATAACGTCAAAATGGCAGCAAAATAACGTCTATTTTAACGTTATCGTGACTTGTTATTCTACTTAGAATGTTAGTGAAATATTCTATAATTAGTTTTACAAATTACGAAAATTATTTGAATTAAACAAGGTCTATTCTATACTTATAAAATAAGTTCGGATTAAGACAGAATCATGAGACTAGTTTCACAACGTAATAAATTTATCTTTCTTCAAATTTATACATTTATTACTCAACCTATCACCACCAATCATCATTTAATACAACATATTTTTTCCCAATGCTCCTTTTTTTCATTGCAGTCATAAATACACGAGTTTTCCTCGATCCAATAGTCGACAGCCAAAAAGTTAGCCTTTCAACACCTTTTTTAACTATTTCGGAAATAAAAGTTCTAAGTTGTAGAAATATGGAACAATCGTAAATTTTCATAATCGTCGTTTCCCGACCGTTAAGGCGACCTTATTTGACCGTTATTATTACCGTTAACGTTATTACTAAAATTTTATTACCAATCGTCACTTTGTACACGATACAGAAGAAAAATTGATGACACGATTATCACGTAACGACGTGAGAAACAAACTAACAGCTTGAACATATAGATTAGAATTCAAGGCAATCCAAATACCGGTTACAATGTATTTCTAATCTCGTGTTTCTAATCTCTCGTCTAGAAAGTGTTCGAGAATTTATTCATTAATTGACTCTACACAGAAAGAAAAATTGTTTGTATATGCAACTTTAATTGCAGTAAAATAATTATGACTAGAAGCTCCATTTTTATAGTTATTACTCTATACTATGAGTAATAATAATTATATTTATAATTATAAATACTAAAAATATATACGATTATCTCCGAAAACAATTATAATTTTATATCATTCGTTTTCATAACTTTAAAACACAGTCTCTTATTTAAAAACAACTAAAAAAATTAGATTTCCCAGAAAATAAAAAAAATTATTTTTCAACTTAAAAGTTATTGACTAACCAAATAATATATTCTTTGTGGTATATATAACTATAAATATAATTATTATTACTAAGTAAGAATTATAGCAGTAATAACAATAAAAATAAAGAACTTACTCATAATAATATATGATGTAATTGTAATTACAAATACCAAACACTTTTGTCAGTGGTATAATAAAATAAAATTGTAGAATTATAATTCTTTTATCAGAAACGCAAGCAAGTCGAGTAGTCAACTATTTGGTACTCGATAAATTTGTCTTGCAACAATATAGAGCTTAAACAGGGTAATCACGACAGATATCTCTTTCGAAGATAATCAGTACTGTTCCCTCCACGAATAATCTAGCAAATGGCGACGCTTAACCACCGGCCATGGTGGTGGCGATGGTAGTGGTCGAATAATTCGGGACGGTCGTTAGTATTTGCGATTAGCTCGCTCCGGCGAACCGGAAGGGGCGATTTTCTTCTCCGTGGGATTTCGCGCCTAATCTCGGTCGGATCGGCGAGGCAAAGGCTCATCGGTCCCCGGCCAGAATCGCGGAGGTTGCGCAACGTAATTTAGATCAATAATTTAGATTTGCATCCATGATCGATATCTTTCCGCTGGCTCTCCATCGTGTGGCGTTCTCTTCCGTCATTTGATGGGAAAGATTTCGGAAAGATATCGGCATAGATGCACAATGCGCTCTTTCTTTAGCCGTTTTTCAAGTCTAATACTTAGATTTTGTAAAATATTTGATGTTATTAAACTGTAACAAATCCACCTTGTTGGTAATATAATAAAATACCTTCAGAAGATCCCATAAAGAAAAAAATCTTAGTTTTCTCCCATAAATTTTAAAGTCATTACCGTAATGTGTAATTGACAGAAACATTTGATATGTAACCATTTATTTTATTGATATGTGACTAACAAAAACTTTCTTAACCTTTCAAAATTGTATTGTTCTAATTAAAATTGTGTTAGTCTAAAAATATTTTGATTAAAACAGTACAATATTGATTATTCTAACTAAATTTTTATTAGAACAGCATAATTTTGTAATGAAAAAGTAAAAAAATTTTTGTTAGTCATATATTAACAAAATAAATGGTGACACATATGTACCAAAACATTTCTTTCAGTACAATAAAGAAAGAGAGAGAGAGAGAGAGAGAGAGAGAGAGAGAGAGAGAGAGAGAGAGAATTTATCTAACAGTAAATTTTAAAGAAACTTTTTTTAGTTTTCTTTGTAAAGCCTATTCTATAATTTCCCTTTTTTTAGTTTTCTCTGTAAAACCTATTCTAAATTTTGTAAGCGTGTAATTGTAAACTAATACAAGAAAATTCGACTGTAATTGATGAATCCTTACAACTATAACCACTTACAACTACGCTTACACAATTGTAGAATAGGTTTAGCAGATAAACGACACACTAGGTTTGTTCGCATACTTCAATATATTATTGCTCCTACCAAAGCTCCTATTCGTTTCATCGACTGCATTGGAGTGAGTAGAAGATATGGTAAGAACATGTTGGAGAACGTTAGAGCGACGCAAACAAATCTTCGGTTATCATGTGATAATTATTTCAATATGATTATTATACCAATACATTACGGTGCAATATTATCACTTGAACCGAGCGCAAAAAGGAATTTTTTCTAAAAAAAAAATAAAGAGAAAGAATAAAAAAAGAGAAACACATTGTTGTGATTTTGACTCTTCAAAGAATTGCTAGCATTATTGAGTCCCTTGTTGATTTTCAACTGTGGTTTTCAGGAAAAAGTTACCTGCGATTTGACATGGGGTCTTGTAAATGTTCTATCCTCTAAGATTCTTTCACAATACGTAACAATAATGCCCCCCTCTGATTGTCTCGTTGCCTGAGGTTTTAGAATTTTTGCATTATATGATCCACATATGCGAATTTTTTATCTTTTGCGATTAAGTTTTTTAAATTAGTTTTCATTTATAACTGTTATAACATATTTATTAAAATTCTGTTGAAAATAAAAATAATATATTATTTTATTAAATTTCAACAAAATCTTAATAAAATCTAATTATTGTTATAATAGTTATAATTGAAAATATGAGAAAAAAACTAATTTACTCTAACTTAAAAACTCAAGAAACTCATTTATCGGCTAAAAATTATTCTCTTACTATATACATATACATATATGTATTTAGATATATTATTTTAATATTTAAAAAAATATTGAAATTTTTATTAACAGTAATGTCATTTTAAACTATCAGTAATATGATCTTTTACCTAATATGAGAAATAGTGTGAAGTGCTCTCAGCTACTCAAATATTCCTCCTGAAATACAAGTGTTGATTTGTAATGATTGATATAGAAATGTAAAAGTGTCTCTTGCAGTTTTAATCCGACGCATCTTTTTTGATCATCCATAAACAATACCTGGATGCGAATTTTTGCACCAAGCATTTTTAATGTTTTATATCTGCTAAAAGTTAAAAATGAAATTAAACTAAAACCTATGTTTTTAAATATAAAATTTTCTAATCAATCAATTGGTAACATTAATGAATTTTCGAAAAACGAAACGTCATTCAAATCTGCGTATTAAAAATCAATTTTCTTAAATACCCTGCACAAGTTGAAAATTTTGCTAGCGCGAATTCGTATCCAAGTGTTATTTACGGGTTAAATATAAGATATTGATATTGACCTAATATATTACGTAATATTTTCTTTTTATACCTGCAGATAATTTTTATATTGTATTATAAAAAATAAATAAAGATATATTAAATTGCAAACACATGTAGACATATACGAGATTCTGGAACGAAATTGTCAATAAGTTTAGCCCTTGGGTATTCCTCACAGTGGGGTTTCTTGCGTGTCACACGACACATGGAGAGCACAACTCGGTCACATTTATCATGTCGATTTTTCATAACAATACCTAAACTTCGACAATGTGCCAAAATCCCTGGCCTGCTCGAACTTCTGTACCGTTCTCTATTAACGAATAAAAGGGCGAAAATTTCCATTCACTAACATTAACTCGATTTAAATAGGTCAAGGAGAATTCTCCAAGAAAGCATCTTCTTGTTGTCATATATGACAAGATTTTTATCTAAAAGTTTACACGAAAATTAAAAATTATTTCTTCACGGCTAACTTTACAAATGTTATAGTCGGACAGAAGAAATGTTATTTTTAATAAATTCTTTTATAATTGATGTATGTATATATACAATATATATAGTTCAATAAAAGAACAATCTAAGCCTAAAAGATAGAGAGAAAATTCTACTTTTAGCTAATGTTTCTTCACTATTATCATAAATTTTATTTAAATTTAGTTGGAATTGTTTGTCGAAATATATTTGCATTTTTGAAGCTTTTAATTAAATAATATCATATTTAACATGATATTAATCAATTAAATTAAATATTAAATTAAAATAGAAAAGGATATAATTGAAGGCAGTAAGCTAATTCATATTTAATAAAAATGAAAAAAATTGAAGTGATGACAGTAGGCTGACCTACATTTTTACAAAATGTGGGTTAACTCACTGTTGCTGTAAGCTCTTTAATTTTAAAACGCTTTATATATATTTAAACAGAGTCGTAAGTTAATAAAAAATAATGTTTTGTACAAATGTGTGTAAGCGGCAGTGATAAAACAAATTAGCGTGCTAAATATAAAAAAACTAATACATGCAACTACCTCTGCTCGTAGTCCTTTCTTATTTTATTATTATTTATTAATTTTTAAGCCTTTTTAATTTATTGTTTACTGAAAAAACTATTTGGATTTAAATCGTTTTTTTCTTTAATTTTCCGATTGCAAAATTTCGTACAAATACATCGCCATTCGAGAAATTCACGAATAAGGGATTGCCGGAAGTCCGAAGAATTTCCTGCTCCTCAAGGAACTTCATTCTTTGGCATGCTTCAAGATGCCAGTTATACAAACAATATAAGTAGGCAATATAAAATGCGTATGTGAGCACTAATACTTTGTGATTTTATTCTGTCCAGAGAGAATAAATTCATAGTCTACGTAGGCTTTGTATTCAGTCGGTAATTGAGGGAAAAAGAATAATGAAGATTTTTCGCAAATTTGTTAGAAACTCTTTCGCTCTTAATATACGGAAACAACGGTTTTGCTGAAATATTCAAAAATTTAGAAACACCAAAAAAAATTGTATTTTCAAAGTAAGAAAATTATGTTTAAAGAATATTACTTTTAACATACATATACTTAATGATTAATTAATGTACATTCTTAATGAATAAGAATATTTTCTTCTTTTTGTTTTTTGTTAGCATTTCTAAAGTGATATTCATACCTAGTTGGACTTTATTAATATTTGTTTTACTTCAACTTATTATAATAAATCATATGCATCAATTAATCGATAACGGACAGACCTCATGTGAATAAAGATCATTTTCATTACAAAGTTAATTTGCATGATTACCTACTGTGTGTGTGTGTGTGTGTGTGTGTGTGTGTGTGTGTGTGTGTGGGACTTACTGTTGTTCTGCGGATGTAGGTGGAT
>NW_017305873.1:2626534-2643011 GCF_001594115.1 Trachymyrmex septentrionalis
TCTTATTAACTTTCTTTAAATATATGTTAGAGATCGAAAATTTTGGTTAGAAATTCGAATTGTCAGAAATTCTTAAGAACTGTTTACGTCCGTAATCAATTTTTTATGCAACTTATGTGAAACGTTTTATTATCTACAAAAAAGAATATATCTTGAGAAAATAATAAATTAAATTATTCCATTAAAATGTAATTTTACACTTTCAATCACCTTCGTAAAGTCATAAAAGTAAACAATATATCGTCTCTTCCCAGAAAACTATTTCGGTATAAGTGTAAAAGATTTATTATATGACTAACTATAACCAAAAAGAGAAAGTTTACCGCCAATTGTTTCTTAAAAATAAGAAAAGCGACAGTGAAAGGAAAATAAATTATTTTCATGCGGACACAAAAGCCTTCACAATGAAAAGTATAGACTACAATAGACACAGTAGAGACTTGAATTTATTAGGAATTGCGTTGTAGTTGAAATCTTTCTAATTTTTGGTATCTATTGCTTCTTTTTCAATGTGTTTAAGGCTTAACAAGTTGCATGCATATTGAAAAAATTAAACGATAAGAAATAATACAAAATGAAAAAATGAAAAGGTATTTGTGTCCCCCCTGTGTACATTCCTCTCTCTGTAGGTTTATAATCATTAACTCTTATCATCAATTCAAAATTAATCCCAAATCTTAAAAATAAATATAGAGCCGTTATTAAGCTGCCACATAATTCGCAAATCGTGAAACGTACCGTAAATGTAGGTGATTTAGGACAGAGTAGGTAACTTGGGACAGTATGTATTTTTTTAATTTAATCATGACATCATGTTGTCCCAAGTTACCTACACTGTCTCTACATTCACGACAGTTTGCAAATATAAGCGCAGAATGTCACTGCACGCAGATGCAAACAAAGCACATACAATGAATTAAACTGCGACAACGTTCATATTTTGCAACAGCATTGATATTTTTATTTAAGTCAAATTAGAGAAACTTACTCTTGTGTCTGATATTTTTTGTATCACGAAAATTTATAAAAAGGGTAGCTCTCTGCTCTGCTTGCTAAATGAACAAATATAAAATTCATTGCCACTACTCTTTGCTGTTCTGTCATTGGTCAATGTAATCGCCGCAGCGCAGAAGTTAACTGGACGTGACAGTCCAGTCAATATAAATCGCTATTCTCAAAATGCAAATTTTCATTTTGCATCTGCGTTTGCGATTTACGAATTATGTACAAGCAGCTTTAGAAATATGCTAATTAGAAATTGGCCACAAATTCAATCGTCATTAAGTACATAACACACAAAAAACTTAAGTATAATAGTAAAACATAAACAGTAAGCAAATTGACCAATCATACAGCCATAACGTAAATGTCATGAACAGTAACAAATCCAACACATATTGATTTCCTTATTGCTTTTCTGTTAAAGTTTTTTATGTGCCACGACTCTTATACTTTGTATTCTTATCATAGTTGTAAGGTTCGTGTTTATATATGTGTGCGTATGTGTGAAAGAGAAAGTAATGCATTTAGATTAATTTTATCTGTGTCATACTTTAGATTATTTATGTATTTAGATTTAGTTTATTTATATAATACATTATACTTTGAATCTTAATTTAACATCTTTAGGATATTATATTATCAATGTCAGCGAAGAATTGAGAAATTCGCTGCGACTGTAATTTTAATACAATACTGTAAAACGAAATGGAAGGAATAAGAAAGCGAGTGAGAAAGAGAGAAAAAGAAAAGTTTATTTTGCCTGGAAATAACGCGCGTGTTGCGAAATACCGCTGAGAATTCGAGATTACCCTGTCGTCCTTCGAAAGCCGTCCAATTTCGCGCAAGCAAGGATTCGAGAAAAGACGCGGGGGTGGAGAATCTGCCGACGTTCAAGAAATCGTCATAGGGGCGGATTGCAGAAACTCGACCTCTTATGCGTCGTCTACAATACACGGAGTAAGAAGTAAGAATAAAAAATTGACCAATCAAAGTTGAATGTGAGAATAATCGATTGTGATTGATCAATTTCTTACTCTTACTTCTTACTCCGTGTATTGTAGACATTGTATGTATTATACCGTGGAATACAGCAATTGCAAATGTGTGTTCGTCGTACTTTTATGCCGAAACGTCGCGCCATTATTTTCTAGACACGCATTACGTACAGATATATCTCGATTCTGTTTATTTAAATGCGTAAAATTTCATTTTTCGTATGACATCGCAGGAGAACTACACGCGAGTAATACATGACTTTCTAACTCCCGTCGTGAATTTGAGATCCGGCTTATCCGCCGTTTCGTCTCGGCGAAGCCAGCCAATTTCGCGAAACGGAACTTCGCGAAAGGATACGATCCTTGGCACAAAGATAAGCGCGCGTCTGTGACGTAGAGGGAACTCCGAATTTGATGGTGTGAAAATTTTGAGAAATCGTCATTTTGAGAAATCGATTTAGAAAAAAATCCATGGCATTTAATTGAAATATCATTTTTCAGTAGCGATAAGCAATGATTATTCCTTTATCTTTTTTTGGAAAACTTTTTATATTAATGAAAAAAGATCAATAAGTTCCAATACTGTAAAGAAAAAATTTTAGTTTGCACTCTCTAAGGGCAATGTTTATGCATATTAATTTACGCTCATTTTTCAATTAAATTTTAAATAAATTCGGGGCTTGTGTAGATTAGTTACACTTAAGAACTAAAGATGGAAATGTATGTAACATTTTTGAACACTTAAATATACTTTTAACCATTAGAAAGGTTATATATCAGTATATTAATATATACTGATATAAAATATATGTATGTATAAATTCAATTACAATATATTTTTTTAGCAAAAAAAAATTCCTTTCTTTGTGACAAGCTGATTCTGTTCCTAAAGGATCAACAGTGTAGCTATCATTCGCTAATCAACTATCAGCAACGCACTGTTTTAAAGAACCAATTATATCCCCTATGTACATCCATTAATAAATTCAACAACATGACTTACATAAAGTTTCGTAACTATCCTGAGATGGTCCCACAAACCTTGGCGGTGTTCATTTTATATCTCCTCACGGGGCGTTTTGAGGGAAAGTCCGCGCGCGAAATTATTTGCAAACTCCCGCAAGCAGCCAGCAGATAAAGAACCTGCCTCCCCCCGCGGGAACCGCGTGATACGTCTGCAAATTATTCGAGGAGACGGTAGTAAAACGGAGGTTGGCGTTTACCGAGATGCGCGGCGAGGAGCTGTGCCGAAGAAACAGCAGGAACGAAGGGGGGAAGACGGAGGACAGAGCGGAGAGGCACAGGGGTGAAGGCAAGAAGGAGAGGAGAAGTGTTGCTGGCGTCGCTGCCTCGCGGTGGCGAGAACGCGCGCAAGAAGTGTAGTAATGTCCGCCGGCGGGCAGGCGGCAGACTATTACCACTGCATGAATATGAATGAGACGAGGAGGTGGAGGTGGAGGGGGAGAAAGAGGACCGAGAACGGTGGCGGAGGAAGGACGTCGGCGAAGAAGGACGTTCGCATAAGAGTGCAGTCGGGGCCAACGGAGAACGTTGCTTAGAGGCGGAGAGGACGAGAACCCGGGAAGGAGATTGCGACAAAGGGAAGGGAAGCGCGCGCGCGCGCGCGAGAGAGAGAGAGAGAGAGAGAGAGAGAGAGAGAGAGACCATCGGTGTGGCGAAGAGCGCGAGAAGAGACAGCGGAGAGAGCGCGAAAGGAGCGGCATTCAATTAGTCTCCTAGTAATTAGCCGGGAAATCTTCGGCTTTGTCGGCAAGATCCTCTTCTGACCGATACCCAAGACCCGCCCGGCCGGCCGGCAAGAACTGCCGCGCGCGCGCGCGCGCGCACGCACACATACACATCTATATATTTATATGTACTTGCGTGTGCGTGCGAGTAATATATGTTCCTCCGTGTATGCAAGTCTCATACATATACTCGCGCGTGTGCGCGCGTTTAGTGTGCGTACGTGTATACACGCCGTAGGGCCCATTCGCTCACGAGGGCCCGCGAGAGACGCGAGCGCGCTTTTTATGCGGAACTCTCGAACGGCCCCGCCATGGAATTAGTCCTGTACCCGTGTATTACGCTCGTAAATTGATTTCCGCGCAGCGAAAGGTGAGGAGGCGTCCCTTTAAGGCCCGCGCGCAGTCCGAACCCCTTAAAGATACTGGCGGCCATCTTGTCACTGTATGGAGACTTCATCGTGTTTATCGGAGAAGTCCAATAGTCTTTTAAATGACTACTAAAGTTCCCCAACTCATCACAGAAGCTCGTTCACGCTCAAAACGACCATTTTTCAACGTTTGGTAAGTATGTTATGTAAGTGTAAACTCCGAGTTCTAGAACGTTATAACTCACGCACCGTGGCTCGCTTAATAGATGACTATATAAACCGGACATGTGTTTATATGCGAATACGAAACGTACGTTACGAAGGCCATTAATATCTGTACACGACTTCCATGTCTTCCTTGAAATCTTCCATGGAGACAAAGCAGCCGTTCCAACCCCCTAACCGATTTTTCAAAGCGCCCCGTGGTTATTTCTTGAAACTCAAATCGTGCTAACCACAAAAGCCTGGACCAGTTTGGGCACACAGTGTGCATCTTCTATGAGGGTCGATCGCGGGATACTTTGTCAATGCGGGGAATAAAATAATCATTAATAGGAGGGCTGCAGATAGCTGAGCTAGGTCGGTCAGGGGTGGTCTACCCTCGGCCATCCACGGGTGGCCTCTTCCGTGCCATGTATCACGACACGACGAGCCTAAATAGGTACACGCGGCCAGCCGCACACGCACCCACATGCATTCGCCTCTCTCTCTCCCAGTCTCTTTCCTACCCTTCCAAGTGTGGGTTTACTATACATAGGGCTCTGCCGGACGAGCCCCGCGCTAACATAACTTTACCCCGCGGCGCACCAGTAAATCACCGTTAAGGGCTGCTAAATAGCAGCACGCTCTCGAAACCTAGGCGTATCCGCTATCCGCGCGCGTGCGCGCGCGCGTGTGTGTGTGTGTGTGTGTGTGTGTGTGTGTGTGTGTGTGTGTGTGTGTGGCCCCACTCTGCCTCCTGGACAACTTGATGTCCGGGGCCTGGAATTGTGTCCGCACATCTCGGGTAGCCATTCGACTAGCGCCAGGTCAAAAAGCACGCCTCATGTGCACTCGGGGGGATGAAGTATTACTGCCGAGAAAAACGGCTGTTAGACTCATCGAACGCTGGTCGGTTCCGTCCGGCCGACTCGTTTCCTGCTCCAACCGTGAAACGAGAATTAAATCGCGGAGGAACCGCGCGAATGAGACTTTCGGGCTTTTGACAGCCCCCGATTAACGGCACGTTCGTGGGCCCCTTTCTTTGCTATACATGATGGGAAAAAGATGGACGAGAAAAGACGTATTTTCAACATAAGGTAACTGCGCCTACTATGATCTAGTATTCAATATGGATACGTAAAAAAAATTAAATCAAAATTATAAGTGTTATATTAAAAGTATTGGTATTAATTATTTGGAATGGATTCCGGTTGAAATTGTTCAATTATTCTAGATTTTTATTATGTTTTTTGAGGGGAAAATGTAGTAATTCCGATCAGAATCCATCCTGAACAGTTTCATAATATCTATGTGTCTTGGTTTACTTGCTGTTTGTATATAATTACATGAATAATTAAGTCTTCATTGTACTCATATAAATATTGAAAACATCTCATATTTTCAACTAATGTTCAGAAATGTTAAGCTCTGAAAAATTTTGTTTTTATGACAAACCATATCATTATTTGCAAACAATTATACGCTAAATTTATCTTACGATGAATTTCTAAAAAAAAAAAAAAGATCATTTTATATCAAAGCAGAAAAGAAGAGAATCATTATAGTATTTGAACGAATAATTAGTTACAGAAATAACAGCATTAATAAGTAACAGCTCTGCCTGATAAAATATTATATCTATTTGATATATCTTTGATTTTCTTATTAACTTAGGTCTATATCAGTTTTTTTCAATTATGAATTGAAGAGAAAAGGAGGAAACTATTTGTAAAGGTAAAACGAGACGCCAAAGCTGTTTGTAAAGGTAAAACGAGAAGTCGAAGCTGTTCTCACAACTTCTAGAACATAATAAATGAACTTAACAAAATAACTAACGAACCGGTCGTCTCAGTCACTACTAGTAGGTCTCTCGCAACACTGTATATACATCAGGAACGCATCTGGAAACGCGCTCGATCGGCAAACAGGCTTCCCATAGAAGCGAAACGGAATAGTCGAAATAGTTCGTCGAGAGAACGAGCCGGTCTGCGTTAACGACCGAAACGCGCTACAGATGCGTGGTAATTTACAATGATTATCGACGGGACCTGATCCTGGGGGGTGGTCTTTCTCCCTGGCGAAGGGAAATGAGGGTGGGACGGCACGAGACGCGACGACCAGCGTTGCGTTCCCATGGCTTTGGATTACGTCGCTCGAGCCGCGTCGAACCGAGTTTCCCGATTTGTGTGGAACCTGATACCCCTGCGAGAAGGGTCGTGAAATCAAGATATATGGCGCGGCAGAAACCGACCGGGTGGGCAAGCCACCCCCTGGACGCGTCGTACTCATCGACGTCGACGTCGATTCTCGTTTGCCATCCCTATATCAATTGAACGTCACTTTTTCCACCTTTCAACTATATTGGATTGGCCGCACCGTTAGCGCGATCGATAGTGTGACTCGCGCAATGCGATTATCAGGGCGAGTCCTCGATACGTTGTTGTTCGGTCTTTTAATTCTATACAAATTTGTTGTACTATACATGTATTTTAATAAATTGTAAATATTGCAATTATTCAAGAAAGGAGAATCTATTTAATCCACCATCGTTAATGTTAGGCTTTAAAGGCACTGACTTTTTTTATTATAAATTTTGGTAGTTTTTAAATTTGTAAAAAATAAGGAAAATAAATCCAACTTTTATAGTAAAAATCCGTAAAACAAAAAACGCAATGATTAAAAGTCGAACTTAATGATCGTGTCAAAATAATGCCAACAATTATTATTTAAAACAGTATAAACATTTAGGACATCTGACAATTAAAATTCTTAACGCAAAATGTTTTCAACCTTTTAAGAGATCTTTCTGCCGAAATTTTACAAACAGTATTAATAATTATGTTGTTAAAGCTTTCACAAATATGAAATAAATTTTTTCAGATTTTTTTAGTCCGGAATAATATAAAAATCTACACTGAAGTTTAAAAACTCAAGTTGCGAATGAAAATCGACGTCACTAACAAAAAGAAACTTCATCGAAGAATTTTGGATTCTAGATGTGGAATATTCTTATGGTTAAAAGTGAGTTATATGATTTATTTAATATTAAAATAAAAAATTTATATAAGATACTTTATATACATATAAATTTTTCTTCTCATAAAATCGCAACTCTATAACAATGAGCAAGATAACTAAGTATAACTAAAATAGATAGATTTATTTGTAATACTTTTAACATACATTTATCAGTCTTTCAAGCGATCAGAATAAGATGTTCCCGCGAATTTAGTTTCATCGGGAGACGCGGTAAATTGGGGTGCCATCAAATTTGTTAGTGCCCCTCGTTAAATCCGCATTTCACCCTCGACCTGCCACCCCCGCCGCCGCGCCACTCTCCAAGTTCGGCTGGAAGGCTAATAAATATCAGCCGGGATACACTTGCTCTCGGGTTTCTCACTCCGTGGACGCCGTCGGCACGTGCATCGCGTTCCATCCCAGATGATACCATTTTTATTGAGCGATGCTTGCCCCGCGTTTGGGGCAATCATGACCCATGGATAGCAACGCCATGCTACCAAACGGCCACCCATCTTCGTGAATATTAGCCGAATTCGGGGATATCACGGGCAATTCATCCTACCAAACTTGCTCCATTTCGGATTGCGACATCTAGGCAAACTTTCCGACAAATTGATTCGTGAAAAGTAAGAAAATAATGTCGATAATTCTGTCTCACGAATAATCTTTTATGATAAATAACAATAGGAATCAATCATATCATTTTCTTATCTACTCATTAAATGAATAGAATTTAATTGATTTAAGAATTGTAAAAGTAAATTATTCTATTGAGATTGAAACTTGAAAAATAGAAAATTAAATCAGGAAAGATTCGAAGATGCAATTAAAAGAAAAATGAACAAAACCAGACATTTGTTGATTTAAAGATACAATATTTCAAAATGTTCGCCTGATTAATTACAGTAAAAAAATTACATTATTACTTTTCACAAATGTGTTCAGAAATGTTTTTCTAGAAACTACCAAAACTTATTGCAACCAAGTAGAAATATTTCGTACAACTGTGTGAAAAATGAATCGAAAATCGACACGCCAATTCGGATATCTGTGCGCGTTTAAAGGCAATCTTTCTCGCCCGGTGTTTTGAGCTCAAGTGACAGCGGCCGGTTTATCAAAAATTAACTTAACGCGCCACACGTGACGGTGCAGTATGTGCAATCCCACAAAGTGAATTACTGACCGGATACGTCAGTGTGACGTTCACAATGGAACGTGATGCGTTCTCCTTCGTTTTCCTGAGAGGAGGACAACTGTAGAAATTATTTATCAGCTGTGTGCGCGGGCAAGTGCCTATAAGTGGCTATAAGCCACTCATAAATGATAACCTGCAGCGCAAATTATAAATTGCATTACCATCTACTAATCGCCCGCCGCGACTTATTTTTAGTGTTAATTTAACGCACGTGTGTGATCGTCGTTGTCGCCGTGAAATAATCACTCAGCTAGCAATATTCTCTTCCAATCAACGGATATTTATTTTAACTTCTTTATGTTTTCATAATAAATTTGCTTTATTGATTCGACTTTCTTTGAGAAATACTGCATTAATATTTAATTATCATGTATGTGCATGGCTTTTCTATAAATAGTACTATATACGTCGCATACAAGAATCTATGATGTAAAAAGTTATTCTTAAGATTATAAAAAAATTGCTATTAATAATATTATCGTTATTATTAGTAGTATTACAAAATGAATATATTTATAATCATTCTAAATTATTATAAACCACCCGACTTTTTTATCAACATAAGGATGTCTAAGAAAAATTGAAAAAATAAAATATTTCGATTGAAAAGAAATGAGATACTTTTTTCTTAAATGCTTCTTATCGAAATATTTTAATCAAAGTTTAGTATGACAGCCATTTATATTTCACTGCTCATTGGTTACATTGCTTTATTTTGCACAGCAAAGATACAATCTCGCTTTATATAGAAGACAACGTGAGATGACGCGATTTTAATACGTAAAAGTGAGCAAATCGGCGCTTTGTTTCTAGAATTAGCAGCACGGAAATGACGAGTTTATGTGTCACGACAGGTATGTTTCGATCGAGTAATCCTCGTTGAAAATCAAAACTGATCGCGTTTTTGTACGCACTTGAGCGTACTTATAGCATGATGGATGTTAGTGTAACGTTGGAAAAGAGGCGAAGGTGACAATAATCAGCAAGGAAGTTGGTTTCTGTCCTGAAATAATAGTTGTCGGACTATAAGAGAAACTAAAATGGAGCCGCGATCATTTACTTGTCACAACTTTAACACGCGCAACATAACTCAAACACTGTTTGCAAACTTCCTTGCGTACATTGTGCGAAAATGGATATATCTTTATCGTCCTACACGCAATTGCTGGTTGAGAAATGCAACGCCTGGACGATATGCTGTGCTGTATATTTTATCGTTCAATCTTTTGTACTGCTATATCGAAAACATGACATACAAAAGCAATGATAATTTTACGTTTCATTTTACTGCATTTTTTATTGAACTCCTAGATAAAACCTAACTTCTGATAAGCTCTGCGTGCAATCTCGTACAATATATCAAAAAATAATGATACGTCCTAAATATCTAGACTTAATCTAATCTATTTAGACTAAATTATAACCTAAAATCTAATCTTAATCCTCCCACATATAGTCTATCTAGAATAACTAAATAAATCTAATTCATACATTTCAAAGCAATGGATCTATGAATATATTGTTATGTTGGCTTTAATCGTTGGTGCATCTATATATGGATGTGCAACATATCCATATGTATCAGATAAAATTTTTTTTCATAGATCCTCAATGTAAAATGAACTTTTTTTTACTCACGCATTGATGCGCAACGGGCGAAGTTGTCTGCCATAGCTACGACGATACTATAACACAAACATAAAAAAAAATTAATTCAAATTATAAGCTATGTTCAAAATGATTAGTGTTTCAAAAGATATCTCTTATGCGCACTAGTTTTTCTAATATTCATTTTTTAATTAGATATCTACTGATATAATTATACATATATTTTTGAAGAAAGATCTTCACACAAGAATAAATCTTTTTTCAATAAAATTTTAACTCCTTTTATTTTCTTTAATTGTTATTTATAAATTATCAAGATAAAATAATTCGAAAAAATGAGAAAGACATTAATTTTACATGGATAAGTAATGATGTTCAAGGTTGCTTCGCCGGGGCCTGATGCTCATCCTAAGCCGCCTCCTCCTCCTTCTCCTCCTTCTCCTCCTCCTCCTCGGAAAGTTTGAATTGTAAGGCTTCTTCTCGTGTGGACACTCAACACATACAGGACACTCGAGGAAAGTACACACAGATAATACAATCGCGAACGAACTAATTATATTATCAATAAAAGTCTTTTAATCTGATAACTTGAATGGTACGCTCAAAGCAAATGCGACTAATCAGCTGTGGTTCGTTTATTTTTTCACAATTAAATTAACATGATGTCTTCTTTTCATCTCTTCTTAGTTTTCCATAATTGTTTGTAAGTGGCACTCCTGTAATTATAAAAATGTAATTAATCCTTTGTCTACAATTATATTTTTATTCCCTTCGTCTGCAATTTATATAGATCTTTTTTGTACAGCCCAAGATTTTTTTACTAATTTAGACTGGGTTGTTTTTTGGCTTCAGCTCATTGTCTTATTCTCTTGTGTTTTACTCTTTTATTCTTTTGTTTATTCAATAAGTAAATTACCACATAGTTTATCTAAAGAACAACCGGTCCTTAGGCTTTCAAAAACTGTCACAAATAATTTAGAATTACTTTTCAAAATCTCTGTTATATTACTAAATAGTTTTTTAACTCAAATATTATTTCATAAAAATTAAAATTTGAGCAAAAATTAGGTCAAAATTTGAGAGTAAGATTTCGCTTGTGCCAAACAAGATCCAAATTACAGACGGAGGGTTATTATGATCACGGGAATTGAATATATGCGACATTTTAAACGATGTTTATAAATATTTACATATTTTAGAATGGAAAAATAATGTGAAAAAATTGCTCTGATAATCATTGCTATGATACGTTTATTACTCATTGAGATTGCAGAGTTAATTAAATTCTAATAATTGATAATTATGAAATAATTATAGAAACATTTGATGTTACGAGTATGATTTAAACGATAATGAAATCATTATATAATTATTTGACTGTCCATCTCATGATGTAAAAATATAGTGTTCCATTTCGAAGCACGAAGCCTATTCTACAACGTGCTTTTTGTTTTCTGTTTTCCATTTTTTGCTATTTTTTTACATCTTGTCTTTTGCTTCTCCGTTTTTTTTTTTGTTCTCGCCCAAGATTAAAGTTAACGAAGAAAATACATAGCAAGAAAATGCAATTGTCGATAAAACGATTGCAAAGGAGGAAAAAGCAAGAGATAAAAAGCAAGAAACAAAGAGGAACAGGAAACAAAGAGCACATTGTAGAATAGGCTTAAAGCTTCTAGCAGACAAAAATTGAGACAACGAAATGGAAAGAAAAGTATCTCTTTTACATTTCTTACGCTGTCTCAATTTTCGCCTTCTAGAAGCTTTGTTTACACTTCCGCTATTTTCTCCATATACTTGCACTCCAATTTATATTTTCGCCAGAGACTTCTCGATAAAATTCAGCTTGCTCTCTCGTCTCCCCCCCCTCTCTCTCCCATTCTTTTATCCATCAAATAAATTACTGCATAGTTTATCTGAAAGTGGAATAAGCCTAGTCCTTGGAGCGACGAAAAAAAAGCGCGCCGCGAACTGTTCGAATCGTTAGGTTAGATTAGATTGATCAATCGGTTACACGTTTACTTACTTGAGTTCACATATCGTGTTGGTTACTTAATCAGACTACTGTTAATAGCGATTGTCCTCAGAAGAGAATGCTGTGGTGCTCTGTTTGTCACGTTCACATCCCGCAAAATGATACGACGTGCAGAATGGTTGTGACGCAGCTTATCGTCTCGAGTCGCGCCACACGAATGTCGTGGTAACCAAGGTGACCCGATACGTCACGCGTCGTTTTGGCGGCATCACAATGCGCACCGTCTATGAAATATTTAACGTATTAAGTTTAAACTAAACTAACTTGCCGAAAGTATTCTGCTCCTTGCTTTTCAATTAAATGCGCCTAGCAAATTATCGACATGTGTTATACTTGATGTTTTACTTGAAGAATAAATCTCATATTTTATTCTGCACAAGGAAGTATTATATTTAAATTATTGTTATTAATTTTTGCCAAACTTCTACATCCGAAAGTATATGAGACTTGCGTGATTAATAAACTAGGTAAGTTTCTTTCAGATTATCTAAGTATCTTTCAGAATTTAATGAATTTTACTGAAAGATAGTAATTAATTACTTATTTTGAGTTCTAAGAGCAGTGTTGTACGGTGCTTTTAAAATACTCAAAATAAATTTCTGATATTAAATTAATCAATATTAAATTGGATTTCTGTAAAGATAAAAGAAAATTATTGCGGAAAAGTGTAGCCATTTGTTGTATAATTTATTAATATCGTACAAATTCACTCTTCTCAGAAACACAGAGAGTGCTTGAAAAAAGATAATAAGAAATTAATTTTTTATTTAAAACAAATATAAATTTGTGTTTATCAAAATTTTTAAAATATTTTTCAAAAGTTAAAGTTTAATATAACATTTAATAATTTTTTATATATATGCGAAACATAAATTAATAAAAATTATTAATTTAAATTTAAAAGGGAATTAAACAAATTGCTTAAAATAGATCAAATAATTTTCTTGCCGTAAGCAATCAATTTATTAATATCTATCTTTTTATTATATGTATAATATTTATATTTGTATAAAAAGGGGGATAAAATTTGTATATTTAAAATTTTTTCATATAACATATTTAGACCTTTCGACTCTTATTAATCTTCAGAATGCATTATTCAAGTATTATATATCTACAAAACTCGATAAAATAGTTAATTATTAAATATCTACATATACTTATAAAATATATGTTAAATATACTGGCCAACAAAATTAACGCAATACTTGTTTCACTCTACAAAAATAGTCAAATTTCCAGATACAATAACTTCGTCAAAAATTGTCGTATCGGGGTGTGTTAAAAAGCATTTTACAGATTGAAACCTCTACTTTTCAGATCGCTACTTAAAAAACCATCTCATGGAGATTTTATCTTTATTTATGTTACACAAACATAAATAAAGATATATCAAATTTCAAAATTTTTTACGAAATTTGCGGAGTTCCACGGAGTGGAATAAAAATTATATACAAATGCAATTTACATCATTCGAAAGAGTGAATCTTTACTTTTAATTTGCTTTTTTACGAAGATCCGTACGATTTCTTTTCATCGAGTTATTGAACGTTGAAGCAAGAGGGCCATTTTTGCTTCAACAATAAATAACTCGATGAAAAAAAAATCGTACGGAGCTTCGTAAAAAAGCAAATTAAAGGTAAAGATTCGCTCTTTTGAATAATGTAAATCGCATTTGTATATAATTTTTATTCGACTCCATGGAATTCCAAATTTCATAAAAAATTTTGGAATCCGATATATCTTCATTTATGTTTGTGTAACTTCATAGAATCTCCATGAGATCGTTTTTTTAAGCGACCTGAAAAGTAGAGGTTTCAATCTGCAAAATGCTTTTTTAAATATCCCGATACGACAATTTTTGAGTTATTGTATCTTGAAATTTGCCTATTTTTGCAGAGTGAAACAGGTGTTGCGTTAATTTTGTTGGCCAGTGTATTTATTGCACTAAACAAAAGTTTCTGTTGTAATAATCGGAATTTTGATAGATTCAACGAGAAAGAAATCAGACTTACAATTAAATCTACCAAATATTTTACTTAGGATAACCAGAAATCCTATCACAATAATCAGAATTTTGAGTTATATGATCAGAATTTTTTTTTTATATTTCTTATTAGAACCAGAACATTTTTCTTAGTGTGCTTTCTTTATTGAAAATTGAGAAATCTTTATGAGTCGATTATCATTGAAGTAATAATGGATTTCAATCGACCTTTCTAAATTATTATTGAACCACGTCTAATGTACGGTTATTCTTCTGTCTAATGAACGTTTCCATCAGATCGTGCTTCAATGATCAATGACCGATTTCGACCTTGTACACTTGTAATCTAGGATTGAAGCACGCACGTGGCGGAGGATTAACGTTCGCGAACGGCACGAGCCAGGTCAATGAAACGAGGGTGACACCGAAGATCCGTTGACACTTGACTCCACTTGGCCGAAATCGTATCCCGGAAAATGCTTCAATCTAGATGATTAACTACGTTCACAGCATGAACCTATTCTCGAATTACACAGAGTACTTCGACGAGTTAAATTGCGATCTGACATTTTCTAGAAAACGTTCTGACTGTTACACGTTCTTGATTCCTTTTGACATCCATTCTATCCGGTGTCTCTCTTTATTACATTTTAATTTATTATTTCTGATATTATTTCTAGTGATGACGAAGTTGAGTCCCAAACGTTTCATCATTTATTTTTATTATTCTATGTCAATAAATTATTATTATCTTTCACTCGCTTTTGCTCATTAAATTAATTTAACTTTTTCTATTATCTTTATTGCTTAGTATAAAAATGAACGGTTATAATATTATTTGTTTTCGAAAAAAAGTTACTCTGTGCAACAATAAGCTATATAAAATAGTACCTTTCGAGAAATTGTATAATTTGCAACGCGTAACCGCGCAAAATACTTTAAATCTAATAAAGCAAGTAAATATAACTAAGAAAGTAGATTTTTAGCATCGTAGAGCTGTGATACGTGACAGCAATACCTACGTCCTTTAAAATATTTAATCCATTACGGCAACTAAAACTCAATTTTAGACCAAAAAAAGGCTATCCGGGAGTTTTACCTGGACAAATTTGTTCGGGGCGAGTTTTTGCCGGGACGAGCAAATGGATGAATGAATTTCTAAAGGAGCCTTCAGTTTTTCCTTGCGGTGGAGTCAACGAGTACAGGCACGCCATATTTTTAATACTTCACCGACGATGACGGCGGCGCGGTCGCGTGAAGGCAGGCGTGGAAAAGTATGCTGTATGCGTCGTGCAAAGTGAGGCGAAACGTTACGAAGCGCGCAGCTGCCGATGTGCCCGGTCGATGTGCCCTGTACACACTCGCAAGCGATGATTTCCTGTCAGAGGACGAGAATATCCCACGTAAATCCACTTACGCGCGGTCGCGGCCTCGCCGCGGCTCGCTGCAACTGTCGTGACAGGAAGAAAGGGTTGCGCCTCGCTCACTGACATTTATCGTGACACGAAAATGAGGTCGTGTACGGCCAGAAGTCAAGAGCCTTCGCGAAACTCCGCCGCCGCACCACGCCGGAATATTTGACGCGAAGGCTTCCATCACGGTCGCGTCGGCCGGGATGCATGTAACTTGAGCGTCCGATCACGTAATTGCATCGCATCGCGTTCCCCCGGTGTTCGTTAACGTAATCGTGAGGATTGCGCCCGGTTGTTGCATCGACAATACGTCCTACATGCAAATATCTCTTACGTAAAGTCGCTTCGCGCATATTTGCCTTGTACATTACCGCAAGCATGAAATTGGTAATCTGACTCTTGGTAAATAAAATTCTTACCTTACGGCGTACATTATGTGTGCATGATTACTATTAAATAAAAAATGTATGTATCGGTTCTTTATAATACTATGAAAAATATTTTGTATCATTTTATGATAATTATAAAAAGTTATTTTTATATTATAATATTTTGTCTTATTTTACGCAATTTTATCTCTGTAATTAATAAAGGAATAAAAGAGATATTTTTCTTTTAACAATAATAATAACGTAGAAATCAACTTTCTTGTGGAAAATTCTCTATTGATTTTTAAAAAATTCATATAGAATAAACTATACATATACATATATATATCTCAATTGTTCTTAGGATATTCTGTGCATATGTAATTATTTTATGTATTTATTTCTTTAGAATATCCTAAGATATGATTCTTTTTTATTTTTTCACTAATTACACAGAGATAAAATTGCGTAAAACAAGATAGAATTTTAATTAAAATTATTTTTTATAATTTTCATAAAATGATATTTTATCAGTATTTT
>NW_017305873.1:2643111-2661821 GCF_001594115.1 Trachymyrmex septentrionalis
TTATTAAGAAACAGAATATTTTTTTATTTAATGATAATTATACATGCATATATATTATACATACATACACTGAGAAAAAGATAGCTTAAAAAAATTTAAATAAATATTTATTTAATAAAAACAAGTGATTGTTAAACCAAATTAATGTTTTTTGTATCAAATAAATATAATTTTATGTTTAATAAATATTTAGTTGGTGCTATTCAAATAAATATTTATTGAAATTTTGAATATATATATTTTTCTTAGTGTATAAAATACATACAAAATATACACTTGCCTATCAATTGTCAATTTACAATCGACGAGCCTAGGCATCGATAGGCAAATGGGAGAAAAGAACGCTTTGAGTTCCGCCCTTATAAATAATACGGAAAATAATACGGGAAAATATACATACGTGAGAGCATACGTGCGTGTTAAAAGGGCGGAGAAGAGCCGCGACGAACGGACAGATGGCTCCTACGCCGAAGCGAGAGCAGCACCTTGATTTGTGGTCGAGCATTTTTCAAGCCATTTGGCTGGGGCCGCCTATAATTTCCGCCGTTTGCCGGCCGTTCTCGCGTGTTTTCCTGCCTTCTGTTTATTTTCTTAACGGCCGAAATAATAAGCTTTCGCAACCGCCGTCGTGCGCCACGTCGGCCGACCGGGGCTGATCGGCCGGTCGCATAAGTATTCGCACTTGCAAGAAGCGCGGCGGTAAACCGCGCACTCATTCACGTAGTACACGCGTGCCACGCATGACAATACGGCACGCGATCGCGCTATGGAATCGAGCCGTCTTACATCGCTCGTAACGGTCCATTTCCGGCTTGAGATGATGGACCGCAATCTCGTGGTTGCCGCAAACTCCTCGACGGAGGCAAGAAATGCGATCCAATTGCAACCAGAATCGAACCTTATCGTTTCGACCCTGAATTCGACAGGCTTTGATTTGTCGTATCATTCTGTAAACAATTCTCTCGGAAAAGTTCCTAATACGCGCGTTTTCCCTTTCAAATTTAATTTAATACTGATCAATTTAATACTGGAAAGTACTTATTTCGAGAATTAAAAACACAAAACAAAATAGAACACTTCTAATTTTTAAACGACAGGGTCTATTTTTTTAAATCTAACTTTTTCTTGAGTCTTCTCTAAATTCTTTGGAGTAGAATCTCACTCTAAAGAGAAAATTAAGCCGATCTTGAGAAAGAGTGGCTCAATTTTCAATCTTCAAGAGAACAATTTTACTCTTCAGTGTGAGAGAGATTTACTCTAAAAATTTTTAATTGTAAGATTTGTTATAATTCATTATTTTTATTTTTTCATATTTTCTCAAAGAATTTTTCAAAAGATATGACACTGTTTCAGAAACTTTTCCGTTCTGTAAAGATTAAAAATACTGAATTGAACACTCAAGATAAGCTATTAGTCACTGCTTTTCAGTATTGAACTTTTGTGAGAGTTGTCATTAATGCAACGAAAAAGATTGAAGAATTCGTGTCTTTAAAGCTAACGTGAAATATAAGACTTAGTATATGTGAAAAGATAATACGATAAACTGTATAATATAAAAAATCAATGCAAATAAGATAAAAACCATGAGTATCAATATAATACTACACGTGCTTTGATTGATCAATTCGTAAAATTTTTCTGATCGACCAATCAAATATTTTAAAACATGTAGTGAGACTCTAATCACATCCAGTATAAAAGTTACAAAATTAACAATGAAACAACAATCCAGACTTTACTCTGAAAATCGATAATTATGGATAATATGAAGGAAACTTCAAAGAGTAAAAACCGAAGAGCCAAGTGTTCAATGACCGAAAAACGATGAAGCCAACGACCGCGGAACGCCCCCGTCCGCATTTCCGAAACATAGTTGCGCACTCTGGGTGGCGCGTCTGTTCTGCGTGAGCTGTCTGGAAACAGCATTCAAGTGCCGGCCCATTGATACCGCGTAGAATCATTCACGACGTATAAACATCTCGTATTACACGCACCGAGTCGAGGATCGGAGGAGCCGTGGAGTCCGGATGCACGAAGAGCAGAGTCACGGTCGCGCGGCAGCATCGTCATCCGCACCCCGCGGCACTCCGCGGCACCCCGCAACCCCATCCCCATCGGTATACCCGGTATAATCATGCCGCAGCACGTCGGAGGAACGCCTCGCGTCACTGTCCACACGCAAAATCGTTACGTGCTAATTAACGTTTGGACATGGTGCTGTACCGAAGCTTCATTGCCTCCAATCAGGCTAATTGTATTGCAATCGTTTTGCCGCGCCGTCGTTCCCCGCATCCTCTTTACGTGCGTGCACACCCCGGTTCGCGGTCGCGCGAACGTCGATTATGCTACATCCGCTGATAATCAAGCGTACCGTTTCACGGTGTGCAAAGCCTGCAGCTCCGCGATGTTTGCCACCTCATGGTTTAAAGCGCGATTATTCATAAACAGTTCATATTAAACCGGTATGAATATATATATATATATTATATATATGTATAATAAGTATGGAAAGAAAATAGACTGGGTGGGTCTACAAAAGTACTAAGTTTGCTGCGCGAGTTCAATATCTATAATTAAAAAGATTTGATGGTTTAATAAAGAAATTATGTCTGTAAACAATTATATGCTAACTCAACTAATTATTTGCTACGATAAAAATTATTAATGTAACAAATTTTTTTCATCACTACGGAAAAAGTACACGTTATCTTAGCTAGCAAGTTTTGAGTTGTTCCAACAAGTCTTTTTTTCCGCGATAGGTACAAATACACGACCTTCTGAGAACTCAACGCGTTAAAAGAAGCAGAATCTCCGCGAATATTTCTCTGAAGACATAAATTTAACAAAATTCCAGATGTGCGGAAAAACTATACACTACCACGTATTTACGATACAATAAAAAGAAAAAAATAAGAGAGAAAAAAGAAATCCAGTCGCGGTGCGCAACAATTCGGTTGAATGTAAAGAGTGTTCGTCGTACTAAAGGCAGTTCGAGGCTCCTAATACGCAACGAGGCGAGGGAATCCCGTAGGATCGAGCATTTACGTTGACCAAACACAGGCGATTTAAATTCGCGCAACGCGCGACATATTTTTCCGTAAAATGCATACCTCACCCCCGCGTATTCGTAAAAGTTTTACATGGAATCGCGGTAAAGCGCTGTCGGGGACCGAAAGATACGATCGAGCATCCGGCATCGCGGGGGATGTAAAAAGAAACAAAGGGCACGGACGGGCTTCCGAGTGTTATTGGACCGAGCCCGATGTCCGATTGCCAATAGTTCGCATCTGTTCGGTCTGCCTGCCCTCCGGGAACACCACCGGCGGGTGCACGGCGTCCATCTTGACCCGAAAGTTACCAAACTGATATACCCGAATCTCCTACGCTGATACCAATAACTTGAAATTCCTTTCGTGAGCGGAATTTTAAAATGGCTGGGCAATCCCGTCGGCGATTTGGCGATTTTATTGCGACGGCATCTATCATCGTGTCTCCGCAAGGATGGGCACCGTTATAGTCGCGACCGGAATGCGTCAGAAAAATACGTAGTTTAATTGATTTCGAAGGAGATTTGAAAGGGTAGGACGCAACTCGGACTGAGAACGATACGTATTCTCTAGACCTGCGATCTCCTTTGTCCCTTGAGAACGGAGCATGACAATTTAGATCAGGATAATCGCGCTCGGCACGATCCGGCGCGTGGCACCGCGACGCTCCATGTAATAGTATTACTCCCAGGACACAGAAGGATGCACAGTTTCCCTGCTGTTTTTCGATTCTTCCCTTGCTCTTTTTCATTTCTTCTTATTGGCCTTAACCCTAAATTTGACAGGAGTAAAGAAAGCGAGGAAGGCAAGCTGAGCTTCTAAGCTGAGCTTGCATCGAGCTAGATGTTTTACATAGATAAATTGGAAATTTTCGTATTTTATTCGTATTACGCTTAGCGTTGCTTTTTAACATTTTAAAGTCCTATACGAGGAAAATTTGCTGTTATATTATTATATATTAGATTATATTCCAAGCTTCTTTTTATTGGTATTGTTTTTTTGTCGTAAAGAAGTTAACGTAAATGTAATCTTAAGCAGGATTTTGAACTGTAAATGCATTAATTCTATGAAAAATCAGCAAGTCTTTCACGCTCAGCGCTGCTTTTGAATATTTTTAATTATATGAGAAAAATTTGTTGTATTAAGTTTCATTCAAAGCTCGTTCGATTGTATTGCTTTGTTCTAAGGATACCTATTAAAAGAGAAAAAAACCTGATAATAATTATCAAATGTATTTTATTTAATGTATTGTTGTAATATTTAGTAAATATTATCAAATAATGATAATAATGAATTGTTTGATAATAATCACTAAATATTTAGAAAAGTAAAATTAGTATTTAGTTTCTCCAACTAAATGCTACAATTTTATTTTTCTATTTAATAATTATTAACAAACGATTGATTACTATTATTACATTTATTCTTTGTTATATATATAATATATTGATCAAACATTTGATTGAAATTATTTCATCAAAACACACATTTATTAACTATATATATAGGCTTAATTATTATTAACAATTTTTTTAGTAGAAACTCGAATAGTTTTCAACGGGATTTTTAATTGTAAAGATTTTAATTCTAAGGGAAGCTGGCAAGTATCCTTCGATGCGGATCCCTATACGCCTCTTCAACCCCCTTACAAATTACAGATAACGCGTACACGTGACGACCTCTCTTTTTCTCTCACGACGACACGCAAGCATCCGCCTACCGGATTCGCAAACAGCCCCGTAAAAGAGATCAACTCGCTACGCGTAGCGATCGGGGATGTCGGGAGGGTGCGAGTCTTGCACGCGCCGACAAATTGTTTGGGCCGAGTCAGTTAGTCGCGCCACAATGGAGTGGCACTTGGCGGGATCCCCAGCAATCGCACTGCCAGCGCGCCTCCTCCCTCGTTACAACGCATTACATTTATCTCTCATCCGCGTATACCGACCCTTTATCCTCCGCGCGCGCGTCTGCCTGCCACCCTCTGGCATCAGGAACCTGACGCAACCTCCAGCAACTGCGTCACTATGGCAACACGCGGGCTCGTAGAAGGCTCGTTGGATCTTCTAGAGCTCGAATCGCTCTGATTCGTTTGTCACTTGCTAAACGAATCATTTTTCATAAGATAATTAGGTGCGTGGGGGAATTCAGCTTCCAGCTGACGCCAGGATGGCGATCGGGCGAGAAGTCGAGGGCCTAAGACCCAATTAAATAACCGGCTTCTAGCGAGTCATTAGCATCGATCAGGATAAGGCCCAATTTCATAAATATAAGATTAACTTTTTTTTTCTCGGCTCAACTTACTCTTCATTTTTTTTTCAATTCTAAAATTGGCCATTTTGGCTCGAAACGTGACAAAACAGGTAGTGTTACTTTATACAGTCCAGTGTTTAAAGTGATTTTAGCACGCACACATATGCGTACTCGTACACGCATACGCATACACAATATTCTTTTTTTATATTACTTTTTATGGACTGCACTCTGTTGCTGTCATTATTATCTTGTGTCCTACATTGTTAAGTACCGATTATGTGATTTGTTCTGCGCTTGACAGAACTGTGTCTCAGATCGTCGAAATAAGTATAGATACTCTTAAAACGAATACAAATGCGAGTTTCTTCTATAAAATTTCGAAATTATCTGGTACTTATTATTATACTCCCACTTGATACTGAATGGCTTTTCGTTGAACTAACTGTAAGGGCCATGGCATACAAAAAAATTTAAGCGATAAAGAAATTAATATGTTGGATTGCTACTGCTTACGTTATGGCCGTACGGTCTCTGATTAGTCAAATTTGCTTACTGCTTACATTTTATTGTTTAAATTGATTTTGGTGTCCTAGATCTAAAACCAAAGAAACCTAAAACTAAATTTCCTTTGTTGTGATTAGAAGAAAAATAGAAAAATGAGAAGGTATTGGATAGCAATCATAGCAATCGACGAAGGACAGAGTTGCTAGTTCCATTCCGTGCCGACTTGACTTAGGTTACAAGGTCTCTTCATGTGGATTCTTTTTTATGCTTCTCTTCGAATATCGAAGGTGAGCACAAACTTTTTGACAGCTTAGCGCAGCACGTAGTCGACACTTCGACGATTCCTTTGTTCTTTACGTTTAAAAATATTGATGTTGTCTCTTACAATAAAAGAAAACTGATGACAGACAGTCAAGCTTCTTGACAGCTTAGCGCGGCATGTTGACGCCTTTGTTCTTTACGTTCGAAGATATAGAGTCCATTATAGGCGTGTTGTCTCTGGCTGAAATTTTGCACCAGTTCATTTTTCTTTTTTATGTTTCCTCTTGAAGAGCAAAGAAAGAAAGATGCACTGGTGCAAAAATTCAGCCAAGAAGAATAGGCCTAATACTATTTTTTGTCTGATTAGTTGCTTTGTAAGTCGTTTTAGTCGATCCTGAGCGAAATTGCAAACAATAGATACAGTTTATATATTTTATAGCTTAACGCTCTTACCATTTATTTTTATCTCTGTAGTTTTCTGAGCCGAAGGTCTTAACATTATGCTTTACAAATCCGAAAATATATAATAATACACCTACTATATAACTACTACTTTTTACGATATACTGCTTAATGCTCAAGGTAAACCGAAACTATTACGACAGAGAAGTGTGCGAAAAATAGAAGGCATGATCGGAAAAATCCTTTTAATCTTTTCAACATATTTGAATAACAGAATAATTCTCTTTTAAATAACAGGAAACCTAGATTTCTTTTGAACTTATTTCGACGGAAATACAGTATAAGTATAAAGAACGATAAGTTCACTTTACCAAAAATTGTATCAATAATTATCTCTCGTGCATAATTGAATTGCATAATTAATAATATGGCAATTACAATATTCGTCAATAATTGTTTTCTATTCAAATAAAAAATTACGATTGGATTTAGGAAATCAACTAATAAGAACAAAGCAATTTCGCTCACTTTGCTGTTATATTGTCCGCGCACAGCCCACAACATGGCAATCATTTAGCATTCAGATCAAAAGTGCCACAGAGTGAACCTATTGTTTCTATTTATACTATGCTGAAGATTTTCTTTCGAATGAAAATTTTAAGAATTTTAGGATTGCAAAAGATATCTTTTAAAAGATATTACATGCTATATTTTTCTATAATTATCTACTATATCTGAATGATAATAAAAGTTCTGTCAAAGTAGGTCGTTTATCTCGTTATAATCATTAAATAATGATAAAAGCGCGTCGCGCAAGACAAATCGACAAAAGAAGAGGCATATCCGGACTATCTGTGGACTCTGTGGAGTTTCACATTAAAAATCGATTTATTAAGATTACGCGCGATAACTCCACTCCACTTCCTAAAATAACGGCGGCGACGTGGCCCCGTTTTCTCGATTAAAAGGAAAAGGGAGCGAAAAGGGGATCGCGAAATTATCTTTCGGACCGCGTCGTTTTATCGTCGGCTTTTGGAGCACCTTTCAAAGGTCGCAGGTCGAAAGTTTCGGGGTCACGTACACCTCCGCGAATGCGGGGAGCGTACGTGATGCAGATAGTTTTCTTCCATTGGCGCTCTCTATATGATCATTTATGTCGCGATCAGATAGCGAAATCCGCAATTATTTCATAAGAGGCTCCTCCACTCTCCTTCTCTTTTCTCCGCACTCCGTCCTCTCTTTCTCTTTATCTCTCTCTTTCGTTCTTTCTCTCCTGCCGGGGCCGCTTCCTTTCTTCGCAAGTAATGATGGCGGACCCTGTAATTCGCGCGGCTTTTAAATTGCCCGCGGCTGCCGCCGTCGTTGCTGCTACAGTGGACCATTTAGGCAGGTGCCGTGATTCGATCACTCACGACGTTACATTTTTTTCGAACGCGCTTTAGCGTGACGCGCGTCAGCCAGAAGACATGTATAAGACGTGTTAGAAAATTGATGGATCCTTTTCCCTGTCGAGAAATTCAAAGGATTCCACATCAACGTCTCTTCAATGTGAAATTTTCATTGAATCTCATATTTTAATGCTTTGATAATTACACTTCAAATTAAGATCGTAATCTCATTTGATACATTAATTGAAATGTAAGACTTCTTTAATTGCTTTATTTACTAAGACTTTTTAATTTTCGCTCTTATGAATAAAAATAGGTACATACAGCGACAATTATTTTTATTATAATCTGCGGTTTATATAATATAATTCGTTTTCATTTTTGAAGACATCGGACTTGAAAAAAAACATATCTTTTACATTATTTTATATAATATTTTACATATTTTATACATTATTTTATACAAGGATACATTGTATAAAATAATAACCTGTCCGGAGATTTACGATTAATGTGACAGGTTACTTAAATTGGACCAAAAATCCGGCTTCGACGATATTCGAGGTAATATATCTTCGCCGATACTTAATATCGGCTTAATGTCATCATAATAACTGAAGATAAGATCGCATATTTTTTCACTCACTTATAATTCGCAAGCGTACTTCAAATTAATCTTACAGCTATTATACCGAAACCTGTTTAAATCTTTTATACGCATTTATTCTAGAAAAATTATTATTTTTCGGAAATTTCTTTTTTCTAATTTTTATGTAAACGTTTAGAGGAATTTCATTTTCATAAATTAATTATATATAGATAATTGATTTATCAAATTACTTAACATTTATATAAAATTAATATACTTAATATACTGTACTACTTTACTTTTATATAACGTAATGAAATTAATTTTGTTTAACCGTTTTATCAAATTGAAGAAACAATTACCTACAAATAATAAATAAAAGCTAAAGATAAGTATGCAAAGGATTAAAGAAATCGAAAAGACATTGCTTCAAAAATATTTGCCGCTCGAATGATTTATCTTATCAAATGTCATTTTTCTGGCGATGCTCAAGCTTCAACTCACAACATGCTGGCGAAATTACACGATCGAATCCTGTCCCGATACCCCCGAACGAAGATTTGAAGCGAACCGTTGTCGAGGGAATTTAATTCGGGAATTTATGACGCGAGCAAGATCTCGCACGAGGCTCGACGGTGAGATCATGAAAGCTCATTGTCGGATTAAGAAGTCGGTCGAGTTGACTGCACGAGCAGGTGCAACCTGCTCGACTGTCTGCTTGCCTGTCCGTCTGGCGTCGCAGGCACGAATTCCACCATTATACCGGATGCCTCCTGGTTTTAACGAGCTCAATTATACTTCGCTTAGGGTGATCCGCGAAGTCGATGATCGCGACACGGACGAAGTATGAATTAGGACCACTGGAGTCAGTCAAAGCTCGAGTCGCTTTCCGCTTTCTTTCTTTTCCTCTCCCCCCTCTTTCTCCCGCTCTTTTTCGTTCTACATTTCTCTTTTTAGCACGAAGACCACACCCAGACTGATCATCGTCGTTAACATGTTGTTGTAGACGGGACGCAATTTAACGATCATTTTCACGTTGCAACTTCGTGCACCTTTCGGTCCCCCCTAATGTCTTCATAACGCACGGCCCGCGTGAAATCCATCAACGTCGCTTCTACGTTTTATAACGTGACGGTCGCGTGTTCTGGCCGCGAGCGAATTGCCCGCCGTTCCGATGTGCCATAGTTTTTTAAACGTACTGCAAAGTCTTTGGCGAACGCGACTTCGGGATCTCGCGGCGTCGAATTAGCTCGAGTCGAATCGGTTGGATAAAGTCGGATCGCGAGATGATTTCGTCACGCTTTCATGGCTCAATTATGACGCTTATAAAATGCGCTTTGATCTCCAATCTTCGCGATTATTCAGATAGAATCTACGGCAGCGCTTTGTAAATTGAATTCCCGTCGTAGCGTGATGCCAGGAAGTATCGTGTATCTTGAAAGGCTGATCGATCCCGTTAAACGGAGAAAAATACGATTAACATTTATTACCGTATCTCCTGAGAACGTTCACGATCCGATTTCGATCTATTTGATTCAAACATAGCCGGAAGTAAGATCTATTTTTTTCAGAATTGTTCGTAATATGCTCAAAAGTAATTTTAGCTATCAATACGTAAATGTAAGTTGTAACAAGCAAGAAATCAATCCATATAATTAATTAAATATTTCTCGTGACTATTGATTGTGTGAAGGTAAAGAAAGAAAAAATTTAAAGTTCCGCTTCCTTACGTCAAAAGAGACACAATTAAAAAAAAATCTTTCGATTTTTTTAATCATTGTCATGAATAAGTAAATATTATTATTACTAAAAGTGAAATAACTTGACTTCATAAAAATCATCAAAATTGTTACAACTCAAAAAACATGATTTTCAAACTAAATCGTCGTAACTCAAAAAGGATGATTTCTTTAAGAATTGTAAAACGAAAATGGCAAAAATGGCATATCACACACACACAGATCATATTAAAAATATTTTTTACCGACATTATTTGATCATAATTAATAATTTTCTTAAGTTAAGTTGAAAAATAGTTTTTTTCTTTTCTATAAAACTTAATTTTTTTTCGTTGTAATACCTTTTTTAAAATCGACGATATTACGTTGCGTTATGCTTACACGGGTTCAGCAGTGGAACGTGGAAGATGGTACTCGCATGACATGGAAATGACTCTGCTCGAAACAATTATTCTCGAGACACTAATTTCAGCGGGATATCAGAGCTCGAGCGTCTTTACCCTTTGACCTCAAGATTCCGGAGATACTTGTTGCCCTAACCCCCGTTCCTTTCGTTGGACACATTGATTCCTTGGTTCTGTTGTGGGCGGGTCCGCATGTGTCGAGAGATCAGTACGGATCTTCTCTTCTCTTCTTTGTCGATCTTGTCTTCGCCGGTTCGATACGGGCATAGCGCAATGGTAGACTCGCCGTTACCATTATCCGTAATTATCATCGAGTCCACGTCCTTCGCTTTTATCGAGAGCCTCGACGGCGCGGCACGATCAAGGCAAAAATCTTGTCGATGCACATCGCTCGCACCGCCAACAGATAATTCAAAATTATCCGATGAAAATTTACGTTTCGATAAACTTGTGAGTTCCTAATCACGTGTTAATGTTCTTGACCGCCGCTAACGATCGTAGGTTTGTAAATTCGCACCGTCCGGCGCCGATAACTTCGACTATCCGCGTGTGGGCGCCTCGAGATCGTTATCCAGGAGGGAGAGAGATTATAAAGCCCCGAGGACACGTTTCATTAGCTTCATTAGTCACCGCGCGTGAGGGTCGAATTTTTACGATAGAATGAACCGGTACGAACCGTACAGATTCCGAACACTTGTAGATCGACCCGGGATAGTGTCAAGCCGGACGATAACTCGCCTAATTATCGGGGCCATGGAAGTCGTCCGGTACTTTGGTGTTGAGAGACGCGCGCTGGAATTTCGGTAGATACTTTTACACGAGGGTCCAATTTATTAGCCGCGAGAACAGGCCCCGTTTGCCAGCCTCCTTCTTCTGCTTCTTCCCAGACCCCAAGAGATTAACTATGGACCTCTCGAAAACGTGTTTGTAAATCCATCCGCGATAGGGATCGACGTGCTGATCTAGGCATACTTGTGGCCCTTTAAATTCCCTTCAACGCCGGCGCCTATATCGTTTTTCTTTCTTTCTATTCTTTCGTGAATCCATTGCATTAAATGTCTCTTTTTCCTAAATTAATAACTTACTAATATATTAAAATCTGTGTAAATTTCTTACTTTAAAAAATCTGTTTAATAATTTAAATGAAATAATTATTTGATTTTTTTTTAAATTGACATTAATAGGCAATTAATTTTTTGTCTGTAACAGAAACATTTTTTGTAATGCTAAAGAAACATATAACTCTTTAGAATTTTAAAGTTTTTTGCTAGTTTTTAGTCTTATTTTTTTTAAGAAAATTGTTTAAGTTCAATGTATTCTTTATTTATGGTATATAAAAAAGTTTGAAAAATACAAATAAAATATTATTGATAGAATTTATCTGCTTCCAAATTTTGTAAGATATAAAATATGTTGAAATTTTTTTTTGTCAAACTATTATTTATAAAATTATTCCCAGAATTACTAGTACTCATATGTCTCAATTACGTTAAAGAAGTTACGAAAACGTAATTCACCATCCAAATTTAATTTTCTTTATTTAAAAATTAACTTTTTCACTCAGCCTCGCGAGAAGTAAATAACGCGTGTGTATTTTACCGGAAAGGCTCAATTCTGATTTCGGAATTGAGCCTATCGGAAGTCGAGGAAACAGCTGATACCACCCAGCCAATTCACCGATTCCCTTAAGCACCGAAACGACTAACTGAGACGTCGGCGTCGGATCCCTCGAACTTTATCGGGACAGGATCTACGTCCAGGTTCTGACCAGTTGCCATTTAGTTTCCTCAGGCAAGCGAAGACGATCAACTTGCATTCGGATACCCGATACATATGTTACGTGACTCCAACAAGTCCAGCATCGACTCAACGTTTCCCGATTGAAGATTTGGATGCACTGTCAATTTCTCTTGTAAATGCACGTAATTCAATATTCTATACAGGGTGTTCCCTGAGAAAATCAACAAACTTCTAGACTGTATTCTAAAAGTCATTCTAAGCAAAAATAAAGTTCATATACATTACCACTCAAAAGTATTTAATCCCGATTTTTGTATATATTTATTATATACACTAAATTCTGTTCTACTTTTACTGTAATAAATTTTCTTTATATATAAAATGCAAAATATTGAACTATCAAATATTATTATTAGTCTAAGTCCTTAAAGATTAAGGAAAAAAAATTGAAATTCATTCTTCTTCATTTAGTTAAAGAAGACGAAGTAGGCACAAATACTTTTAGCAGCAATTATACGAGTATACTAAATACACTGAATAAGATCACTATAGGTGCATATAATATTTCTCCACTGCTTTTTATTTTATCTATTCCTTTCTCAGTTTCAATTTTGATACAAATTTCGTATTCGTTCCGCCCCCATTTTTTTCCTTTATTACCTTAAAATTTTGAAAATGACGACTCACGTCACGGAAATAGTTAATCGCGGGAAAGTAAGAAGAGAAAAAAGATTAAAGATTCATTAAATTCGCTCATAGGTAAATCCAATCGTTCGAGCTTACCACAAAAATGAACCTCGTATACATATATCGGGTGAGATATACCGACATGCAGTTCACCCGTCGGTACAGAGTCACGGGCCCCGCAGATGAACGTCGAAGGGGGGACAGGGTTTGTCGAAGGGGGTGAGGGTGAAGCGGAGGGAGAGAACGAGCGGGCGGATGTGTCTGAGGTAATTGAGGCTACGGGTCATCCGGGTCGCAAGAGTCACGAGTCACGAGCGAGCGGCTGCGAACAATGCCGAGCGGCCCTTCTTGTTCGTCTTCTTCCTCCTCTTCCTCGCCACCTCGCTGCTGTTCCTTCTTCCTTCTCCTTCTCTACTTCTCCTTCTTCCCTTGAGGACCACTCGTCTCTTCCGCCGTTCTCCAACGTTCGCCTCTGCGTTCCGTGGCGGCCGATTCCGCGCCGAGCGCCAATCGCCATCGGCATTGCTCCGCGTCGCCTCTGTACTTATTAGATTTGATCCGAGCCGCAGATTAACATTGAAACAAACGTTATTTATGACGCGCGGTATCATTGCGAAACGGACCCCGGTATGATGACCCGCGATATTCCGCGCCGACATCGTGCTCGCATCGAGGGCCCCGCCGGCCTCGCGCTTTCTCTTTACAGGCGGCGGCAAACGAGAAGGGATGAGAAGGGAGTCCCGAAGGGAGAAAGGAGGGAAGGAGTCGAGGAGGAAACCGCTGGTCCTCTGCGGAAGAACGCGGGAGCGTGAGTGAGAGGAACTCTTGGATCTGCTATCTCTAATGTAAACCGCGTCGGGATTTAGCGGTAAAATACTGAGCTGGTAATCTCACACTACAATTTTGTTGGTGCTGTAAGATAAAAAGAAGTAACGACATCACTTGCAGAGTTTCTTTGACTTTCTCTTAATTCCCGATCTGTAATTTGTTCATCCGCGATTATCCAATGATGCAGGTGGTACAAGAACTTCAACTGAAAAACCCGTTACGAGATAATCCGTAAAAAAGTGCTCGCTCTTTCCGGAGATGACAACGAAAGGGAACGTTGGGGTGGGAGCGAGGGACAAACAGAATCTCCCACGCCACGAGGTCCGGCGCGGTCGAGCAATCGAAGACAAATTAGCGTTGCGTGATGCGCGTTGATTCTCTTCGATAGCGGAACAACGGTTATGTATACACTCAATCGACGGTACACAGCCGCAGGACTTGTCCGTGAACGCGTGTGCGCGCGCAATGAGAACGTATCTTCAGTATCTGCAACGTACCTAAGCGTGCTCATGCTCAATTCCGATCGGACTTCAGCATAATTTTTAACCCTAGCCTAATTGCGAAGAAATACAGTCAATACTGAAAATCGATCAATGTTAAACAAGAAGATCAATTAAATCTTTTTAAAATCGAATTCCAAGTTGAGAAAGTTTAGTTAGAAAAAATGCAGCAGTTTCATAATGTATATATCGCTACCTTTACTTTAAAAGTATGCAATTCAAAAACGTGATTTTCAAGTTATTGGCTGCGTTCAGTAGAGAAAGTAGCTTTGCTACTGCTGTAAAATTCTTTGGTGTAATTGATTTTGTACAGAGCTCTCCTGGATCTAAATCTATAAACCAATCATATTAAATAACAATGTATTAGTTGCAAAGCTGCTTTCTCTGCTGAACCAGCCACTGCCATGAGTTAAGTAATCATTGCAATCATGAAAAGTGAATTTAACTTTATAAAAAAAATCGTCACAATTCAAAATGGATTTTTCAAGAGATGTGAAATAATTGAAAATCGTATTTGATTATATTAAGAATATATTTTTGCGGAGATATTATTTGATTAGTAAATAATTTTCTGTCAGGTTAAAAAAATGTTTCCTTTTCTGAAAAACTTATTAAATTCTAGGAATTCTAGGAATTCTTGATTCTTTAAGTTATGCCACTTTTGAAGTAAGGGATCAACGGTATATTAGATATATTATACATATTTGCATTGTTCTCTATTAGTTCACACTTTGTAAAATATATACCTATCCTTTTCAATATTTCTGAAAACCACATTATATCCGCAGTTAATATATATCTACTTGAGATACCGAGAAATAAAAATTCTTATACCCTAATTGGAAGTGATCCGTGCAAAAGAATGGACGCGAAATTAGGGTTGACATAACCCGAAAGGAACTGGCTACATCTGTATTTAAGTTGCTTTCGCGTGTCGACCGAATGATGTTTAGGCCCCTTGGTTCCGCGGAACCGCACTTGCACGCTTCATTTTTTGCGTTCTCGCGCACCTGTTCGTCGGTAATTTCTCCTTCGACGATACCGAATTGTCACTCTGCTAGCAACTCTGTTCAACAGAAGCGTATATGTCGCAGAGAGACAGCTGACAGTCAGTTGGCATAATTCTTTAATAAAAGCAGTCTTTCATACGAAGGTCTTATCTTATCTGAAGTGTATGCTTCGTACACTTTACATAATTACTTGTACTCTTTATTAATTAAATGCTGCTTTAGTGTCTGGCACGTCCTTATAAAACGTGTGTGCGTTTATAATTATTTTAAAAATTTCAAAGATTAAAAATTTTTCGACTTTTCAAGCTCTCCTAAGAGTTCCCAATTCAAGATTTTAAGGATTTCAAAGCTGTGAACGTGAAAAATTCGCGAGATGAAAGAACGTAATAGCAACGCGAAGGTGCGATCGATATGGTGAAACATGGGCGGGCGGCGTCAGTTAAACAATTCCGTAGTAAAAGGACGAGCAAATGGACGCGTTTGGCGGAAGAAACTATAGCGTCCCTCCGAGTTAATTACTAGCAGCGAGCGTGAACTAGAACCTTTTCCCTCTCTCTTTCTCTCTCTCTCTCTCTCTCTCTCTCTATTTCTTTCTCTCTCTCGAACGTCTTGTGCCTGTACCTGTAATTTACGTGCTGGGCTTTAGATAACCGCCGTTGTTGTTTCTCCGTGCATTTCACTTCAGGTACAACGCTTAATTAAACTCCGTGTGTAGCTGCTGAGACGCGGGAGTGAACGAGGATGCTCCTCTCGCCCCGGTTGAAAATCAGCCGGCCGGATAACAGGATTTCGCATCGCGTGTGTCGCCCGCGACAAACAATCAGCGAGCATCCACGCTCCAGTTGTTAGGAATTAAGGCGGTTTCTTCATAAGTATTTTTAAGCACGGCAGATGGAAGTTATTCAACTTCGCGGAAAGGTTGAACGTGTCCGAGAATAAAAGAAAAAAATTTTTCATGTATCTTCACCCAGAAGATATAGAGACTATGAAACTTCCGTTTCAGAAGGACAAATGCAGTTTATCCGCGTTCCGAAATAATGAGATAAACGTCACGATAATTTGTTGAATTTAAACAATTATTCGACGATATATTAAAAATTAACACTCGTATGAAAGTTTTTCGGAAATTGTTAAAACTGCGATGTATTTCTTTTTTTTTTATTGTAAAGAATAGATTGATGGTTAACATTATTTTCGTTCGAGCTGAATTCGCAAGAGAGTGGCTCGCGCGAAAGTGATTCCAGGTGATTTCACGAGCCGATCGTGGCGGATCGCACGAATTATCGGGTTCCTGTTAGTTGCGTGTCGAGTGTTGCGCGCCTTGGACGAACAGCTCTTCTCTTCACGACAGGACAATTGCCGCGTTTCCTGATATAGTTTGCGCCCTTCCAAGTGTAACGGACGGAAAGTCCGCCGCGGTTGGACGTCGCTCTTCCGCGAAGAGTCCCGTCGCGGAAGATTTCCTTTCCGATATTTGCACAATCCCAATAAATTATTTTTATTTCATAATTTGCTCAATTAATAAAATATCAACATTACATCAATTACAACCAGGCCACAAGTATAAAATTTATTGCATTTTCTCGAAAAAAAATCAAAGTCAAAGGAGAACTAATAAAATATTTAAATTGTTATAAAAATTAAAATTGTTTTATTTATTTTTTGTTAGATATAGAACGTTTATGTGGATATGTTTTATACTTGTAGCGAAGGCTGTTGAAGCTTATTTTAAAAAATATCAGAATTTTTTTTTATATCTAAAATATTAAAAATGGGAAATAACACGCAAAATTGTGAATTAGTACATCGTCTAATTGTGTTGTGTATCCCAAAAGAACAAGTTGATTTAGTTTTTAATTGACTTATTTAAACTCATTCAGGAACATTGATGGTACTATTATAGAAAGGGACAGAAAAAGGGGGAGAATTACAAGAATTCCAAGCTGTACACAAATATTCGAACAGTGTACACTCAGTTGCGTTATTGTAATCGAATGTGACTACACAAGATAGGAAAGCGGTGACTAGAAAAAGTCAATAGTCACAAAAATTGAGGTGAAGCGTAACGTATGAGCACATATACAGAACAAGATAATGAAAAATGAGCGTCACACTTTAAATATACATACATGTGCTGCCGTTTCCCCCTAATTGCACACGACGGCCGTGGTAATATGGATATCGTGGGGAAGTAACATTTCGATATGGGGAATAACTAGAACCTAATACACTATTCCCCTTTATTTCTATCCTATCCGATCCCCTCGCGTTTAGTGACGATATGTGACAGCTTATTTTCCAAAAGGCGTAACCCCTAATAGGATACGCTTCACAAATATAGTACAACGATGCTTTATCTCTCCTACTTTCACGTTACTCTTCGAAATCTGTATATCAGAATGGCCTTACACAAATTATTGTTTGTAGATACAAGTTCATCTATTTTTCATCCGGTTAAATAAAGCTTGGCAGCTACACTTCCGCGTTTTTGAAAGGCAAAATATATATGTTATTTACGCAAATCAAATATATATTAAATGTAAAATAAGTAATAGATTAATCGGTAAAAATTAATTTAACAAGTTCCGTAACGAAATAAAATTAAATTTTAAGTATCTAGTCTTTTCGTAAATAAAAATCAAACTTATGGAAAATGTAGATTAATAAAAGATTAATAATGAAATAATTAATCTAATTAATCAGTAAAAATTAATGCAATAAATTTCGTAATAAAATAAAATTAAATCTTAAACATCTAGTCTTCTCTTAAATCGTAGATGAAAATAAAAAAATTGACAGAAAACTAAGATTAACGATATAATAATTATTGCTGATTTATATTCGAATTTGTACAATAATATTGAGACGTAACTACCAATAAATTTTTTCTTTTCGCAGTTTATTCGTGTGGCGTGCAGAAATCCAGAGAATCAGTCTCTTCGGATTCGCATCGACGAGTGCAGTTGCAATTCTTACCTGCAAGGGGAGCCTGCGCGCTCAAGCCAATCATCGTTGCTCGAAGGAGCGTGAAGTAGGAGGAGCCGAAGGACATCCCCGTTATCCGTGTCCTGACGTGGCGTGCGCGGTGCAAATTGGCAGCTTCCTTCCTGCCGACGCTTGATTCGCCACCATCGAAATCGCTCGAGCGTCGAGATCGAAATCGCGGAGCGGTTACCTCGATCACGGATCTCCTCGGTTTCGATTTACGAGCGAATCAAACTCACGCGATCGTCGCTCTCGGGGAATTTCTCGAGTGCATTGTTAAACAACAATATACCTATTGCAAATAGTAATCGTACAATCTACTACGAATTGCTACGTAAATAAATTAGCGAATATCCTTGAAGATTGTCGATTG
>NW_017305873.1:2661921-2677533 GCF_001594115.1 Trachymyrmex septentrionalis
TACTACAAATTGCTACGTAAATAAATTAGCGAATATCCTTGAAGATTGTCGATTGTTACCAAATAATCGCATTAACGGATATATTCCTTTCGAAAGGCTTCGGATTTAAAGACTATGGCACGAAAAAAAAATACATAAACGATATGGTGGAAAAAGAATCTAATTGCATTAACTGGAGTTCTAGTTGTAAATTGACAAATCGGAATTTTCTATAAGTTGAGTCTATTATACATATAATTCTATACTCTAAAAAATATCGGTGTAGTTTTAATACCATACGATGTATTTTATAATTTTCATTGTGTTAATTAACATCAATGAGAATTATATAGACGTATGATATTAAATATACACGCATAATTATTACAATATATAGTTTTTAAAGTGTATTTAAGATAATCAGAATTCTGACTGATATGATCAGAATCTTCTGGTCCGTTCGTTTTTTTAACTAGAAATTTTGCTCAATGTAAGCAAATCAACATTTTAAATTTGCGACTGTTTACATTATTGCCTCTTTCCGGTGATTGGCCAATTCGTTTATTGCCTTACGTTTTCCTGTGCTATGGCTCCGAGTCCGTCGCAGAAATTATTGATGGATAGCGAGACAGCAACGGCAGATCAATTATTTTAAGCGAGCATTACATTAGACCGTCGGGAATGAACAATGTGATCGGACATAGACGCGTAAATAAAGTATCGTGTTTTTCTACCGAATAAATAAAATATTGCATATCCTGTGTAATGGCGATGTGGATTTAGCGTCGTGCTCGTTACATAACTTTCCAGACTCGCGATATTCCATTCGTTGTATTACTTTCAAAATTTTTTTGTATAATGTGACGTGTACATATATTTCGTACCCGAAATGCACTGCGCGCGCTTGTCGTTATACAAACGAATTAAAGTATAAAGGTAAACGAATTAAGATAAATAAATGGCAATGTGTGACATGATCTGAAATAAAGACGAATCGTAATGTCTATAATAGATATACATAGAACGACGATTACCAAAAAAAAAAAAAAAAAAAAAAACATAAAACGCTTAAGAACACTATTCTTTATAGATTACGAGAGATCTGTCATGGAGATGAGAGTGAACGCGCTGCTTCCGTCTTCGGGTTCATCTCGGAGAAAACCGAGAGCAACGAGAGACTCGACGAGAGTCGCTCACTCCATAGCTGCAGTACAATGGGATCAATATCCCGCTGGGGAATATAAACCCCATAATCCCCCCGGCATCTGTGGGCCACCTGCAGTCGTGCGTTTCGTCACGGGTTAGGCGTGCGTTTTTCCTCCGGTGTCACCCAGTCGCGAGGTGATTCCAAATATTTGGACAAGGTGCCGCAGATCGAATCGAAGATTTTTCCCTTGATCGACGCTTAGCAACTGACACTGTTATTCTCACGTTCGCGACTTTGTAATCGCATAAACCATACGGTCCTTCCGTTTCTTAATATACTTTCGTTCATTTTAATATAATAATATAATATGTAATATGACGACAATATAATATTACAGAGATAATCTTCTGATTATATATGTTAAGAAGAATAAAAGTTAGAATCATACTATTGTTTTGTAAATTATTTTAAAGTTTGAGTTAGAAATTAAACCTATTTTTCTACATTTATATTTACATAAAAAAAACCATGTATCAACAGCGTTATCTGATAACAGTCTAGTTGAAATAATCTTGTTAATTCAATGACAATATTAATAAAAAGTATAGGATGCTTTTGTCCTAAAATGTTATTTGTTTCGTTACTGTTACTTGAATTAACAAGATTATTTTCAATTATTGCTATATTGACTAATGCTGTTAATCTTTCTTTTTTTCCTGTATGATTTTTAAATTTTTCTATTTATTTATTTCAAGAGATGTCTCATTGTTCGTTTGTTCAATTGTGCGAATACGTAAAGGTTGGTTAATTCTGACAGACGAGTTCAACTTGAGCAATCGCTCATGATCGACGAGGTGTTCTCAGCAACCAAGAGAAATCCCCAAGCTCGATCGATCATGATTCCGACCGGTGACAACCTCGAACATAGGATTACGCGGTGAATCAAGGACCATAAGGACTTGGTTTATTCTTCGCCGTTGCTCTCTTTCCCCGTTGTATCGTAATCTTTTTGAAAAGGGCGGGGAACGTTGCACCGGTCGAATCACAATTCAGGAATCTGTCGCAGGACTCCAAATATTTTCACAGCCACGCCAATCTATTGTCAAGCTTGGGGATTACCTAGAAGAGCTTTACAACCATCTTTGATTTTCGCTACAAAGCGAAAACTTGTCAGTCGGAATCTGCTCGATAACTTTTGCAGTCAAACTTTTGCAATTTTAAATTATGGAAAATAAAATTATAGAAAAACGTGTGTCCTACACAATATATTGTTCCCACAATTAGTATAACTATGTATATAGTATTAATTTCTGTAATTATGATTTTATTGTCTAGGATACACGTTTTTCGATCATTTTATTTTTCATAGAGCTTGATAAGATTTTATACTTTGTAATAAATAAATCACGATATTTCTTAGACTCTTTATGCTCTTCTCTTATATTGATTTATAAAACCTTGCTGTACTAAAAACTATTGCTGTACTAAAATTTTTTCAAATTCTACTAATGTTAATTTTTTTTAATTGTCATTTCGAAATTATAATAAAATATTATATTTTGGAGTAGAGAATTCAGCTAGCAGGTGTAAAACAAAATTATCGAAAAACGTACGTATTCTATACAATTTAAAATCACAAATACAGAATTTAGTATAGAATCATTACAATTGCATTTAAAATCCTGTTGTATTTAAAACTAAACATTTCGTAATAAAATTCAGTTATCAAGCTTTCTATTTTTACATCTATAAATAGTATCATTTTAGATAATAATTTTAATATCGGTATCATACTATATTTTCTAAATTCTACTAATGTTAATTTTTTTATTTTATTTTAAGCGACTTCGAACTCACCTCTCTTTTTTGAGACAAGTTATTCATACGCTCGCAATCACTACGTTGTGACTTCAACTTCATTAAATTTTATTCTACCAACGCATTACGTGGAAGTATTGAAATTTCGATAAGATGACCGCGCGATGCCCACAGAAATTTGTGAGACCACTTGGGTGGCAGCGTCGAAACGAACAACGATAGACTCTACCAGCTTCTTTTCAAGTCACAAGAGTATGATCGATCATCATGGCATTCGGATTACGTTCTATTCAACAGGACGTACTACAAGATACTCTCAGCAGGTAGCGGGCCCGCAGGACACGAATCGAATCGCCCGTGAAAGTGTAGATTTAACACGGCTAACCGCTCGCGTTTTCCGCGCCGTAGTCGCCTGGGCTAAAAGCAGCGTTCGCTTAATCGTGCGCGGCCCGAGATTTATTATTTATCCGCAGATCCATTGTCCTTAATTTATCGTGTGCTCCGCTTATCGACATTTACGACCCTAATGGTGCTCGCTATCCGACGCAAAATCCGCCCTCGGGGTTGTTTGAATTTTTCAGGAGCCGAAGCGTCGAATCCGTCGCGGATTTCCGAGCGCTTATTTGGTCTCCGCCGCCGTCGCAAACTTTCCGCGTGTCAAACAGATGTAAATCATTCACTGTGCCGACCGAATTTTAACGACTGCGCCGCTCACGCGTTAAGCAGTGTACCGAAAAAAAAAAAAATGCTGCGTACGCTTTTAGATCGAGAAATAAACCGTACAATTTCCCCAGGAAAGGAAGCGTGAAAAAATGCTCTCACGCATATCTGAAATGTTGAAAGTGACCTTTTTTAACGTAAAAAGTGAGATTTCATTTAGATATATTTGAGTTAAAATTTAAAATTACAAATGGAAGAATAATTATTATACATTGTTAATATTATTAAAATCACCACTTTAAAAGTTTCATTGTTTCACATACGTTTTAATAGAAATCGTATAAAATTGTAGAAAAATGTAGCGAGACAATCGAATCAGCGAAATATATCAACATGGAATATGCGATAACACAAAGTAATATTTTTCACGTCTCTAACCCAATCGATTAACGGAGTAATTTAGAAGGAGCAACGGGAATCGCTTTAGGAATCGAGTTTTACCGAAAAAACGAGGGAATGAAAAAGGTCGCACCGAGAGAAGAAAAAAAGAAGTAAATCGGGAAAAAAAAAAGGAAGTAAACCGTCGACCGGCGTTCGGCGGCAGCTAGTATATCGGAACCCGATTCTGATATACCCGATTGGATGTCGAGTGCGATCGATTTTTCTTCCAGCTGTAAATCGAGATTAGCGGCGGTAGGTCCATGTATGCGAGCGCACACTCGAGAACGAGCGAACGAACGAATGAATGAATGAATGAATAGAGGTGCCTCTATCTGGCGAAGATGGGGGTGGAGAGGGAGGAGGAAAGAGTGCGAGCCCCCTCCGGGGATCGGCTCAGGTTTCGCCCTTCGAGAATTTCTTTCTCTCCACTTCTCTCTCTCTCTCTACGGGTTTCACCCTTCTCGACCGTTCGGTAGTCGGGTGGCACCCATACTATCCACAGGCTCGTTTCTTAACTTACCTAGCTCGGGTGTCGCGTAAACCCGCTCTAACGAGGACCAGAATCTCTCCTTCTCTCGCTAAGGAGAACGTCATTAAACGGCAATCGCGATTTGTCGACTTCCAGAGAGGAAGTCTAATAATGAACCTCTTTATCGCGCAAGGTGGGCCGTGGAACTGCCGATGCGTATCTCAATGACGGCTTTTTCGATTCGTATGGTTCGCGAACGACTTAAAATTTAATTAACTGGCCACCGGCAATCTATGGATTTTTTTTACCATTTAAAATCGTAACATCATTACCTGTCTCACGCATACAAAAATGTGGAAGGTAATGAGATACTAAAAGTCAAAAGGAACTGAGGCAATAACGCGACAAATGAATTACAGCGCAACGGTCAGCTATCGCTTTAACAACTTGCTCCATTTATGTTAAGTAACTTATTAAATTCGCATAACGCGCGGTCTTAGGTAAAATTACATTGAAACGCATCAAGCAATCGTTATGCGTCCGTAATTTTAGTTGTTAATTTAGAATAATCTATTATGGGGCAATAAATTCATGTCTCGTATGAGTAGCGCTCGAGTGAAAGCGATAACGTTATCACTCTTATTTTACTCCACATTATCGCGTTCTGTAGTTAATGCATGAAGAGAAGCTGTGCTGAAGTATCTAAAAATTTAGATAAATCTGAAAATAATTATGTTGCCATCAAAATAAATATGTTGAAAACTTAAGCAATGCTGCAAAAATTCTAGTAAGCAGTACGTCTTACAGAATTATTTTAATGGTCTAACAAAATTATTTTTAGATTTTTAGCTCAATTTTTAGATATTTTAGCAAAACGTTCTTTCCATGTATGGAAACTGCAGATTAAAATGCGCATTTTTTTTTGTTTTCAATTGTTCGATTTTTCAGCACGTTTGATCGCGTCCGATCTTTCTATGATTGTCAGCAAAAAACCAAGTGACGCCCAGCAAACAAAATTAACAATGACATATTGTGAGTTCCGAATGTATATATCAGTCAGAAAGGCGACAGTTAAAAATGAACGTCTAGGAGTAAAAAACAGAGAAGACTTGCGCGTAAAGAAAAATATCAAATCAAGTGCGATTTATAAATTTCGAGTAAATAAAATAAACGATGTTTGTTCATTACACAAATAACGCACAAATTATTTGAGTAACTTACAATGACGTTATATTATTTTTAGTGTTTACTGGACGGGAGTTATTTCGTCATCGACGACAGGTGTCTCAAATCCCGAGGACTCCCCGCGGAGTCTCACAGCATCCAGCGTCGGCAAATTAATTCGATCAATTAATACGTGCTTAAGCGAACGATACGCATTGGTTAATAACCAGCCGACTGGGTGCTATCTCGCAGAATGCAGTTCGGGAAACGACGCCCCGTCCTGCGGCTCGCACCTACATAGATTGCGAAACGACAGTGGCAGCGGTTGTGCACACGCGTGCACGTGTACGTACCGTGTCTAATCGATACCATGGTGGCGACACCGAACCGCCATTCCATTCAGGACAATCCCTTTCTCTGTTACGTCCTGCATATCCCTAACTAATACTTCAAAAGGACATTATTTTTTCTTGCAAATTCCGGAAACAAATCAAAGATGGAAATTTTTTTTTATCTAGATACTAAAAATATTTTCTAGTGGCTTTTTGATGATATTATAGTGATATTCTTTGTTTATAAAATACATATTACACATTTTTTAAACAATAATTTACATTTCTCCTACAATTAAAGATCTCAATAAATTATATTATTTGAATTGTTGAAAATATAGAGACCGCAAATATCGTATAAATCAAACGAACATCAAAAAGGAATTTCACTTTCGTAGTAACATATAGATTATGCAGAACGTCGCATAGTTCAGAGAGATTTGGTGACTATTAATTCTTTAACAGATTGAAAGTTAAATTTTCTATAAAAACGGAAAGTCTCTTGTGATACAAATATATGCATTTAATAAGAATATGATGCTAACGATATCAATTTTTAATAAAATAAAAGACTATATCATTCCCTTACTTCAAAAGTGTCATAACTAAAAAAAAATTAATTTTTCAGGAAAAGAGAAAAATTATTTGTTAACTTAAAAGAGAAAATTATTGACTAATATCGAAAAAATATTCTTAGAAAAATGATTAAATGTCATTTTTGTCATTTTGATTTAACAACTCTTAAAAAATTAACCTTTTTGAATTGTGACAATTTCTTACAAAATTATAACAAATTCGGAGTAATTCATAACAGACATAACTCGAAATATCAGCGATTAAGGTTTATATTTATCTTGATCAGCCAAAATGACTAAATTAAAAATAAAACAATTTCTTTTTCAAGCTTCGTTAAAACTGTCTTAACTCTAAATATTCTATATAAGGGATTCTCTTTTTCGCTTAAAAAGATACAATTCAAAATGTGCAACTCTCGTAAAAGGTATTATAATCTTTGAAAATCTTTAAAAGTCTTAAAAACGACACAAGTGCTATTTGGCGGATTGTAAAAGCGAAGTTAGTTTACTTTTAATGACAAAATAATCTTTTATCTCTCATTCATAGTAATAAGTAAAAAATCAAATTTTTTTTAATTATATCACTTTTGAAGTAAAAGGAAACAATGTATTCTATTCTTTGTTAATTTAACACACCAGGTTTAACATACTTTCCATCGTGTGACTCGAGGGAGTCGATGGAACTTCGGCGAGCCCGAGATGAAGGCGAAAGGGGGTTGGTTCCCCGCTCGCTTTTGAGACGCCGACAGAATCGGAATGGGCGATCAGAATCGATCGAGGTTTGATTATCAAGTTGTTGGCACCTGTAGCAACCGGCGTAATTAATGCCGATGCTAGATGCTAGGCACCCTTTGCCCTTCTCCCCTTGTTCTCTTCCCATCTCCATTCCACGTTCTGCTGCCTCTCTTCAAAGCTCGTTAATTCTCGACAGGACATTAGTGAACAAATTAGGCAAATCGACTGTTTTCCCTCTTTCTCTCCCTTCTTTCTTCTCTTCGCTTCTCCTCTGTCGGCTTACCTTTTTGTCACATCTTTGACACTCAAAGGTAGAGTGGCTGAAGTGAATCAGTCAGGAAGTAGGCGTTTTCATCGCAGTACGAATTCCAAGAGACATGCAGAGCGAGGAGAAGGAAGGAGAATCAAAGAAAAAAGGCATGATGAAGTAACTTCGTCCTGGTCCCTCTTTTTGCCATTGCGTTTGTTCTCTCCAAGTTTATCTCTCTTCTGCTCTTCTGTCTGATTTCTTTCCTCCTTCCAGCTGCTCTTTCTCCGACTTCACTTTCTCGCGGGGATAATTAACGATTTAACAGACACGCTGGATGAGCAGTGCCGTGAGTCGGTTAAGCAAGTTGTTATTAAGACTAACGCAGTTTCTGAGAAGGGTCAGGAGACAAAGAAAGAGAGAGGGGGGGGGGTAAGGGAGAAAAAGAAACGAATGTAAACGTCCTAAAAGAAAGAAAAAAGAGAAAAGTAAAGTTTGTTATGTCCTAGAATATGCAAATCTCCCTCCAGGTATTCTACATACAGAAAATTAGATTGTAAAGTATAAATTAACATAATAAGTACGAAGTAAGGATCAGTGCGTCTCGAGGCGAGGAAGAATGCAATAAATACGAAAAATTGCGAGTAGGAACGAAGTTACGCGTTGTACATCATAGCTGAAGGGGTGTATTACTTTAACGAGTACCGTAAGTTATAAAACTTTGCAAGGTATGTAAAGTAAGATACACAATAACACTGTCCGACAAAAATCTAATTTTTTTTCTGAAATATTTTTGCATATTATATAAACTATGGATACTTCGATAATTTGAGATATCAAAACGTAAATATATAATATTCGATATTTTATATTCTGAAACTTATTTCATAATATATCGTAATATATCGAGCTTAAAATATCGATTGATTCAATATAAAGGCTATATTCCAAAATATACTTATATTAATATAGTCGGATCATGTACTAAATTTAGTATTAAATCAAAAAGCAATATAAAAATTGATAAGATACAGTACAGCAAAGAGATTATGTTATATTTATTATCTTAAGATTATCGATTTTTATCATTTTAACACTATTTCTCCTATAATTCTGTTAAAATTCTGTCCTGCTAGCTAAATTTGGATAACGGATCCGTATTCAGTAGGCAGAAATATATCGAAAGTGATTTGTACTAAACAAAAAATATTATTGGACATCAAACGAGCAAGTTCAGAGAGTGAGAAGATCGGTAAAAAATGGTTTTTAAAAAATTGATTCTTTTTAAACTATGCAATGATACAGTCGTCATGTTAATATTGCCGAAAAATCACACAAGTTATAAGATAAATATATTAAGAAATTTGTCGAGAGAAATAAGTTAAGTATCTATGTCATGGAAAGGTGCAAGCAGGATCGACGACCCAGGATATACCGACGAGCGCAGAACGAGCAAAGGCGAGATGAGCAAGACGTTAATGTTTTGTATTTAAATAAAGAGCGATGGCGATGCGATGGGCGCACATTCGCACGCAAGTCGGACCTGAGACTCGCCCACCGGCTAATGGTTTTATAATGCCTTCATTTCGCATTAAAACGTCACCGTCGGTTCTCCAACACCTCGACGACGATTCTCGCGATGTGTCCTGCAAGAGACCATCCAAACCCAGTACAACAATTCGCCTCTTGTCCGCGATAATGCATCGTTCTTGAGCGAAATTACATGCGAATATAAACGCACGTAACTTGCGGTAAAAAAAACGCGAAATATCTGAATATTTCTCTTGAGTACGAAATCGGAGAGAATCGTCTAATTTGTGAAAGAGATAATTATAATTGAAATCTCTCCGTAATACATATTTTACAAATTCAAACGTAGGAATACAAAATTTAACATAATCTTCCCATTGATAAGCATTTAATATAAATGATAATTTAATATACAATATTATAATATAATATGTTGTTAAATATCAAAGAGGAGCAATGATAATCCAATCCCTTGAATTAAATAACATTTTAATATTTTAACTTTCATATGTGTCCCACGTATGTAATTCCATTTCTGTAGTTAAATCGCTTAGTTTTGAAGTAAAACAAAGTAAACAAAGTTTATATTAATGTATGCACTTAATAAATAATAACTGTTGTGTCAAGTTTAATGCATTTCTTGATTTAAATTGTTTAACTCCATTATTATTAGTTAAATTAATGTTATATTAAATAGAAGCAATAGCGATCTATAGAAGTGATTAAAAATAACTCAAATTGGATATAATTTGACACTATAAAAGCATTTAACAGTATAATGTAATATATAATTTAATATAACATTATATTATAATATACTTTTTAATTGTTTTAATGTTTACTATAACATTTATTAAAATATAATATATAATATAATGTAATATAGCACATCAAGTCATACCTAAGTCTCAAAATTGAAGAAAATCCAAAAACCGCATGAGGGATAGTCTAATGATTAAAATGTCTTTATAGACATCTGGCGTCCGTGATAAATTTTTCGTAAATTATATTCCCATCAGGAGTCGGCTTGCAAAATGTGCTCCACTTTAATGAGCAGAGGCAGATTCATGTGCTTTCGTTCTCGGTCTTTTTACCGAAGGCGCGATCGCAATCGCGTGCTTTACGGCGACAGGACGAGAGAGGAGAGACCTAATCAAGCGGCCGGACATCCTCGATGTTTACGACGAGACGTTACGCGCCGCTTTTTCCCTTTTTCGTCGTAACGCTCTCACCGTGTCACTCCTCTCGGCGCCGCTGCTAATACCGGATCCCGTCGCCCTTTCGTGCCGAACGCGATGCGTGATTTACGACCGAAGGATGGATCGGTCGGGACCGTCGGCCGCACGTCTATTCATGTCCTAATGCCCGTCCGATATGGCCATAACGATGGAAATGTATTCATTCTGCCCACTTTACGACATGATGATCGCTCGACGAATTAATAAAGCCAATAGCTACGCGAACGATAAATTTGATCCCAGTTTAGTATACTAATTAATTATTTCAATTGTCGACGTGGCGAAGTTACAGCTTTCATATACATTCGTGATTTAATGGATAGAAGGTGAAATAAATATATATTATGATGTTTGTAAAGAATAAAAGTGATATAAAATCAGTTGAAATTTGCTAAGAAAACACTCGACGACATATAATGGCAGATAAAAGTTTCCGGCCAATATGTAATTTTACGATAATTTTTGTATATTTCAATCTGTTTTCCAGTTTATATATATTATAAATTAATAATAAAAAATTCCGTTATAATTAACTTCAGAACATGATAGTTTTAGTTTTACATATATTAAAATACTTGTATATTAGATTTTTGTTTGCCCACTGAAAAAAATTCTTAAATTTAAGTAATATTTTCTTGAATAGTATTAACAATAAGTAAACATTTCTTTAATGCAAATAAATATTTATTCAAAAAAAAGAAAGCAATATTTAAATTAAATAATGTATGTTTACATTTAATAAATATATTTATCTGCAATAAGGAAATGTTTATTTAGTATTACTATTCGAGAAAATATAACTTAGATTTAGGAAATTTTTTTTCAGTGTAAAAATTCTTTATTTAAACAATTCGATAAAAATGTTCATTACAGAATTTGAAAACATATGATTAAAAAGAAAGAATTAATTCTTCATTGCGATAAATGACGTTACGTACACTGAAAAAAATGCCCAATGTAAGGACGACAACGTGAGAGCGATCTCGTGACCGCGTGTGTAATCAGTCAGTCTCGCTGGCTTGCATTTCCAACAAATGGTGACTCCTTCATCCCCTAATCGCACGACCGGCTTAAGGATCGCGTGATGATGCCTTTAAACGGGGCATCCTGTAGCCAGTTAACCATACAGAACCGACAACATTTGCCTAAGCGTGTACACGCCAGCTCGGACAGGATCAACTGCGAATAATAGTTCCTTACCTCGATCACATCAGGCTTACCCACGCCAAGGATGAGAGAGTAGATACTCGAGCGATTTGTCCGTAGGATAATATCTGCAAGCCAGCGATAAATAATCTACAAGAGAGAGAAGGAAATGTTTTCGTGTTATTTATGAGTTAATTATATGATAACGATGATGTATATGCTTCAGTACCTTCCCCCACGGATCATTCAGGATGAAATTCTTACGAACGGAGATGATAAAAATACGATTAAGTCTGTTATCTTTCCAAAGCTCTTAAGTAATTTAAACGAGACAATTTTAGGAATGAGTGGAAGATAACAGAAATGGACGATGGCTAGGGGAGAATATTCGGAACGGCGGCTCGGATATATTCGGTACAAGAAGTTTATTAGGGGTTATTTACAAGGGAGCAGCTTGCACAGCAATAGGTGTACGCGTTTCTCACAACACAAGCATTAACAATGTAACGCTCTACACTAACACTAATCGCCGCGGCGATAATAATCCTTTAGGTGCTCGCAGAGAACGCGCGAAGTGTCGCTCTGAGATCCTTAACAATTCCTCAACTTTTCGCTAGGCTCAACTTAAATGTGAATCGAATGTCAAAATCATCGATTCTTTAATCTACATAACATACTTTATTCACAAAAGACACTCTGAAAGCGTCCTTAGGAAGATATCCTATGGATGTCTTTAGAATGTCCTTTAGAGATCGGTGCTATGTGGAAAAACGATTTATCGAAGTACTGTAAATCCTTTCAGTCAAAAACGTGTCGCGTTCAAGGCGCTCACTTCGCGCTCACTCCACGTCGAAGTATGGAATCGAAACATAAATAACGATAACAATAGCTCGTGATACGAAATATACAGCTTATATTACAAGAGATAGAGGCGTAGTTATCTTATATCGCAAGTATATATATGTATACCTATATACAAGTAGACTTTAGTCGTCGTACAGCTTAGTGTTGCCCTTAAAGATGTATATACGTGTATTATGTACGGCATTGTACGGCATTATGCCGCCTTGGGAACCAGGATGGTTACATATGTACAATCCGTTCGTATTCTTGCGCGTGCGATCCGCTGAAGATCACTGTGATCTTTGCGGATCGTTCGCTCGACTTCGAAAACGACACGCAACTGTGTTTCTTGTATACAAAGATACGCAGCTACAAAGTAACAATTTTGTTGAAATATAGAAACGGGAACGCTTTCGACACAACGAAAACGTTTTTCGCTCGAAAAATCGGATTATCCGATTCGGCGTATCATCGCGGTTTTTTCCTTTGACAGTGAGAGTAGTCTGGGCGATCAACCTGTAAAACATGCTGCAAGATACACGTCAAGTAGTGGAACTTAAATTTCAAGGTATCTCTTTTGCAAGTGCAAGAGATTTTTTAGTGCAACAATATTTTTTTAATTTTTATTGATTTCAAAGTGCGTCTTTAGATGTATCTTGACCATAGGCGTAACCAGAATACTTTTAGGAAGGCAGTAAAATTAAATTTCAGATTTTTTAACCGGGGGGAGGGATAATCGATGATATGGACTGTCAGATTTGTTTTATTTTATACTATATTTAATGAATTACTGATAGATAAATCATAAAATCACACATATATTTTATTAAAACTTTCAAGTACGAAGCATCTACCGTCTGAGTGTTAAGATGTTGAACTATACGAGTATAATGTATACTCATTTAAATTGAATTAATTTTCAGAAATACTAATTGCGTGCCGATAAGATTATCGGACATTCACACAATCTGAAACAAATAATCCCCCCAAAAATTTCCCAAATCTTAAAAAACTGTAATAAACTTATTGCGAAAAATATTACCTCGGCCGGGAGTGGAACCCGGATCTCTTGCATAAGACTAGTGTTTTAAATTTAAGTTTTTTTAGTTTACAATTAAAAAAAATAAAGTAAATTAATAAATAAAACAATATGATTGGAAAACGAGACCGTTTGTATTAAAACTTTAAAGTACGAAGCGCCGGTCCGAGTGTTAAGATGTTGAACTACTATATAATATATACTCATTATTTAATATAATCATATTTATACACGCGCGTCTGGACACTCGCACGGAATGCAAGAGATCCGGGTTCCTTCGACTCCCGGCCGAGGCAATATTTTTCGCAATAAGTTTATTACAGTTTTTTAAGATTTGGGAAATTTTTGGGGGGATTATTTGTTTCAAATTGATTGTGTGAATGTCCGATAATCTTATCGGCACGCAATTAGTATTTCTGAAAATTAATTCAATTTAAATGAGTGTATATTATATAGTAGTTCAACATCTTAACACTCGGACAGGTAGGCGCTTCGTACTTTAAAGTTTTAATATAAACGGTCTCTCTTTCCAATCATATTGTTTTATTTATTAATTTACTTTATTGTTTTTAATTGTAAACTGAAAAAACTTAAATTTAGAACACTAATCTTAGATTCTCAGGAAATCTTTTTAGAACTTTCTGCCTTCTTTTCTAAAATTAATTTCTTATGATTACTCATGAAACATAATCTGTTTAAGAGCTTTTAATTACTTCTGTTCTTCTTTAAGAATTAGAAGTCTTCCTTGTCCTTCCTGGCTACGCCCATAATCCCGACTACTAGGATCGCGGCGGTCCTATCGCTTCCGATCGCTGATCAAGGCAAGGATATGTATAGATCGGGCTTTTCTCTCGGTCCCAGGGTTCAGTCAAGGAGACAACGGAATCGCCGAGTCACGTGAGACGGCTAGGGTCCCCCCTGTGCTTTGCCACCACGTCAAAGGTCGAGAGTTCAGCCGAGAGAGGCAGTATTCAGACTCTCGGAGAGCGTGCGCTTTACGTTTCTTTCCTCCGATTCATCTTTGCGGCGCGGCGCGAGAAAAGGACGGAGAGCGACAACTCGCCGTGGCCAATTCGGAAACCTTTGACACTACAATTATCGACGCTATTCACGCCGGATTCTGCACGTTTCATCATTACCCCGGACTCGCGGCAACCTCTTCCGACGCCGTGTGACACATGACACGCGCGACGAAAATCGATTCTCGCTTTACGTAAACATTCCGTACCAATTTATCACGTTACGCATGCATATGCAATGTGTGAATGCTCACGTTCATCTTGTATTAATCTAACGGAATGGAGACCGGCTCCTTAATAATTCAATGACAAAAAACGTACTAATTAATTGTATACGATAAATATTGCACTTTTAATAAGAAAATTCTGTAACTGCTAAGAATTCTGGAACTCTAAAAAAAATGAAATATAAAGATTTATTTTAAGTAAAAATAAAATACTTATTATTTTAAATTAATAATTAATAATTATTATTATTATTAATAATATTGTTATAATATCACACATTATAAGATTATATTATTAATAATAATCATCATTATTAAATTGTACATCAATTTAATTCATGACAAGGTAAGCTTGGGTACTATGACCATAAGCTGTAATTTCTCAAATAATTGCTAAATAAAGCATTTTTATAGCCATTCTGAAAGCCAACGGCCATCTTTTCCGTGCCCATTTTATCCGAGTTAACCTTATTACAATTCTAGCTTCAGTTTATGATTGTGTTTTAAGACCGACAAATAATCGGCACGCAATTTGCTTGAACTGGAAAATCTATGTAAAAATTCATGCAAGAAATATTATTAGGCACCTCCGCTTTGACCGAATAACACTTAATTCTACAAACAGATTAACTTTAATCTTGATTTAACTTATTTCTGTAGAAATGGACATAAGGCTCCTTTTACACACTTATTTGTATTATTTTTCAAATAATGCGATGGAAATCGATCAGCGCGCGCAAATGTTTCGTCAGTTTTCCAGTGAAAGAAGACGAATATTGCAAGATGAATTGATTGTTATATTTCGGTCTTAGTCGAGAAAAGTTAACTTTCATCACATCAAGAGGAATAGATTCCTCCATAAAAAAACGCAACGCAATTGTACAATCCAGTTGTATGGAATTTTCTTTTCTATATGAGAAAAAGCTCGTGCAGTCTTAATAACATGTTTTGAGACATCAAACCCTTCCTGTTTTTTATTTCTGCATGAGACTGTACTAGAACT
>NW_017305873.1:2677633-2678596 GCF_001594115.1 Trachymyrmex septentrionalis
GGTTTTGATCAAACCCTTCCTGTTTTTTATTTCTGCATGAGACTGTACTAGAACTCTCTTCTTCCCCTTTCGCCAAATATCAAACATATACCTATCTCACTTTAAGTTCCAAAAGTGTACACTAGTTCAACCACAGGAAATTGATCTATCGAGTCTCTCCAAAAGAAAATCGCGATCATTGTTTTCCTAATGAAGCCCTGAGGGACTACGAAGGCGAAAGGTCTTGAGCCTCCCTGCTGAGACTATCTGTAGGCGACGGCGTGGCCCTTCTGGACGGCGACGGCGACGGCGCAGCCGGCGTTGAGGACTTGGGGACAGTCGTATGGTAGGGCGAGAATCGGTTGTGACCCAAGGCAAGAGGCGACGGATAGAGTGGTCGAGGGGCCGCGGGACCTGTTGTATTCTGCTGGGAACTGGACGCGACCAGCTGCTGTTGATGATGTGCCGCTGCAAAGATAGTAGATCCAATCGAAGAGGCCCACCATAAATGACCTAGTTGCTGTTGCTGTTGATGTTGCTGCTGCTGATGGCTGGTGCCCGCGGCTGAAGCACCCGGATAAACCAAAGTGGGATTGACCAACTGGGCGTAAGGATTGGTAGCAGCTACGGCCGCAGCTGCTCTCAGCAGCATCTGAGAACGCGCAGCCCACAACGCTTTCTCCTCGAGACTGAGATTGTTCACAGCGCCTGCCTGGAGTTGTTCCATTTCAAAGGGAAGCCGATGCGGAAACCTCAACGTTTGCTGTTCTGCCAGCATCGATTCCATCGTCTCCCTAAAAGGGAAGCTGCTCCATTATGCATACCGTCTTCTAGTCGCGAAATTCTCCGAGAGAATATTGACTTTTGTCAGCCGTGACAAGTAAAATTTACTAATGAACTGTCCATTTTGTTTTCAAATTTTCGTTTAATTTATCTTCTCTGTCATAGGCTAGCTTTGACGCTATTATGATTAATGATCTTCTT
>NW_017305873.1:2678696-2710134 GCF_001594115.1 Trachymyrmex septentrionalis
CGTTTTCAAATTTTCGTTTAATTTATCTCTGTCATAGGCTAGCTTTGACGCTATTATGATTAATGATCTTCTTTAAAACTGGTAGCTATACTTATGATTTTACATGCAAACAAATAACTTTTACTATATTATTAAAGAAAAAGGAAAGTGATAAATCTTTTCCTACATCAATACACAATTGGAACGAAGTCTCAACATTGATTTATGTAGTTCGAAATTCTTTTATCATAGACGATTTTATCGAATTCGGCGTCGTTTAACATCAGTTAGCAAGGAGCTTACCTTTCGAAGTCCGTGAGACGAGAAGAATCCCGAAAGCCCTTGGCGAACGGATTACTGTCGATCTTGAGCTTTGTGATCTGTAACAGGCGGAAAAATGGCCGTCGGTTAGTACATGGCGGACAGGAGATTGGTGATCGGAGAGATCCGGTCGCCCCCGGACTCGCATTAGCATCGGCGATCTCTCGCAAACTCCCCGATCTTATTACCCGGCGTGCGACAGCTCGGCTTCGCTTCGGGAAAATTACGTCACCGGACAGCCAACGGCGCGTGGCGGAAAACGGCCGGCTGTTTCGAAACGGTTCGTTCCATCGATCGAGAGTCAACGGCTCGTAAAATTAGAAGAAGGCGGCGAAGCGACCAACCTATACAGGGGTGGAGGGGGAGAAGGAAGCTGGGGAATCAGAGGGATCGGAGAAGAGATAGGGGAACGTCGCTGATACGCGTCGGAATCCTCGCGGGCGTTACGAGAGTGAACCGGGAATGCACTGGTTTCGAGATTTTTCTGGCAAATAGTATAGAGCTGCTAGCTGATTCATCACTCAAACTGAAAGATCAGATATTACTTTTGATCGGGATGAAATAAGCGCCCGTGATATTATTCAAATGTCATACGATAGTTAACCCTTCGATATCCTTGTAGCACAACAAAATGGACAATTCTTCATTTATTGAAAGACATTGTTTCGAGAATGGCATGAGAAGAATTATGGAACGTAACAAATTTACTAAAAATAAAAATTTTGCAATTTTGTGTAAATATGTATTGAGTATAGAAGTATTACAGTACACTGTGTTATTTAACAAAACGTCGATTTCATATAAAACTTCATTTTGTTAATATAAAAAAAAAGTAAAGCCTGTAGCCAAAGGTAGCAACAAAAGATAACGTAAAAGTGTTACGTATAAGAGTAGATATAATAGTGTTAGAGTTAATAATATATATATATATTAAACATTAAACTTAATACATATTTCTGATATGCTGAATGTTTCATTTTAATTAATGTATCTCTCGAAAATCGAGACGTAAAATTGAAAAAAATTTCAGACGAAAGTTATGTAACTCCGAGGGAGACATAAGATGATACCATTAGTTTGATCTTGGGTGATCTTATCAAGACCAGAGCAAAGTCACTTTTAAATGAAACTCTATTTTTCATTCCATATTCTGTATGCATATTTTACCAAAATAAATTGCTTAAATTTATTTTGTTAAAATATGCATTTATTAATATTTATTATATATTTATTAAATTGTACACAAAAGAATTCATTGTTAAGAAGAAACCGAACGATGAACTGTTCATTAATTTTCCTACAAAATGATAGCTTTGACCTCCTTTAGAGATGCCTTTAAAAATGCGTAAATAATGCTCGTTTTCAGTAAATAGTTGTAGAAAATGATTTCCTTTCATTTTAACCATTTTCTTTATAATGGATCTTTATATTTTCATTCTAATATTTTCTGGTATGTTAACAAGCAAAACTACCTCTCACTGCGAAGGCAAAGAACGCTTTGTTCACACTCGGCACTTAAAAAACCGTCGACTAACACGGTGGTCGACAGGAAGAAATCTGAGAAAGTTTGTCTACGTGTTGGTCTACACATCGTCACGTTTGTAGTAGCCTCTTAAGTGGTTGGACTGCATTTCCTCTCTCGCTCGTGTGCGCCACCCCTACGGAAATCTACCCTAAGTCAGATCTACACCCTAGTTTGGCGTTTCGCATTACCTACAGGCCCACCCACGACGGATGGGACGAATGCACAGGTGGCCCCATTTCCGAGGTCTTCCAACATTGACCGTTTAAACGATGGCCTTCGCTTAGTATCCTCCCTTTTCGGCGAAATCTTTGAGGACAGATTTCATTGCCTGATTCCCAAGGGATAATACCTGCGTTCCGACGATTGCAAAGTTTTCAAACAAAAAAAGATGTGTTGAACCGACAAAATTTTCCGCGTGTTTAAGCGCGAAGCGCATCAGTTTACATCGCAAAGTGCATGTGACCAGATATATATTTCAAAGAATAACAATAAGATAATTCATTTTATAAAAGACCGTAATCTTTTAGTATTTTATCTTAGTATTATAACGTTTTGCATGTATTCTCTTATTATAATACATGTATATCTGCATTAATATAATTAATAATATTAATTAATAATGATAATTAATTATCAATTAGTTTAAATTTTAAACTAGAAAATTCAAATTTATATCAATTTATATATAAATTTCTGTAATATTTTTTTACATAGTCCTACCATTTTTTTATATAATTTATCATTTTTTATAAAAATGTATTGACTTTGATCCTTCGAAACTTGAAGTATCGAAGATTTTCATACCATAGCTTTTCAAAACTTCGAAGTTTAAATGTCAAAGTTTAAGAAATTAATCACCAATTTTAATAAAAAGACAAATATATTTTTCGTAATAAATTGTTTGTAATTTTTTAAGATGTTTATTAGCATCAAATTATTTACCATTTTTAGGATATTTAATATTGGTGCTTATTAACATTAATATCATTAAATTATACTTGGCTATTTAATTTATGATATTATTGATTTAGCAGTTGTAGAATTAAATATATATATATATATATTGTATATACATTTGTACTGAAATTTATTATTTAAGCGTTAAAATCCAATTCAAAATGATAAAGCTTTTTCGTTATTGTGTATTCACATTCTTTTATTCGCGGTCTTATGACACATTCTTGATAAATATATTTTTTAATAAATTTTTCAAAAAATCAAATTTCCTAAATATTTTTCAAAACGCCAAAAGTGTTAGTCATACTTAAAACCGAACTTGGTAATTGGTGATTAGATGATGTCGTTAATTAACGTCTTCCCACGCGCGCTACTACTTGAACGAAAGAAAATATCGGCGGCACCACATAAAAATGTCAAACAAGCATAGTGATATCCCTCGACACGAACCCATCTAATTTCCGTCCGGCGAGCCAGCAGGCATAAATCAGTCTTGTCTTCCGGGTCGAGTGTCACGGACGAGATGCGGCACGGTTCGACACGTTCCTGCTGCTTCGACTGCTTGGGGTACCAACGTCTTTCGGAAGGCCTTCCCACCAGCTACCCGAGATGAGGTACAACACGCGTATATTTATTTGGAAAAGGGAGCCGCTTGTCGCAACTCCGTACTTGTCCGTAGGTGGTCCAATTAATCCACACTGTCTCAAAACTAGGAAGCAAACGAGGCGTCCCATTTCCACAATAATAAGCCAATTTGAAGAAAATTGTCGATATTAACTTAATACATAAAATATTTAAAAATATTTGAATTAGTAATGTGCCATAAAAAAACATTATATCTAAAAATATTCTTTGTGAAAATATTAAGACCCTATTTTTCAAAGAAGTAATACAGAAGATTTAAAGAACTTGTATATCTTCATAAATATAATATATATTATAGAGATAAAAAAAAATTTATAAGTTATATCTTATCATTTAATAATATTGAATAAAAGTAGTTTTAAAACCGATCTAATATTCACTAAGATAAGCGCTTTTTCAGAGCTAATCCAATGTTCAATATATTCCTTCATTTAAATACATGTCACAGTTTTTAACATTTAATAAGAACTTCTCCGATAAGCGAGTCTCGTAACAATTTACATTTGTAATCTTTAATTGACATATATGAGACAGCTATCATTTTCAATCTCCCATCATACATTTATCCAGCAATCGCAATAACTTTACGAGTCGTGGTAAAGAAATGTTCTCGATAAGCTTGTGGACGTGCGTTAGCATCTCTTCTCGTGTAACATTACGGACGAGAGAGCGAACGCGCCTCGACGACTGCCGGGACTGAAAGTCATCGCGCGACTTCCAGTTTATCTGCTCGTCGAAAGGTCGCCGCCGTTTTCGCGTCCTCGGCGACGGAGGACAAAAAAAGAAGGAAGAGAAGCAGCGAGGGAGCGGAGAGTGGCACTCTTGGTGCGTCGAGTGGGTGGTCCAATTACCCTACGGTTTCGCGCTCACGAGCAGCACGTGCAGGCCCCAGTAATAAGACTCTTTCCTTCAAAGCTGAGGCTAAGCCGGTGCTAAGTCCGGGGCCGCCTCGGTTTTAGTTACGATTCCGCTGACATCATTAGCCAAACATCTGGTCCGCCACGATCACCACCACCATCACCACCACCACCGTCGACGTCGTCATCGTCGTCGTCGTCGTCGTCGTCGTCGTCGTCGTCGTCGTCGTCGTCGTCGTCGTCAGCATCGTCGCTCCCTTGACAACATCTCGCCACCTCCGTCTACGTTCTCATCTACATCTCCTTCTCTCTGTCTGTATTCGCTTCTCGTCATCGGTCTGCCTGACGATTCGCGTCGTCGTCGTCGTCACTTTATGAGCGAGTCGCCGACGATATTCCGTCGCGTGGGTCTTTGAGATCCACGAAACGGACTATACCGGACGCAAGAGTTCAGAACAACTTCTGGTCTTTGATATCGGTGCTTTACCGTGTTTTGCCAACCGACGTTCTTGTCAAACTCTTTGCTTTACGGTAGGTCTGCAGTGGCGTGGTGTAACGTTTGCGAATTTTGTTCAACTCTACCCTTTCATCTTTATATAAAATTGCTAATTCTCGATTTTGAATATCTTTTCAAAATTTGAATCTCTCCAAAATCATTAAAGAATAAAATTTATCTTATATATTAGATATAAAAAATAAAATTTTATTATTCTTTCCAATCTTGATTAGCGAGAGAAAAAATGTTAGATTATTTAATAATACTACTGTAAAATTATAACCTTATGAAAGTCGTTTAGAACACGGAAAGAATGGTTTTGCTGAAGTATCTAACAATTTAACTAGATGTAGATCTGAAAATAAATTCTGTTACACTATAAAAATAATTATGTAGGATGCTCAAGTTGATTGCTAAAATATCAAAATTTTTGATTGCTCGTCATGCTTGAATTTTCTACACAAATATTTTGATGGACTAACAAAATTATTGTCAAGTTTACATTTAGCTAAATTTTTCTATATTTCAGCAAAGTCGTTCTTTCCGTGAACCTTATGTTTCTAAACAAAACTAAAAAATTAAACGGTCACATCGAGATCAACGTGAATCCCTGCGACGGGGGTTCTATCGCGTCGATGGATGAAATTTCCAGCAATGTGGTGTTGAAGCCTCGACGCCACTGTGGCGGGCTCTCCGACAAACGTGGTCGGCCCGTCGAAGTTATACGATTTCGCTGACACGGCTCGGGCAAACGCTTGGACCACTTCCCAGACCGATTTACGATGTCGGCCGTGTAGCGCGCAGCGAGTGGTACGCCGTGTGATAAATTCGCCTTGCATGCTCGACGTTCTGCACGGCCCGGTAGCCCCCGAGCTCGGTACTCGAGCGCATCGCCCGCCGCGTGTGAATAAATCCTCGGGGGAGATGCATCCCGAGAGATGACGCTCCGCCACGCATGAGAACTTATGTCGTGCCGGGCGCCATACGCAGTTCGCGAACATCGGACGATCTTTCGCGTTAGCCGAGTCATTAGGGAAAACAAGACGATTAACTGTAAGACTATTGAACGTGGCCGATACTTGTAATAGAGAAGTTCCACGTACATGGATACGTATGACAAAAAATAAAATTATATCTGATGAAGAACAAAAATATGATTTATTAATAATAGTTACTATTACTAGTTTAAATTTTAAATTAGGAAATATAGATTGCTATGTAAATTAATGATACATCAAATTTTTGTTAACAATACTTTTATAATTAATCCCCAAAATACCTAAATCTGTAGTATTGTACTTTTAAAATACTTACGACTGTCGCAAAGATAAAACGCAAGCTTACAGGTTTTATAAATTTTTAGGCAATGTTGTATTTGAAAATTCTTTAAGTCTTCACCATATTTTTGTCTAAATCTTCACATTTAAGGTCAATATTTATAGTTTTTATATTTTATTTTTATATTTTATATCATCTTAAATTCAGTCTTAAAATATCATGAATCAATCAGAGAACCATATCAGCATCTTAAAATATTGCTTAAGATCTATGACGTTTCGAGACCCATGAATATCTTTATTCAAATCGAGACACGGGATACGTCATGGGTCTCGGAAGATTGGATAACAGTTACGGACTCACTTTGTTACTGCTTTGTTACCTACGACAGTCACACCATCATCACGAACGTACCTTTCAAATGATCCTTTTTGCATCCCGCATCCTAAAGGAAAAAGTCATTGTAACGACGGAAAAAAATGATGACAAGGCACCCAGTATACTTGCAAAGTATACTGGGACTTTGACTTTCAAAGCGCGTCACGCGACGAAAACTTCAATGCGAAATTCACGCGTTTCCAAGGTCCGCGACATGGCGGAAAGCAATTTTCTGGGAATGCACGCAGGGTACCGACGTCAAACCCCGTCATCGACCGGACCGGTGGACCCCCGGCATGGCGAGGACAGATCGGCACGGCCGATCGAAGGACAGGTAGCCAATTACGTCCAGCTGCAGAGCGCCAGGTTCGATGAAAATTGAGAGAGAATTTGCGAACATGGTGGGCGGAGCGGACCCAGGCGGGCCCGGATATTCCAACGCCGACGTACTCGCAGTTAGCGTGCGGATCCGATTGGACCAGGAAGTCCTTCGCAAGGGAACGAGAAGAGAAGACGAGAGAAGTCGGCCGGTCGAAAACATCAAAAGCCGAACCCTAAATTAACTGCTTCTCCTCTCACGCAACAAATAAATAAAATTCTAAGAACAATAAAGATCTGAGATACATTTGGCTTAACAAAAATGAACACTCTAAAGCAGGCCTGTCCAATTTCAGCTTCGGGGCCAAAACGCAAAAGCCATCGATGCTCAATGTATACTTTCAGGGGCTGTAAAGTATTGATAAGTGTCGCTCAGATGCAACACTTTACAGTCCCCGAAATCTTACCCACATGAAATTTTTGCGTCGACGGCTTTGCATTTTGGCTCCGGAGCTCAAATTGGACGAGCCTGCTCTAAATCATCAAGTCTGTAAATAATATATGCACTTAGAACTTCTTTTCGAGACGCAATCGAATAGCTAACAGATCTTGTCATTTCACGATATTCTTTTATCTGATACACGATTAACGTATGTGCAAGCTGTCACGAAGATTATAAGAGCTTCTTAACGTAAACGTGAGTTATTAACGTGGATTTTGCGTTAATAAAAGATACGCGGAGAAACGCTTCCCAGGTGAGAATTGTATTTTAAACGACGTGTGCAATGTATTTTTCAACACCACTTCAAGTTTATTCCATCTGAGTTACGGCATCTGATCTTCGTGCTCAACGATTAAGATCAACGTAATTGAATAATAAGCGGCTGATTTCTCCCGGTTCCCGGGATGACTCACAGCGTCGTCGTAGATTTTTGATAGGTGAGGTCGTTAATTGCGCGCGTGTAAAATACGTTATTATGAAAATTCCGAGTAGACGTGCGTGTTCGAGGCCGATTTAAAATTAAAATGCTGGCGGAGCGTGTGCGCAAATGATTAAAACACTCTCGTCTAATAACCGCTCGATAACGTCTCGCGTATTGTTCCGGCGCGCGCTCGTAATCAAATTTGCAAGACTAATAGCGCGAGAGGCGACCGGCGACTCGGCGGATAAGCATCGTAAACTTCAGCTTAACGCGGAATAAAGTCGGCATTATTTCACGCAACGATAATATTCCGTTTATCGGGGAATGCGCCTGTCGATCGCGTCAAGATGCGTGTTGCGCGAACCTGGCATTGTGCGTTACTATGCACGCGTTTAATAGCAGCGATGGCCTTACACAACGATAAATCATAATCCATAATGGACAGCCTGGCGGATTTTTAAACGGAAATGATGGAAACGTCATGGAAGCCTACTTACCTATAGAATAAAGTGTAGCATTGTTATCCCATGTAATAATTTACTGATTATGTAATAACGTTTGCTCACGATGATGATATCGCTCTTTTGCACAACTAAAAAAAAACATGATTTTTTATTTATCGCCATGAATGAATTAAATAAATATTACGCCGTCAATCATTGGAAGTGGACAAACGTAACTTTATAAAAAATCGTTAAAACGTCACAAGTAAAAAAGGATGGTTCAAAAATTCTACACGATTCAAAAGGAATGTTTTTTTAAGGGCTGCGAAAATGATCGTGTTAAAAATATATTTTTTGTGAAATTATTTGATTAATAATTTTAATTAAATCATTTGATTAATCAGTATTGAAAAATAACTTCCTGGAAAGCATAATTTTTTGAGTTGTGCCACGTTTGAAATAAGGGAGCGATTATCATTTACCCTTAATATTTTTAAATTAAATTCTCGCATTCGTGAAATATATACAAATTATAATCTCTCTCTATGAGGATCTATTTTAAAATTTTGAATATTTGATATTTTATATACTGGATGCTGTCTAATGTAGTTTTCCGAATCTTCTAATACTATACTAAGAGATTGTCATGCTTCTGGATTATCAAATGTTGAGTCCTCGATTAAACTTTCGAAATCTAGGCCCTAGATCTCCGCCGGCGCCGCCGATTTCGAAGTGCTTGAATCCTCGAGTTTTCAAGCCCTGTAATATTTACATCCACAGATTTTAGACCCTTAACTTCTCGGCTTCCTCTAATCCTTGTATCCTCAAATCCTCAGATCCTCCAATCTGAGTCGCATTAGATCCCAGGATAATATTCTCGGTTCTCGCGATCCCCGAAACTCCTTCGGGGAGCTTACCCGAAGTGCACGTTCCCCTTTCACGCGGATCCTCGAGACGTGCACGCTCGGTGAAGACCGCGCGAAATGAAGCCGTAGGTAATTGAAAGGGATGCTTTCGCACCCGAGGCCCGGGTGTCTAATAATAGATTTAATAGAGACACGCTCATTGAGGAAGAGGGGTCCCCGCGCTCTCTTGCCTTGGCGCGCTATTTAGTCCCGCTTGTGTGCTCGCACCGCTACGCTCGCTCGCCCATCTCACCGCCTTTTTTCGCCCTTTGCTGCCGAAACGCCGCTCTGCCGTTATGGTGACGACTAGCGATAAAATTAAATTATCATACGCCGGCTGATTTATAAATACGTCGCTGCGGATGCAACACCGCGGGCGACGTTTTAATCCAAACGCGACGCCTTCGTCAACAGGGTGGTCCCGAAGTCCGTTCACATGCAATCCGAATTTGGAAATTATAAAGTATTTTATAAACTTATAAAGTACTTTATTATCTTCTTGCTCCATATAATATCTATTATATACTACATACATATAATAATAATAATAATAATGTCACTCCCTTATTTAAAAAATGACACGAAGATGTTTTAAAAAACATTTTCGAGTTATTATATCATAAAGGAGTTAAGTAAACATTATCCTATTAACCATCAAAAGTGAACTAACTTATAATTTTATTTAAAAAATCGAAAAAACTGTCACGACTCAAAAAGAATTTTCAAGGGTCATGAAACAAAAATTACTATTAATAATGTGATAACATTAAGAATATATTCTTTTTGCAACATTATTTGATTAGTCAATAATTTTTTGTCAAATTGAAAAATAATTTTTCTCCCTTTTTGGAAGACTTAATTTTTTCAGTTGTGTAACTTTTGAAATAAGAAAGAATTATCGATTATGATTAATTTATGACAATATATATCGAGATTCTTAAAACGTCATTTTTATATTGAACGCTTTCTGTACTTATAAATATCTGGATAATTATACATATTAAACACTTCTCGCGCGCAAATTTAGAAAAATAAAACATGTGCATTTGAATAAGTTATTTTTATTAAATATAATTCCGCGAAGTCATTATGCAAAAAAATTTTCACGTTCCATTATAAATCTCTTCTTTATTTACACTGTAAAAAATAAAATGTTAATTTTAACTTGTAGCCATATAATGGTCTTTCTGAGACATGCAAAAATGTTCAAATTAAGTTTGTGTTAATTTTAACATTTTTGCATGTCTCAGAAAGTCCACTATGCAATTATAAGTTGAAATTAACATTTTACTTTTTACAGTGTAATATTCCGAGAGAAGAACATTAATATCTATAGACATTGGTCGTAATTGGTCTCATTAAAATTACAATCACAAGGTTCCTGCATATACTAAGGAAGAAACGTTTTATCTCTGGACAGGAGCCGATGTTTTTGGTATATACTAGATATCGTGTTATAACACCGAACTCATGAAAATTCACACGGCCACTTGAGCGTTAATTCCCGACGGCAGCAGCCGGTAACACGCAGCCGCCGCCGCCGCCGCCTGCTGCCGCCGGTGTCGAAGTGCCTCGAGAAAAGTGTGATATTAACACGATCATTAACGTCGCGTCGACGTCGACGAGCGAAAGCGCGCGTTTTAATCTCCTCGCTCACGCAACGCGCGTGTTGTCTTGTCTGGAACGCGAATTAATTAATCCTCACACGCGATTTATTTCGCGCTCTAATATAGTCCGTCCGTAGCTTTGAGGGACATTTGAATCGCGAGGTTGTCTTCGTCTGAGAGACACGTCGGGGACGAGACACTGGACCGCGAGATAAGTCGTCTACAAGGGTAAAGGCGTTTATGGACCGATGTCGGCGATCACGGCGGTGAGCCTCGTGCTGCTATCCGTGTCAGCTTCCTCTTCAGCTTTGCCGAAAGCGCGACGAGAGAAGGCGGAGTGGTATTGCGCATAGGCGGGCATCACGTTCGACGAGGTCGAGACACACAACCGATGGTACCGCCGTGTGTGGCTCCGAGAGGAGGCCCTTCCTCCCTTTCTTCTTCTTCTTCTTCTTCTTCCTTCACCTCCCTGTCTCATTTGAACGCGATTATTTATGTTTTCTTTCGTTCGCGCCCGCGCCGACGCCGACGCCGACGCCTGCAGCCACTAAAACCAACGCCTCCTGCCTCTTCAGTCTCTCTTTTGCCTCTTCTGCTTCCTCCTTCCTTTTCTTAAACGTCGATCTTCGCTTCCTCGACCTCGAGGGGAAACAGAGAGGATGCAAACAGAGCCGTGAATTTAAGAAATTTATAACTGCGACTATCGAAGATTATTTGACAGCGAAAGGATTAGAGATATTCTAGATGTTGATCGAATTCAAGACAACACAAATTCAACTTTCAACTTGTAATAATCCGAAGACCCAATTACGCTAACAGCTACTAAAAAAGCTACTGAGAATTGGAAAAGAATCTTTTTCAAATTTTAAAGATTTTTAGAAAATGTCAAAGGTATACGTATATATACACTGTACAATAGATCTGAAAGCTTTCCTTTCTAAAGTTGCAGAAAATTAAATTTCCCTGCTGTTCTTTGTCACTCCTCGTCTCACTTTCTTTCTTCCTTCTGCTTCCTTTCTATCTCCTACTTGTTCCTGTTTTTATTCTCCTCTCTCGTGTTCCGTTTTCTCTCTTTGGCCGACCGGCTCGGCTCATTTGGTAATGCTCGAACGCGGTGGCAAGTGTCTGAATTATTGCCCGACACATATGGCGATTGTTAAGGGGCATAGTCGCCCATATTTTTGGACATTGCCCTACATAGACTAGCGACGGGTTTATCGCACTGTCGGGCGATTATTTCTGTCGTTACATCGAACTTTTCTCAATTCGATCGAAAATGTTTACGATATTTTATTCCAACAAATTCAGCGTGGCAAATATCGTATAATTATTCTTCAGTTAACTTGAAACAATTTACAGCCACATGTAACGATATTTATTGGAATATATATCTTTTTAATAACAAGTCTGATGTTTGTGCGTTTTGTAAAATTTGCATTAACGAGAATCCTTCTGGTCGTAAATGTGGGAAGAAAATAAAACGAGGCAGAATCATTTTGATGATGCTCGATGATGTCCCGCAACCTCGACTGTAACTTCCGCATCGCGCCGATTGCAAAGCAAACCGCGCTCATTTACTATTAATGCGCACTTACGCACCTAATTTACTGCAATTTTGCAGGCGGGAGACACTCGCACATCCTGCGACGAGGACACGAGCGTGCGCAAACACGTCGTTAAACGTGTGTCGCAATTACGTCACCGGTATATCGAGTAAGGCGTGCATTGTGCCTGCGAGCACAATTTTGCGCATCCGCAGGACACGGCGTCCTGGGACATACAGAATAATTATCCGTAATCGCGTAATTATCAGTTCTTCTTTATGCCCTGCGTCTCCGTCTTTTTGCTTTGCGCAATTAGGTACTCGGAACTGAAACGCATCATGCGGCCATCATGCACGCGTTTCTTCTTAATTCTACCGTGAAACGAGAAACGCGGTTAAAGGAAGAAGAAAAGAAACATCATTTATTAGGTACTCTCTGATTTTCTAACATAATTTCATATGATTATGTTAATTAGTTTCATATCAAGTACAGGGTGATCGACCCAGCGCTGTATCACCCGCTTTCGTTTGCTTTAGCACAACTTTAGACATGAGCATCAACTTCGCATAGGCACTTCTCCCCGTCAAAGAAATACAATATGTGACTTGCGAACACAGTCGGAGAAATTTAAATTTAATAGAGATAACAATAAAAAACAAGATAGATGAAAATAAATCGTCATATCGCATGTAGTCGAGAAATGTCGAGCTCGCTGTACGACGAGTTGGACTTCCAACAAGACGACCAGAAATACTACAAAGCGGAGTGCCACTTTGTTGACAAATAAATTTCTAAAAGTGTAAAGGCACTTCCTCGGGGCGGCAAGAGTAACGCGAGCAAGTACAAAGTGCGCGGACCGCGAATAATAGACGACCACGAAAACGTCGACTATGCCGTCGATAAATAAATATAAAGCAACAAAAAGCATTGAAATTTGTACCGTGGAGAAATTTGTAGCGTTGTTGTAAATAATAAATAGCAATCAGAAAAATGACGGATTCATACTGAAAAATTAGTCCGAAAGGTCGAAAATTCTCAATGAGATTCACGATGAGCATAATTCTAATAATTATATTTTAAAAATGGATAACTTCGACAATGGTAATATGAATAAGAAAATATAAATGCAATTATAAATATTCCTACACCGACAGAAAAGTATTTGGTATTTGTGGCTATAATGATACATGATAAGATAATTATAGTTATTACACTATTAGATATTAAAGAAGCATTGGCCTAATCCTTTAAGTTAAAAGAAATAACATTTTGTTTTTTTTTTAATTTCTATATAAATCGAAATATAAATTAATCCATTTTTGTAGTTAATTTCAAAATAAACAACGTCCATATTGACGTATGCACTTGATAAATAATAAATTTAATTTGAGTCAAATATAATACATCTTCTGCTAAACTTTATATTGAGTTATAAAATATATAATAATTATATAATAATTATATTTATAATTCTACCAAAAAATATCGATACCACAAATGTCTGTAAATTGTAGTTAAATTATAATAATAGCAGTTACTTTTTTTCTAAATGTAAATAAACTAAATTGATAAATTTAAACTAGTATCATTCTTCTTTACAAGTTTCAATTTAATTAATTAACTTATATAGTATAGCATTTTTGCAATTAAAGATATTATATATTAAAATTAAGTTTATTTTAAAAATTATCATCAACGAGATTTCATAACTCATTCGTGTTTCAGAAAAATCGTAGAAGAAGGAGTGACAAAGTCTTCGACGGAGTCCAACCGTGGAAGCGTTAGCTCGCATAATGGATGTCCACAACGACGGGAAGGAGGATGAAGAGAGGAGAGGGAGGGCAAACGACGAAGAGCACGACTACTATGAGAGAGGAGGCGACATCAGGGGGCGATAAGGAGCCGGCAGAACGGATGGAGGAACTCCCCGGCGAGCGGGCGGCCGGAGGGAAGGAAGAGAGGTGGCAGTTAGGATATGAATTATGACGTGGTGCGAGCGAGAAAGACGAATCGAGTCGGTCGTTACGAGGCTCGAGAAGGGAAGCGCGAAGGCCTGCCGGCGAAGTAAAAGGCAAAAAAAAGTGCCGTCCGCAACGATATACGGTATTGCGGGAAGAAAAAAGGCAGTCCCCGCTAAACGAGCGCACCCCCGACGATGACTGTGACGATGACGACGACGACGAGTGACGAGGAACGTGCTAACCGCGACGAATGGCTTTCGAGCCGGTATATACCGAACGGAGGGAGAATTCAGTACCAAAAATCAGTAGGTTGTACATATGGATGTGTAACCAGCGCTGGTGGGAAGTCCGTATAGTACTGAGATCGTTTGCCATCGGCAACCAACCGCGACTTGTCGGCGTCGAGCATGGCAACTTGAGTTTTGCGCGAGAACCTCTCAACCTTTTTTTTGTACACTGAGAAAAATGTTCTGGTTAAATCAACAAAAAGAAACGAACTAGAATGGTATTGTGAAGCCAAACAGAATTTCTGGTTATGGTAACCAAAATTAATTGTGCCTTTCAATCAACATATATTAAGTAGGTTTTACAGATGCACAGCGTCAGAATCTGTGTTACAGATTTTGACGTCAACCGCAGAGAGTTAATCAAATGTAAATGAAATGGGGGGTAAAAAAAATTGGCCATTTCGTTGGCGTTGGAATTGCTGGCACCATTCATTCTTTCCACCTGCATTCCATTAATGTTATTAATATTCTTGTCTTATCTTATTGCCCGCAACTATTTCAGTGTATCCCTGCTCGTATATCCCTGCAAGCTCATCAACTATCTCTCCGGTGCGGTCTTTTTAATATATCGCCGATTCCGATCTTGTCAACAACTGTAGCCTCCTTTTTCACCGAATCTCGGGGGGCTTGTCTCACATTCTAAACAAGTCGTATCTACCTATCCATCTACCATGCAACATCCGCCGTCGCGCGCTCGACTGCATTTCTACGTCACTAACGCGCATTCCACGATGCACCTCTGTCCTTCTCCATCTCCTTGCTCTTGTTTGACCGCGGCGCCCACCGTCGACGTTCGCGATGATCGCCCGCTGCTTCCTTTGCTCTCCCTCTATCCCGTCTTTTACATTCTACCCCGTCTATTTTCGAACTCGTTGAAAAGCCATGGCGACAGCACTTTTGCACGCGCCGCCATGTTGGCGAACGCTCATCCTGATGTGTCAGGAAAATTCAAGGACTTCTCGCTAATTTGTCGTATTCTCTTTTCTCTACAACTTTTCTAATACAGATTACTAACCCTAATTGGCATTTGTGGGCCCAGTAGACCCAGAAATCTTCTTCAACTACATGTTAAGAAATGTTGTTTGTAAAAAATGTTTTTCACAAGTTTACTTTAATTTTAAGTTACATAATTCTATTCTACATAAATCATTCTAAAATTATTGTACATTAATATTTTAAGTAGAAATGTTTTTATTTAAAGTAAAGTCCACATTAAATTGCGACTGCGAATATGATGACAGTTAAAGAAATTTCGGAGCAAATACCGATTAGTGTTAATTAGTAATCAGTGAAGAAATTGAAGGGAACGCCGATTGAAGCACGAGAAATTAGAGAAAGCTAACACGAAAGAAAAACTTTATATCAATGTGAAATCCTCCGGCAAATCTGCCAACAGTCATAACAAGTTGCATGAAACGTCTCTCTGCAGGCCGTGACTTCCGCTCAGCACGAATTGGCAATGAAAGAACGTGCTGGCTATCATCTTGAAGAAACCTCGACGATCGGGATGACGATCGGTCGACGATATTCGACTCTTCAGGAAGATGCGAAGTAAAGAGAGAAAAGAAACGGCGACACACGGACGGACGGAAGAAGTTCGGAGGCGACGAGGAAACCGCAAAGAACGATAATGACGAGACGAGAGGACGCAGAAAGCGAGAGGCACAAAAGAGAGAACGCCGTGGAAGAGAAACTGGCCCGAGGTAATTGCCGGGGCGTCTCTTCGCACCTCATCATCATCATCAACAGCCGCGTTGCCCTCGTCGTCGTCGTCGTCGTCGTCGTCGTAGCCGTCGAGAGTTCCTGAGACCACCCGTTAGAGTCACCGACGCCGTCGGTTTTCGTCTGCATCGGCAGACGAAGCGTGCTGTCTTCGTCAAAAGCTTCGTCAAAAACGACAGTCTAAGCGAAGCGTTTCGCAATGGTCGGACAACACGGATAATGATCGAAGGATACCTGATACTTGCACGAGAGACACTTAATTATATCAAGTCACGCTAGATTTGGCGGATCGTTGCACTGTTTCCTATCATTCTAATTAAAGCTTACCGTCACATACATTTTGCGTATGTTAAAATTATCTATCCGAAAAGCATCCAAGATATTCTTAATATTTCCTTAATGGGGAAATAATAATAAAAAGTATACAATATTTGAAATTCCAAATAAATGTTACACGCATGAAATAATTAATTTAAATAAAACACAAAAGAAATGATTTACGTGAAATAGAAAGGCAATCTTTTTACAGCATATTTTTTTAACATTTTTGTTCTTGAAACAGAAACAAGTGGTCAGATCGCACCATGAGATTATCCTTCGCAATTATTTGTCACAAATTGCTCTTTAAGAATTAAAGCGAAGAATTTCGCCCGAATCGAACTCAAGCTGTGCGATGTTCTCCCTCTGAAAAAAAAAGCACGTCATCCCTCAAAAGAGGATCCACGACCGCCGTGTTGCTTCTCGCGGCAAGAAGAAGAGAGATCGATTAAACGGGACCGGGATAAGCATCGGAAACGATGCCAGATAGTTGTCCGTTGTCGCCTCTGAGGATCATAGATCTTACCTACGTCGAGGTCCGAAATTCCAGCCGCCGTTGCGGCACGGAGGGGACGACGAAACTGAGCCTGCTCGACGGCACGGCGGCGGCGGTGGAACGAGACGCGCCGCGACGCTCATGGAATGCGAACGACGCTGACCTGGACCACACATGACGCCGCGGTCGGCTTTAAACGACTATCGTGAAATACGATAATGCCCCGTCGTTCTCGTGCGCTGAACACGGAATCTGAACTTGGACACGGAAGACGGCTCGCCGAGAGGTCGAGACTACTACTGGCACACGCGGCGTTTTCCTTACGATCGTTTCGACCGTTGCAAGTGTGCTTTTTGGTAGTTGCATGCGCTCTAATCTAAAACAATGACGAGACTATTTGAGGAGTATCGCGTTCCTAGTATACATCTGCTAATAACAGAACTGCTTGTTCTGTGTCACATACTACTTGATAAATCTCGAAGAATATCGCTCTCTTACTTTAAAACTGACGTGGCTAAAAAAATTGTAAGGTTCTTACAAAATTAGAAAAACTGTTTTTCAATTTGATAAAAAGTTATTGATTAATCAAAATATTATATCAGCAAAATGAATATATTCTTAACATGATTAAATATTATTTTTGTTACTTTTTCGATTCATAACTTTTGAAAAATCACCCTTCTTGAGTTGGGAAATACATTTTCATATAAGTTTTAAAATAGAACATCATTATACCAAAGAGTTAATCACAACGGAAGAACGTTAAGTAATATACGCGCTGAAAAAAATGATGTTGTATCAACAGTATTATTTTAATTGAAAATAATCTTATTAACAACACAGTATTAATAAGACAAATCAAATTTTATTAAATTTTATTAAAACAAGAGTATGGAATTAATAAAATTTTAAATTAAAATAATGCTATTGATACAATATTATTTTTTGTTCAGTGCAGATTATAAAAAAAAAAAAGATAAAACTACAAAATATTCCGTGTAATATTTTCAATACACAAAATAAGAAAGAAACGAATGATTCTCTCAATAAGTAAGTAGCGTATCCACGATACGCACTCTCGATACGCTAGAGTAGCATATCTACGGCACTCGTTAACGTTGACGTATCCGCGAGGTGTTACGCCAGTGTGTCTTCGCACGGTCGCTCGTTCTCGACAGAAACGATTATCGAGGATGAAAGAGAGCCGCGGCGGGCGAAATGGAGGAACCAGTCCCGTGCGGCCGAGATGTGGTGAGACGCGGAGGACCGGAGGCGACCGGACGATCGGACAGACGTTACGGGCCGTGCTAAGGAAAGACGAAGCGTGCGGGGTGCGAGAAAGAGAGCGAGCGGGCAAAAAGAAAGGCAGGAATGCACAACGGTAGCGAGAAACAAAGTGAAACTTACGAGCTGATTCTGATAGGCGGTGACAGCGGTGAATATAGCCTCCGGGAATATGAAGGTCTTGTGCGGCTCCTTCTCGAGGTCCACTATCGGCTTCGTCGTGCCCGAGTCTGGTCGCTTCACCAGGTGGATCCTCGGTTGATACTTGTGCATGGAGTTCAGCACCAGCTGAAAATTAACCCAAACTAACTGTAGACTCAACGTACAACGAATAGTGTGTAAAGTCACACAAGAAAATGAAATGTTGATGTACGAGTGATTTTACAACGGAGATTACATTTGCATTTAAAAAGAATATCATTATGTTTGTAGAGAGATACACTGTTAAAGTCACAATGTCAAATTATATCCAATTTAAGTTATTTTTAATCATTTCTACACTGAAAAAAAATGATTGGTTGCTGCAACAAATTTTTAGTTGTATTAACCTATCCACAATGTCAGTAGTATATGATTTTGACGAGTTGCTAACGCAACTAAAAGTAAAATCTGGTTGCTGCAGCCATGTAAAAATACTATGTTATATTTTACTATCTAAATTGTTGCAACAATCAATCTTTTCTTTCAGTGTATAGATTGCAACTGCTCAATATATTGTTAATTTAATTAAAACAAAGGAGTTAAATAATTTAACTTAAAAAAGGTATTAAATTTAACTCAAATTTATTATTTATTATATGCATACGTTAATATGATATTATTTACTTTGAAACTAAACAATTTTACCACAGAAATGAATTGATTTACATTTTGACACATATGGAAATTAATAATAATAAAATATTAAATAAAAAATTAAAGTGATTAAATTACCATTGCTCTTTTGATACCTAATACGATGCAGAAAGAATTAACTGAGCCAATTCCTTACATCACTTTAAAATCAATCAAATAAAAGGTTTGTAAATAAACGCTTGATTTTCCAAATAAATATTTCCTTAGGAAGAACTTTAATAATAGTCACTTGTATAATTTAAAACACTCTTGCATTGTTAAATATTAAAAAGTCAAATTCTTTAAGTTAAATAACATTAAGTTAAATAATAAAAGTTTTGTTATTTAATTTCCAAGTACATCAAAGTGCATTATTCTAATACGAACATGTAGTTAAAAAAACAACTATATCTAATCAACTCATTTCTGTAGTGTATTTATTTTAGTTGGACTACACATTTTAGTTAAATTAACAACATTCAATAGAAGTAGTGGCGCCTACAGAAATGAATCAAAATAATTCAAATTAGATATATGTAATTTGACATTATAAATTTAACATTGTATATCTAATCTCGTATTCTAAGTTCACAATGCCATAAATATATCAGCCATTTATGATATCCTTCAATTTTCGACACGCTACGTTTTACTATTACTTATAAATCATCGTTTTCGCGACGCAAAATTTAGACGACTATTCCTTCTCAAGTCGTGTTATAATTCAACGAGACAAATGAAAATAACATTGTGTAATCGGAAGATCTCTCGACACAAAAATCGCAGGTGTCCGATTACGTCCAATTAAAGCCGTAACGAACTAACCGAACGATTCGACCCGGACGACGATGTGAATATCGTCGAACAGTTTCACGCGTTTCTTTACGCATCGCATTTTCATCCAGCCCTTATTTCGAAGGGCTACCATTAGATATTTTCAAATCGCTGACGGCTCATCTTTTCCCGGTGACGAAGACGGCGAGATTACGATCGAGTTTCACGTTGACTTTGGTCGTTCCGGGATTTGAATCGGCGACGAAGCCGAGGGTACGCGATAGCATTAACAACAACAGCGAGGATCTTCCCGGTGCGGGAAGAAAAAGCGTATGAATTAGGAGCATCTCGGGCCGGGCGCGCTCCCCGTTACCGTTCAAAAGAATCACTTTGCTCGCGTCTGGCAGCGTGTAATACCCTGAATACAAAATGAGTACCGTGAAGAAGCGCTGCCCCGATCGGCGTTCCTATTTACGTCAGTCATCCGATGAATTAAGGGCCCCGATGCGCCGGCGAGAAAGAGGAGCTCGGGCTGACAATGAAACGGTGGAAAAGGGTGGGAGGGGCGGGGGGGAACTGAAAGAAGAGCGAGGTGGGCGAAGACGCGGCTGAGATTCCCGTGTCTTATGACAAACGAGACAACGGACTGTCAAATTATCCCGTGGAGCGACTAAATCGCGCTACGATGAAATTCGTTTTATCGGCGTCATTTTTATCCTTTTTTTGTAAACGAGACGTGCGGTGGGTCGGGAGGTTGCTTGAATTTGCGGTGATGACATCCTTGATGACTTTTTGATTTTAAAGCAACGTGAGGAATTGACTCAATTAATTCTCTTTCTCTCTTTATATAGACACACAATGATATTCCTTCTAAATGCGAATGTAATCTTCATGTATAACGTTGAAAAATCACCCGTATGTCATCACTTCATTTTCGTATAACTTCACGCCTTTCAAAATTCTCATAAGCGCTTGGCAATGTCACCACTGTTGAACTTTACCAGCTGCGAACGCCTTTTATGTAAAACCAGTCGTGTCACACATTATGTGTGTAGTTATAGAAAAAGAAAATTATCCGGGGGGAAAAATGTATTTCGAAACGGTGTAAAACGTGAAAGGTAAGATAAACGCGGTGTAAAAGCTTTAAGCGACGAGGCGAAATGCCGCCGTGTTGCGTTCCACTTTGCTGAACTTTGTTGAACCTAACAATCGATGCCGGTCGACTTATTAATGCAACAACCGGAGGACGCGGTAGGCGTGCACTCGCTGTCTTCGACGCCGACAATGTCGTACTTTTAGCCGCAGCTGCGCCGAGTAACGTGTAAAAGTTTAATGCGCGAGTTGTCTCGAGACAGCTACGTCTACCCGTTCCCATCGCGAGAAAAAACGTGGAAAATTTCTTGTCCGTCAGAAAACGTCGACAGTTCGATAGAGTTCTCACATTACACGACAATTAAAGTTAGCTAAACGAGATATATGCAAAAGGATACTATTTTTTTTAATTAAGTTCTTTTTTGTAGAATTTTCTTCCTCGAGCTACAGAGATTTAGAGAATTTTTTAATTACACACAGAAGTTGATCTTAGAAGAAAATTTCTTTTCACGATAATTATATAAGTTTTAATTATAATCATAATAATTAATCACAACACTTTCATAATTACAAATATATCAAATATCATTTCTCACAAATTGAATGTAGGTAGGTATTTAAATCGACACTATTTTAAATTTAGAAAAAATATTAGGAAGATTATAAAAATTACTAAATAAAAATATTGTAAAATAATTATAATCGCCTTTCTTTTTTCATACAAAAATATAATCAATCTGTTTCTATCATTTCAATAATAAATACTTTCTAACATTTAAACTTGGAGGTAAGGAAGGAGCAAGAGTAGATTTTATTTCATTTAACTTGTCACCGCGGTTCGCAGATCGTTCGGAACGGTAGCACTTTACATTCGAGAGATCAATGCACGTTACTACGTAAACGCACAATCGAGTTATTCATCTTGCAGTTGTGAGAACTTAATAATAAAGGTCGATTTTCGCGGTGGTCTGACAAGTGTCACGGCGAATTAACCGGATGCCTCTGTGCGAGAAATAGACGGTTGAACAAGGCTTATTAATTAATTAATCCAATAAGAAACTTAACACATCCGTCGCAACGCGAATTGGAATCTGCACCTCGTCTTGCTTTTTATAGCGATCCGATATAGAAACGCCGGAAGTACAAAGATAATTCATACGAAATGATCAGCGCTGAACTGCTAAGTTTTTATTCACAGCTTCATTGAGTTTGAAAATCTAATTCAATTAGCGACACGAAACTAATACGTTTTCCGTCGTTATTCCTCTGGTCTTTACTTATTCAACATCTTTCGAAAATTGACAGAAATTATCATAGCAATTCAATTATTGTGCCAATCTGCGCGAACTCGCAGTTCAGCGATTGAGCTTAATGAGACAGGACGGGGGATGGTAAAGTTTTTCTAAAGATACTCACGTGCCCATGCCTGTCCATGTCGTTGTTAGTGAGCTTGACTTTCTCGAAGGAGACGACTTGCTTTCGGAGCTGCTCGCCCGTGAAAGGTGAATCCGGATGGACGTAGAGTCGGGCTGGCGCCGGCGGATCCGCCTTTCCGGCCACCAACCAACAGCTCCTGTGATATGCGTACCGATACCTTTTATTGTCGACCGGTACAATATCCATCAGGACCGCGTATCGACTGTCCGCCTTCAACCCGTTGAATGAGACACGACACGTCGGAAACATCCGCCTGCGCAAACACAAACGCATATCCTCGGTTAAAGAAGAGATCTGTAGAATTCGAATTAAATTTAAAACATACCATTTTTAAACAATTGCCAACTACTAGCAATTGTCATGTTTGAATTAGCGAATTTGATTTCCGCAGTTATAGAAATCGAAGTTATACAGTAAAAAACATATTTTGTATTTGTGTTAAAATCGGTCCTTGTTTAAATTTTTGGGTTAAATTTTTATATTGGAGTGTTAATTTAACATAATGTGATGGTGTCATTTGAATATAATATTTTGTGTTAAGTTGATATTCAACTTTTTAGTATTAAAAAGAACGACACAATTTATGAATAATTGAACAAATAGCATAAAAATAATAGTATTTTCAAACGTAAAATTCAAGACATATGAATAAAATATATTAATTTTTAACATATTATAAATGTTATAACTTAAAAATATATTATAGATGTTAATTTTACTGAAGAAATGCACTTCCGCAATTCGCATAGAAATAGTCAACGTTATATCGTTTATATTAAATATTTTACATAATATTTCTATTACTTCCTAACATATTCATCTTGTTAAATTAACATAAAAATTTAGATATAGACCACCATTGGGACACACGAAATGTGTTGAACTTAACACAAATATTCCAATTGTGTACAAATCTTTTAATTGTTAATAATTAATTCACGACTCGATGCAGAATCCATAAACTGTCTTCTGACAATTCCGTTATAAAGCTGCAGTTCCTAGAATAACTTTTACGACCATCAGATAAAATTAACTGAAATTGATTAATTAATTCTTCGTTTTCCGCTAATGAAACGAAACTAGAAATCTCTTTAGATATTTGTGATAAAAGAAATGTGTCGCGCTTTATCAATCAATGGATCCAGGATGATACGCGATAATTTTAGGGTTGACCCGTTCACGATCACCGAAGGGGGGGGGGGGCAAGAAGAGAATAAGCGAAGAAAGAGGGCCGACAGGGACGAGAGGGAGAGATGGGCCCGGACTGGGGATTAGTGGTAAGGGGACCGCGGGGACAGGGAACCTGGCGTGAATGTTTTGCCTCGGAGGCCAAACATTAATACCGTGTCGGGCCCCCCGCTGCTCGACCACTAAAACGCGGGGACACCCGCCGATCTTATCTACGTCTTCTCCTCGGTCCTTGTCGACTCGGTATGCATTCATCCCGCCAGCGCCACGAGTGTGAGTAATGCTTTTATTTATCAAGCCGCCTTTTGTTAATGAATTGAACGAGGGAGAAGGTGGATCCTTACCCTCGCGCCACATCACCCTCCTGCCCCTTCTTCCTCATTTGTGCCTGATTTTCAACCCTCCCCTCCCCCCCCCTCCCCCCTTTCGCGCGACCATTTTTCTCGTGACCGCGTGCACAAACTCTGAGGATGCCTGCGACTTTTTTCCCGTCGGATTAGCCACCAAATTCTCGTCCCGCCGCGAAGATGATGGCTTTAAGGATGCGTCTGAAAACTCAGTCTGAGTACCGGGAACGCAGAAATTAGTCAAAATAAGAGATACAGACAATCCTATTAATACATTTATTGTTTTTGACATTTTCAATATTTTACAGTTTCGCATTTTTGCAACAGAAATTGCATAAAGTTGCCAAGTTAAAAGATTCATGCTTAGAGCGTAAGTAAGAAAATTGAACTCTACCCTGAAAATCTCTAAAGACAGCGAGAAGCGTAATTTACGGAAGAAAGAGAAGAGGCCGCCGGGGGTAGTTCCAGGACTGCCTAGCGGAAAGTCTAAGAGGCGATAAAGGGGCGGTAAGTTGACGGCTGAAGGGAGCGTCGACCAATGTCGCTAAGACGCAGATCTAATTACCGACGCACGAGTAGGCGCGCACCCGGCTGGAGGAACGAATCCCTCGCAGAAGGGAATCTACGACGAATAAAGAGCAGGGATGTTGCCAGTCGTGGCGGGCAATTAGGCGCGCGTCGGCCGCGTCGTCCCTCCCATCTTTTCCGCCTCCTTTCTCTTCCGGAAAGTTTCTCGGTTCCTTGAGAACCTCGTCAGTGTTTTTCTGTGCGACCATCCTTGCACCCCTTGATCTTGTTAGATCATAGCCCAGGACTGGCGACCTTAATCCTACTTACGAAGACCCAACATTTTCCACCCATGAAAAAAATATTTGACAAAGGCACAAAAAAGAATTTTGATGATAATAAACTACACAGTTGGAAAATTTAAATTATTAAGTATTAAATTTAACACATGTTACGTTTTCAAACGAAATCTAGTCCACGTTGAAATTTTTATGTGAATTTAACACAAGATGATATGCTAGAATGTAACACAAACATATAATATTTTGACACAATTTGGAAGCATACGTTCTCAATGGAAAATTAACATTCATAATATATTAAATTCATCTTTTATTCATTTATTTTAGAATTTACGTTTTAAAACTACATTACGTTATTTGTTGTACACACTTATAAATTATCATACTGTGTCATTTAACACTAAGAAATGTTATATCAAATTAACAACCAGTTCAGATATACTAAAAATTAAATACAAAAATTTTATCAAAAACGTTTAACAAGTTTATATTCTACTAAAAAAAGTATAAATTGTCTGGGACGACATAGAAATAAATTTTAACTTGTAGCACAATTTAATAATCAATGAATAAACAGGATTTTAAGCCATAATTCGCTACGTTATTTTTACCTTTCTCCTGAAATAATGCCTATCGTAATTATGTCACAAAATTCTTATTCTACGATCAATTCGCCCCGTAGGACGTCACATCAGTACAAAGGACTATTCTAACTACGTCGATAGTTAACTTCGTGTCCAATGTTAGCATTTCCGTCGTTAAGTCGAAGATATATGCTTGAGAAGGTGGTATATCGCGAAGCCTCGAGACAAACCGCGAACATAAAACTTCTCGACTGCCTTCCGCGAATAGGCAGCCCCTGAGAGATCCCTCCCTGGACTTCTCCCCTCACAGTGTGATCCCACTCGAATCCTCACGCCTCTGGTCGCCACCGCTCGTCCCAAGGACCCCCTTATAAACTGGCATAAGCTCGCCCGGTTTCTACACCGGCCCGACTAATTGACTGACGGTCAATATAGCAATTTAACCCGCCAGCTTGCCACCAACTCGTTCTCCGTTTTTTATTCTTCTGCCTCCCCTCCTCTCGATCCCTTCCCCTTCCCGTCAATGGCCCCCTGCGCTCAGGTAGTCTTAACTCTTTCACAGTTTTATATTACTGAAGTGTATTTGTGTGCGGCGTTCTTATCCCTTTATTTGTACGATGTGTTGCATTATGTTACTTTCTTGTTATTCGCAATTGAATTTGTTTACTCACAAAGAGGCGAGCAAGCGGAAATATTGCACGTGTACACGTATGTTAAGCTTACATTTCATCTAGCCGATCACTCGCTGCGTTTTTATATTCCCGAACCAATTGAGAGTTTCATGTTTAAATTTTTATTATTTTCTTTCCTGCCGTTTCCGAGTTCGTGATCCATACCACGTCTATAGCTTTTTTTATATTCACCATCTCCAGCCACTTGTTAAATAACGTCGGCTTACCGCAAGATAGTTGCATCGATCTCACTAATATTCTCGCCAATTTTCTCTTTCTCTTACCTCTCTCTCGAATCAATTTTTTTAATAAATAAGAATCGATAAGATAATAGACTGTTGTGTGACAAAAAAAATTTACAGTTTTATCTTTCGTAAAACGGCGATAAAATCTGTTTCTTCACGTATTATTTATTTCATTTTTATTATTACACAGTAAAATATTTTGTATTTGTGTTAAAATAGCGATACCTGTTAAAATTTTTAAGTAATTTCTGAGTGTTACGATAAAACAATTCATTAAAAAAATAAACGAATAAAAATAATGCATTTTAAAACGCAAATTCTATAATAAATGAATAAAATGTATTTTAATTCAATATAAATGTTAATTTTACTAAAATATGTTAAGTTAATATATAAATTAATTGATTTGTAGTACCTATGTAAATTTCACTGAAAAAAATATGTTTCCATAATTTGCTTACAAATTATGTCAGCGTTATATTCCTCGTGTTTACCTCGTATTAATTTTTTACATAATATTTGTGTTAATTCCTCTCACGTATTCATATTATGTTAAATTAAAATAAAAATTTAGGTAAATCATTTGGGACACGTAATATGTGTCAGTGTACTCTTTATTCAGATTTGAATTTCAAGACAGCATTATTGCTGATATTTCGCTTGTTATTTGTGCAATTTCTAATTTTTTTTGCGTCTTTCTATAATTTACAAAGGCACATCAATAAAGTTGTTATTATTATTATTATTATTTATATTTCATTAAAAGTTGTAAGTTATAATTTCTGCATCACGTATTACAAAGGATTAATCTCATCAAACTTTTAGACTGCTGATTGTTCCCAGAATAATATCGTTCCCTCCCCCGTTTCTCCCACCTAATTCCCGCAATTAAAGGATCGCAATTTCAATGCGATTAGAACGTTTGCTTATGTTTCGATGTAACATGTCAGGCGAGTGACAGCTTGCTCAGGGTAACGACACCTCTCGCCCTAACCCTAGCCTGTTTCTATCGCCGGGTTCCCCCTCGGGAATTTTCGTGGGTGTCACGACGTGACCCGTGGCAGGACGTGATTGAGTTTGCAGCGACATCGCCCCGGGGGCGACGGCGGTTTCGGGACGAGGGCCGAAGGGGTGATCGGCCGCGAGTAATGAGAAAGAGTCAATCGCCCCGACGTTGTCCAGGAGAGAAATTCAGCCTGCGATGCATTAGCGGTACTACATCGTCCCGAGGGAATTCTTCCCTGGAGCATCTGGTTGCCTCGGGAATCGCGTTTATCCTCTCTTCCTCTTGTTCCCCTCGAGAAACGAGTCTAGAATTGTTTCTGACTGCGATCCATCGATTAATCGTTGTGAAATACGCACGATGCTGATCCTTCTATCTCAATATCAATGTACAATAAAATAATAATCATATCTCACGTTTTCAAGTATTGTTACACGCAATTTTAGATTTATTGTTTGCTATATCAATATGTTGACGCTGGCGGAGATAACTGCAGATTGTGATTTGTATGTATTACGGAATCATGTTACACAATAAAGAATTATGTAATATATACGAGTATTCATCAAACACTAAAAATAAAATAGACTTCAAAATTAAAATCATATAATAAAAAAAAAGAAAAAAATTCAGTTATAAGAATTAACAATTGCGCGATGTCGTTGAACTTGATTATATCCGACACCCGAAGAAAAAGTTGTTTCGATTTAAAGAAATTATGTTCAAGTCCAAGAAATGAGGTTCAAATCATGATTTCTTGGATAATTTTAAATCTTTTTTCAGAAACAACCTTTCCTCCGGATGTGACGATCACCAATCGCGTGATTAAAACTTATCGATGTCCATCTGGAATGCCTGCGGCAGTTATCTTCGATACCGACAAATAAATCAGCGTTATAATCCAGATAGCGATCATCCTTTCAGGCAACGGAAATCGGACATCGATAATTTGAAGTACTTTGACCTTACCTGCCAGTCTTCGTGATGATCATCTCCGTGCCGAGCTCGTTGAATTTATCCCAGAGATCCTTGGTTTCGAGGTGGCACACCACATGCCTGAGCTCCTCGCAATTCGAGCGTTCTTGGAGCAGAGGATTCGTCACCGGCGAAACGCCGTTTCCACTCGTGCTTCCGGTATCGTCCGTTTCCGGCTCGTCCTCCGGATTGATCGTCTCCAAGACTGGCGGGGCACCTCGAGCGACCCCGGAACCGCTGGCTTCCCTTTCTGCAATCCATGTTTTCACAATGTTCGGTATAAGTATTAATATCGTGCGCGACATCAAAAAAATTATAATGTATATCTATAAGCTCTGTAATGCTATACTCGTATAATACCGAATTATCCTCTATAGAACGTACTCGTCGCCGCGTCATTACTATGAATTATTATTATCCACCTCGTGCAGGTTTTTATTCGCCATCAGCGCGCCGCTGTACACGGGTACATAACCGGAAACGACCGCGAGAGGGAAACCGCTTCCGGCACGATCCGATATAAAAATCGAGGATCGCTGAAGCGTAGTAAAACCTCATTGCAAGCGAAGGCAGTCGGGCTTAAGGACCGGCATTTATCACTGCCGTGTCATTGACGCTCGTTTTTACCCGTTCAGAAGTCACTAAAATAGCAAACGGCGAACAGGAGTTACCGTGAATGAATCGCGCTCGATGAATATTTAAGAGCCGTTCAATTACAGTTATATTTCGCCCCGTTCATTCTCCGTTTCGCGACGATATTTTTCTTGCGTACTGGCGATACTTTCGCCGCTTCGCGCGGCGAGCGAAATTAAAAACGAGACTCTGTCGATTCGTAATTTACGAGAGGGCCGCCCATTACCGCAAATCGTTATTAATTTCGTCCGAAGGAGCCGACATATTGCGATAACTCGATTCTAAATTACGCATGTACAAGCCTCGACACCGATTAATACCTATCTCTGTACAACGCTTTTATGCTGCGCCGCATCCTACTTGCCACTCCGCGAGCCTGCGAAATGTTTTTCGACCCTTCTCGCAAGAAAACTCTCGCATTTACATATATGTGCGGACGTTAATGAAAAATCGCTTTCGTGACACGCAATTATTTATCGTTTATTCGACAACTTTATTAACGGAATAATGAAGAAAGGGAGTGTCCTTGATTAAGATTTTAATCGAAAATTGAAGCTGAAAATGGTAAATCGAAACGAATTGAAACGATGCCCGTCCTGTTTGGATTTCGTATCGCGAGAATTGAATACGTAATATGAAGTTGAGACATAATATGAAGTTATAATATTAAAGAGCTTAAATAAAAACTGCAATATCAATAATGATGCGATATACGTAAACGTTTTATCTACTTTAATTAATCCGGTTTAAATTCTTGTTTTCACTATTAAATAAATCTCAAGATATCATCGGACAATTTTTATTGTGCAGCGCGGAAGTAAGATCGTATCGCAGTTGTGTCAAAGCACTTGGAAGTATACGGCACGAGAGGCATAAAGTTCTGAGAAAATCACGTTGATTAAAACAGCTCACTTGATTAATACCGCAAATTAACTCGGAGACGCCGCGTCTCATTGAGGCATTTTATTTCGCGTAGATCGTGCTAATCTCTCGCGTTTATACGCGTAAATGTTTACGTATATGCCGATTTAACGTAGCGTTGTGCACACATTATGGTTACACGCCGTTCAATCATATCGACGTAAATCTAAGCGTAATCCATTTGGCGGTGGTTATAGGTATCCGGCTATCGATGATAATATATCGTCGGTCTGGCGATAAGCAGATTCCTTCGACGGTTCGGCATCGCGATCGATTATAAATAACGCTGCGAACGTTCCGCGCGAGAAAAGCCAGCTTTACAATTATATTACGCAGATTGTTTCCGATTTTAATGACGCAAGGAAAAAGTAATCGGCTGATAAAGCGATGTATTGCCGTCGTGCGGTGATTAATCGTTGCGCCACGACGCAACGGGCGACAGGAAGTCAAGCTCTCTTTTTCAAGATACTTACACGCGAATTTCTACAGGATGTGATTGTACGACGCGAAGATTGAATACTCGACGCATGTGACTCGCCGATGCAAAGGGTTAATTTTGTTTTAACGACCTTCAACCATTGTTGAGATAAACATAATTGTTAAGGAATAAAACTTGAATTTTTTTAAATTACAATTGTGGCACATATAAAATTAATTTCATTCGCACACGACGAAACAGAATAAATTTTCAACATCGTGATTCGTAGTTTAAGCAACGTAAACCACATCGGTGCAAAAGTAGTCCTGGGACGATTCTTTAATAAATTCACGATTTATGCAATTTTTTTTTTTTCGTAGCTTTCCGATAAGGGCCATCTCCGCGCACGCAGTTGAGATCATAGTTATTTATATCTAACGGGAATGCGAGATCAGCATCTGCCATTTTAACAGGTCCCTTCTCCGCGTAATTCGCGGACACGTATTTACCACGTGCGCCTTCGCGTTTCCATGGTAAGAGCCATCGTTGTACTCGGGGAAACCGTAATAAACTTCGTAATGGGCAGTTACGAAGTACCGACCTGGCTAGTATGTCAGGTGCCGGCTATCAATTTTGCACGTTGATGCCGCGCGCGCGAGGAATTAATTGTCCATTCGGCATAAGGCGAAATCCGGCATCGGTATTATAGCCTCGCTTTCCCGGTTTTCTCTCTGCGAAAATCCGTAATTGATCGCCGTATACAAGCCCGCAGTATATACACTGTGCACTGTTTCTCTTTCCTTATCGGAAAATAAGCATGTAAAGAAAGAAGAAAATTTTAACGTCACTAAGATAATACGAATCGATTACAAGTCAAAAGCAGGATGGAGGCACCGCGCGAAATAGATATGTAAATTATTAGCTGCCAAATATAATTTTGTATTTTTTAAATATAGAAAGAGCGGAAGATTTTGCTGAAAGATTTAAATTTCGCAGATCTGAAAATAATTTTGTTAGACCATCAAAATAATTATGTAGGACACTTAAATTTGTTACTAAAATGTCAAAACTTTTTGCAGCATTGCTCATCATTTCTGAGACTCTCACATAATTATTTTGACAATCTAATAAAGTTATTTTGAGATCTGTATCTGGCTAAATTTTTTAATACTTCAGCAAAATCATTCTTTCGGTATGTAATACCTATATAAAGTATTGTAAATATAAATATAATTAAATATAATATATAATAAATATATATGA
>NW_017305873.1:2710234-2713017 GCF_001594115.1 Trachymyrmex septentrionalis
AATGTGTATTATGCATGCGGTGAAGCTAAATGTAATCGAAATATCCACGTCACGACTTTTCTCACTTCAGGATAAAAGCTCACATGGAAGAAAAACCACACAAATAAGGAAATAACGCGGTAACTAAATAAAATCTCTTGGTTTACCTTAAGTTACTACAGGTTATAATTTCACATACCGCCGCTCTTAGCCGGCATCACGCTAATAACGCTAAACTAAAGCAAGCTTCGTTGTAAGTGGATAATTATCCTTTTTCCAGGCGCTACCGCGCGCTCATTATATTGCTTACCTGCCGTGTATGACCGTCATGCCGTAATCGAGGACATTAGTAATATTACATTTAATAACGCCTAAACCGCGGCGAGACCAGAGGAATGATTCTCGAAAGTTCGGCGATATAATATTGATCGGCCGCAAAATTGATTGACGGTAATACGTGCCATGAATTATCCAGTTCGATATGTAAATTATCATCACGTCCTCCATTATTTCGTTCCGTATTTACATCACACGCATTTTGCGGTAAACGCCTTTCGATCTCTGGCTTATAACCATTTTATACATACAAGAAAGCAAGAGAGAGATAAAGAAACAAAATTTCGCTTCATAAAGATATAAACTCTGAAGTATTTGAATGAGTATATTTTACACTCTTGCATGCATAAAACAGTCTTCCTAATACAAATTAATATAATATTATATAAATTACCATAGTACTTCTTGTATAAATTATAATGATTGTAATCTCTATTTTATTTTACGTATTTCAATTCGCGTCGATCAATCCCCTTCTGAAATTTATTTTATATATTTTACATTTTATCAAAAGTTCGCATTACCTCAAATATTGCGCACGATGCATAAATTATGTAAATTATCTCTCGATTACAACATCACCAATTCGCTTCACGAGTGGTATCGTGCATTTATATTTCTTGCCTCTCTATGTGCATCTTTATACAAGTAGTAGGTATAATAAATTATATAAAACGTATACTGAACTTATATCTTCCCGAGCTCGTAGACATATTTACTAAACCATACAATATGAAAAGTGTCTAGTCAACCGATCCTTGGTTGTTAATCCGCTGATAAGGGCACTAATTTGTGCCCGGCTAGATGTATAATTCCAAATTTTTAAGCACGATTCGCAAAAGTCATCCGCGAACGATAAACTTTAATTCTTTTTAATGCATATACAGCGTATTTCAAAATATTTAATATTTATATGTAGTTCTTACTAATCTTTAGTTTCTTTAAAAAGTTTTGAAAATTTTTTAAAAAATTATTTAGTTTATTAAGCAGTTCCGAAACAGTTCAATGCGCTTAAAATAATTCTATAAATAAATATCTCAATGACGAAGTCTAAAATAAAATTCTAAGAGCCAATGAAATCTTCTGTCGTACGAAGAAAAATTAATGTTATATAAACAGCATTATTTTAATTCAAAATTATTTTATTAATTCACACACACACACACACACACATTCACACAATAACTCTATTAATGAAATACGTCAAACTCTTGTTTCAATAAAATTTTATTGCTTTCATTAATACTGTTATTAAATCAACAACATTTTTAATTAAGATAATCCCGTTGATATATCATTTCTTTTTTTAGTAGAAATTATTTGCATTCTTATTAATTGTATATCATAAGTTATGATAAGTAATGTATGATAAGTTAGTTAATAAGTAATCCGAATTTAGCCAAAGTGATAAAAGTGAAGGATACTTATTGTCTCACCTACGTATATTATACTTTTATTTTACACAGTTATTGCATCATCAACACATATTATTCAATGATACGCGCCTTTTTATATTTCTCATTTTCAACGAGTGTTCGCTTATTTAGACAAATAAACCGCTTTAGAAAAGGTTAAAAGCAGTTTGATCCTCTAAACCGGGCGACTTGTTTGCGCAATCGTAAACTCCTTGGCGGCCGCTACACATCGCGGAATATTAGGTACGAATTACCACTTGCAATAACAGTAATCTTCATTCGTCGGCCGGCTTTTAGCCGTAAAACGCCGCGAAGAGTCCCTTGCGGTCGCCGGACTCTGTATTTACGTTGTGCTCCAAGCTCTCGCGGCTGCGAACCTTTCAATATAGAAAGATCTTCGTCGGCGGGGATTATCCGCACGCAACTCGTCGTTTCCACCGCAAGAGAGCCGATAACCACAAAGCAATAATTAATTACCGTCGGCACCGATACGCCGATTTATCGACGATTATTACCCAGCGAGAAGGAGCCCCGCATACACCTGCACGAGTCGAGCTACGCGCGCGTTTAACACTCCGCGAAGAAGTTATTTAACAACCGCGAGATCGAGTACATAAATTCTGAAACGGCCGATCGATATCGCTTCATTAATACAACTCGATGGGCGTAACCGGAATTATGGCTACACCTGTGGCAAAGAACGTGAAGATGTTCGCACGATTCTTCGCGCGCGCGTTATGAGAATTATTCTTCAAAGTTGCATAAAGCATATATTGTTTAATCCTTTCAAGCATGTTAAATGTTGTGCAAGCTAACCGAGTTTTTTTCTCTCTTTTTTTCAATTTAATTCTCTACTCCTGCTTCTGTTACTCTGTTCTTTGCCAAATATGTTCATTTACAATATTAATCCTAAAACATATCACTAGATAATTCATATAAATATAGATTTTTGTACAATTTTATTAAATTGTCATTTAATAGTTTCTCCTTAATATATATATATTGTATATAACTTCACAATAGATCATTTTTCGGCAATGCCGTCTACTCAGA
>NW_017305873.1:2713117-2717035 GCF_001594115.1 Trachymyrmex septentrionalis
ACTTCACAGTAGATCATTTTTCGGCAATGCCGTCTACTCAGATACATTGCTGAGACTTTGAACTTTCGTTGAAGAAAACTTGTGAAAAATATTGATTGGAACTAAAGTTCTGACTTGTCAAAGTTGCATGGGTCGCTCGGAATATTTTAGGCAAAGACACAAAGTACGAACTGCACTATTCGTATATAAAATTGTTTGACAAAAATGAAAAATAAAATGCAAAGATGGCCAGTTTCTATCTCTTTCTATTCAACCAATCATAATATCTTTCGAAGGAGAGGGAGGTTGTTTCTTTCGTCCTTATGTTTCTTCCATTTTTAATGGTACACATTTGGTACACTATTTAGATACTGCAGTCTACACTCTATTGTCCGTATTCGTGGTTAGACCTTATACTTAAGGCTTCCTTAAACTTATCTTTTTAGGTGTTCAGTAGCCAATCAAATAAAATTCATAGAGCATCTGAAGATAAATTTAAGAAAGCCTTAAATATAAGTATAAATAACTATAAATATGGACATATCTTTAATTTTGGGTTGACACCGGAAGTGATGTGTTTTAAGATCAATGTATAAGCGCGTTAATAAATTACTATTAATACCAATAAATTCTCGATTTCAACGATTTTCGTAATTTCAACAATTTTCATTTCTTCTCAACATCGACGCACTGAGATTGAAGAAGAACTGATTTTTGGAATATTGAGAATCAGTGAGACTTTTTTTATTTTGTCGCGTGCATGCGTGAACCCGACACTGGTCGATTAGAAACGATAATTATTGACGACGATGTGGCATCGCGAGACGCGTTATTTCCCAGGAACATCGCGTGGCCTGAAATCGAGCGTGTTTCCTCGCTTAATTGCGGAGAGGCAGACGAGAGCGACAAGGGAAAGAGAGAATCGGCGTCCTCGGATATCCGTGATTAAGTTGCCAGCGAGGGTCGCGCGTCTTGACGCGATAAGAGTCTGGCATCAGGCGATACCTGCTGCGTCACGTCGATCGCGAACGTACCGAAGGAAGAACCTGCCGGTTTTTCGAGACGTCACCAACACAAATAAGCAACCGGCAGAAACCAGTAATTTTCACCGGTCGCGCACTGACGTTACGTAAAGCGATGCAATTAGTGACACGGCGCGGCGGTTCGATAAGTCGCGTAAACATCCCCTTTACATCAAGCTGACAGCAGACACTTTCGATTATAATATCTGGCTTTGCATTAGCTATGCAATAGATGAAGGAAAATCCAAAATTATAAAGACTATCGTAAGTTTGGCTTGCAAGTGAGCGAGGTCATGATTAGACAGTGAGCATTAAGCTGTGCCTTCAATGTATTGAATTTGATATTGTGCTTATTTTTTCGTTCTGAGTTACTAATTAAATTATTTGTGTTTATGTAAAGGTCTAAGTAATAAATATTTTATCATTAAGAGAGTGTAAAATGTATAAAAATCTTACGTTACATAAATTAAGAATAGCCTACTTCCTTGGAAAATTTACTTATCAGTAGCAATATTGTATTATTCAAACGATGTACAATTTCAATCATTGATGTGCTGTAACCTAGAGCTCTAGATGAACCAGAGTAGCGTAAAGACCCATCATGTTTGATCCTCATGTTAAAGAGTTACTTTTACTTGTCACATCATTCATTACATTACTAAGCGCTTAATGGATGATAGATCGTCAAGTCGAAAATGGCCAAAAATGATCGAAATAGCCAAAAGGAAAGTTTGTCGGCATTCGGTTCAGAAAAAGTTCTATTTTTAACATTCATTCTACCTTTCTCATTTGTTACTTAGGGAAGGAAGCTAAAATAAGGCTTACAGGCATACATAACGTCAACCAAGCCAAACAATAGTCTCAATAACGTTCTTGGATTAAAGAGAACAAACAATTGTATTGAGATATTCGGTATCTTATAACCATTCGTTGCGCACAATTATTTCATCTTCTGGGCTCCTATTCCTATATATATTGAAAAGAAACGTATACGAATAACTAGGGGAATACTATAGTATACATGCCTAATATTATTATAGTGTTTACCGGAGCGGCGTTCATCACCCAGAGAAAGGTTTCTTCAATTCAAAGAAATGTTTCTTTGCTATACGGTTAAAGAAAAAAATGTCTTTGATTGAAACATTATTTTTTGAAATGAAATAAAGAAATTTATTTGAACATTTCTTTGAGTCGGAGAAACCTTCCTGTAGGTGTAATTGGGGAAATGTAGGTACGCGAGCGACTCTTGCAGATCCTCGATGTGTGGTCCATCATCCGCGTATTTTTATTCGACACGATCTACGGCCGTGTTAAACGACTGACGAAACGGATGACGAGCCGCCGTGGTGGCCGAGTATCTGCCTCCTGGTGGCCGTGCGTCTCGTTTCTTGGCATATCTCGCAGCTTTACGGCACGCCGAGTGAATTACGATTGCGAATGCGAGCGCGGACGAAGCGGATCAAAGCGCTCGTGGAACAGAATGAAACGGGTCGTGAGCACGAACGACGATCTACGAGTCTCGCACTGCGACAACAAACAAACATCCCGCCCACATCCCGTTTGATCCGATTGCGCGCGAACGAACTCGTTAGAATCGCTAAACATTGCCAAATTGATGTCTTCACTTTGCGTTTGACACCGTAACATGAACACTTGACTTAGCCGAATTGATTTTTTGTATCAACCGAATGTCTAAGAAGGCACTAAGATCTAAATAGATATTTAAGTAAGTAAATTAATTAATTTTTGGCAGAAAACCGAAAACGAACACACAACGGGACATTTCTCAGACAATTTAATTTTTCCAGGTAAAAAGATAAAGAATAATACAAGTGGAAAATCTATCAATGTGTGAATAATATAAGTAGAAAAAGTAAAGACTTTATTTGATTCATCAATTGGTGCCTAATAATTCTTCTCGTGAATTTTACAATTTCTAGTTTATGCGCGCTGATTTATCAATCTTGAGAAACGCAGTTCTAAACTGAAATTGCAATACATAATGATGCAAATTAAATTAACAAGCAATTTAATAATACTGGTGATATTAATGAGTATCTTAAAAAAAAAAAAGAAAAATTTTTTAAGACAAAGTTTCTACTATTCGAGAAAATATTTATCACTCGGTGCTTTGAGAGTTAACAATGTAATCTAACAGCAGCAACGAGAGTGATATCGTAAATATTTTCCAGCGGAAGTCTACGTCTGTTCAAGGAGACAAGTTTACGAGCGAGCACAGCGTGCGCGAATGAATTACGATCGTCACCGAAAATCGAAACATTCGCGACGGGAATGAGCGTTACTTAGATCACACCAAAACAATTTTGTTGAAGTATCTAAAAATTTAACTAGTCTATTTAATTTAGCTAGATCTGAAAATAATTTTATTGGACCATCAAAATAATTGCGTAGGAGTCTCAAACATGATGGGCAATACGGTAAGAAGTTTTAACATTCTAGTAAGCAATTTGAACGTGCAAATAAAATTATTTTAAGATCTGTAGTTGTCTAAAAAGAAGGGAATATATCAAAATTGATCCGAAATGGCCAACTACATAAATTACACAGATACTTATCAATATCAAATTATTAAGATCAGATTATCTATTATAAAATTGCTTGTCAATTTAATTTATGATATTACTACAGGACCTAGTCCTGTTAGAATTATGTTTTAAGTTTGAAAATTAAATTCGGCGTGTTTGTTTGCAGGAATGGATACGGTATATAAATTTACACCGAATTATTTAAGCACTTAAAGAGATTCAGCTTGATTGTTTAGGATCTTTGTTTCCAATTTCTTGTGTATTCACACTACGATCTTAAAATAATGGATTTTCGTGGACTTTCACCAAACGTTTCATAAATTATATTTCCCAAATTTGTTCAAGTCAGAGAATCATGCTGGTGAGGAAAT
>NW_017305873.1:2717135-2721080 GCF_001594115.1 Trachymyrmex septentrionalis
CCAAACGTTTCATAAATATTTCCCAAATTTGTTCAAGTCAGAGAATCATGCTGGTGAGGAAATTTGACCGTAAGAAAGCCAACTTGGGACATAAAGCTATGTCGCTCTTTCAAAAGTTTCTTTTCACTTTTCCTCGATTTCACTTTAATCTTGTTAACTTCACAGTGCGTTCTCTCAGTCACTCGAATGATCTGTGGACCCAGAATCTTTTTAAGTAGCTATATATTTTCCAAACTGCTTGAAGGCTCCTTTATGCTGTCGTTTTGTTTTGTAGCGCAACTGTTGCGGGATTCTCTGAACATTTTATCGATGATTGTCGCTATTGTTAACTAGCGATAGCCAATGGCAGGACTATCCTGAAAGAAAGCGCGTCACTTGGTTATCGCTAGTTAACGATTGCCACAATTGTCAATAAAATGTTTAGAGAATTCCGCAACTCTGGTCATCTCTACACGAAATCCTTTTACCAGTTCGTTTGATGAGTTCGTCAGTAGACGGTTTTTGGTTGGAAAGTTTCATGAAAATCTATTTAGAAGATGTTCCAAAATTTACTGCCAGTACTGGAAAACCTACAGTGTACGTAACGTAAACGTAAATTTTAGAACACAGCCTTAGTTGACCATTTCGGACCAACTTTGGTATACTCTTTTTGGATGTTTCGACAAAACCGTTCTTTTCATGCATATTATAAGGTTGTATGATATCGCGAATTCTTCGAATTGCATTTTAATTTAGCGCCACCAATAACGGGTCCTTCGTGCTAATAACATGAGCAATGCCGTTCCTCCGCCCTTCTTCTTTCGAGGTCTAAATATCTAATTAAGATAGCGGAAAGCGTATTAAAAACGCTCTGTCAAGCGTCGCCAGAATTACGCCGACTCATCGATCCGTCATTAATGAAAAGTAAATTAGCGATATAAAATCGAGCGTGCGTGCGCGACCGTGCGAAGGAAAGGACTGTCGCGGAAGTCTATGTTTGCCGAGCAACGAGGTAAATTGAGTATTGACGCGCCGTATCTGATCGCGCGATAAGAGGAACATCTTCAGATCGATCAATCAATCTGTCGACAGGTAATTAAAACCGGCACCTTGTTTGTTCGCGAAACGTAAATTAATCTGAGCGTGACGCGGTGCGTTCCTTCCTCGTTTTCATCGAAGATGACGTACTTTCGCGGTCGCGTCCGACATGTACGCAAAAAATTGATTACGCCATTCGAGGCCATTCGACGACGTCACTTCGCGGCAACGTTCGCGAAACAATTTTTGCAAAAAAAGAATGGAGCCTCGATAAATAATTATGACAGAAGATAAAAAAATATGCAAGTTTGGAATTAACGATATATCGCAGTAACAATGGATATCTATCCGCTAGAAAGATATTAAGAAAAGTGCTTAACAGATAAATTTGTATATGAACGGCTCTACTAATTCGAAAAAAAAAAAATAAATTATACGAATATTTTGTATTAAATCAATTAATACAAAGATATTATCTTTCATTCAATTTCTCTCTTTCTCTAGCTTAAAGAACCTAATCACTGTAGCTTTCTTTTAATTGTAAAATCTATGTAAATAATTAATATATTATGTACGTATATTATTTTTCATTTTCATAAATAAATTTCATAAATAAATTTTATATAACGATATAAATATAAAGCTCAGATTTCTATGTAGATAAATTAAATTGATTTTAATCTCGTAACTTTTGACAAACTTGTTACTAAAATGTACTTGATTCATAAGCAATAAAGAATAGAAGTTTACTGCGAATACATAGCTTGACACGCAATGTATTAAAAGAAACTGCGATTTAAAAAAAATGCGAATATAATTGCATTTTAATATCGCTTATATACTATTGAGATCGAGGTCATTTCATTACATTAGCCGACACAGTCATTACATTAATCATCGAGAATTGTTCACGCCAACATTAACGCCATGCTAAAACTAATCTCTTTTTACCATACACAATCCTCTGCAAATTATAAAACCAGAAAAGATTTAAAATACATTCTTCAAAATGGTTTGCTCTTTAAAAAAAGGAAAACAGATTCGCCTTCTGAAAGATCAAACTTCTGAAAATTTTTCCCGTTTTTTTATTTATCCATAATGCTTGTCGATTTAAAAATATTCGATTACAGCGATATACCTTTGCATAAATATGAGACTTGACAATGGCTGAGAGATAACATTGTCGCGCAAGTCCGTACAAGCCGCCAACACGCGAAAACGCAAAAGGAAACGCGATTGGCAAACTGAACGAGCTAGCCCACTGTGCCTCTCTCTGTATTATATGCGTATCTCCTCGATATCACCGCGAAACGAGCGTCAGCGTGGCAGGAAGGCGCTAACAAATGTCGTTCGCGCCTCGTATTTCAAGCACTGTCATTTGTACGTTGCGCCGCGCTCTCGACAGAGGTAACGAAGTGACGATGACTTCGACGATTCCTTCGTTTTCTCTTCCCGCCTCTCGCTATTATGAAATTGAACCGGTCCTCTCCGCGGATTGTCCGCCGTAATCGCCGAGTCATTTAAACGAAATGCGTACGGTTTGCGCATGTCAAAATATATCACACGTCAAATACGAATAATTAAGTGGTTCTCGATGGTTGCATTGTATGAACCGACACTTATAGTGAATTCGGTCACACGCATTACACTTAGATTAGTGCGTACTAAAAGTGTTATACATGAAATTAGGAAAATTAAACGTAAAAACATATAAATATTTTAAACGATTAAATAATTAGTTAATTTTATAGCGAAGCATTTATAATGAATGTATTTTAAATGATTAAAATAAATTAAAATAATTAAATAATGATATTGTCACGTTACTTATTAGAAAATATACATGTATTATTCCATTGCCAAAGTTAATTATATTATTTAAATATTTTATATAAAGCAGTTTTTAATATGTACTAATAATAATTGTAGTAGGAGTGTGATTGAATTGATTAGATTCATTAGATCGATGAATGTCGACTCGTTATTATTGTGCTACAATCAATATTTCGAGAGTTTGCACATTAAAATATAATATATATTCACGTACAGTTTCCCAAGCAGAACATCAAGCCGCGATAATATTAAAGCGATGCCGTTAAAGTAACTGATTGGAAAGTAACTTTCAATGATCATTTTGGAGTCATTTTAATGCCATAATGACTATTTGTTCTGCTTCGTTCAATTTCCGTTATTCTTTTCTAATTATCATCTACATTTTACCGGTTATAGGAACTGGTGATCGATAGTCTAATCGTCGGTAAGATTCCGTGGGCAGGCGGAGAGAGGCAGTCTATGATAATTTCAGAGCGCACAAACCAATCGGTTTTACCCGAGTAAGAACGCAGCGTATAATCGCGGCTGAACGAAGCATATCGTCATCGTTCGATGCTCGCCATTGCTTTCCACGAACGGTTTCCATACCCTGGAAAATCGGCCGATCGCCTGTCATTACCGGCAATTTGCAAAACTATCGGAACGAAGGAATGCGAATGCAATCTCGAGCTCCATCCACGCCTCTCTAATAACCGCGCTGTTACGTTGCGTTTCGCCTTTCGAAAACAACGTCGTCGCTCGTCCATCTCCACGCGAACGTTGTTGTAATGAGTGTAATATCAGCCGCGAACTCTTATCTAACGAACTAAATAATATCTGTGTGTGTACCGATGCGAATGGGGTAATAACACGTAGCGTATATACATTTATCACGTATTCCCAGAGTATGACGACTTGTTTCCGTAACGTAATGTAACGCGATATTCCGCAAATTAAAATACAATGACAAAACGCAATTGTCTGCAAAATCTTACAAAACGATTTACAATTCTTAAGACAGAATCACTGTGATTAGGTAAATATTGTAATTTGGTCTCTCGCGTGGCTGTCGATCGTAGATTATCTCACGATATTTCACCGCCATTTTCATCGTTT
>NW_017305873.1:2721180-2723849 GCF_001594115.1 Trachymyrmex septentrionalis
ATGTAATTAGGTAAATATTGTAATTTAGTCTCTCGCGAGTCGATCGTAGATTATCTCACGATATTTCACCGCCATTTTCATCGTTTCACATAAAAATTTAATTCCGACTATTTCGAGATTGTTGTTCACATTTCAGGTGTAAGTGGGAATCAAAAATAAATAATCGCTACCAAAATGTTAACTATGAAGCATTAATTTGAATTTCGCACTATGTAAGAATCTTTTGATCAATCGAATTTTTTGTGCTTTCTAAATTCTTGGAGTAAATTTCATTCCAAAAGAATTTAGAAAGCAGCTTAATTTAAATAAGAAATAATATTTCAAAGAATTTGTTTTAAAATAACTAAAGGTTTTTCTGCAGAAAATGGCAGTGAAATAAAAGTCGATATTTTTAAAAGTAGTTATTGTTTCACTTTTTCTGTTTGTTTTTCTGTTACTATTGTAAAAGTAAACGTTAAAATTCGCCGCCGTCTCCATAAAGTTGAAAAGCTTTGTTGTTTATTGCGTTCCTTTCATTTTAAAGACAAACATGAAAAGATACTTTTACAAATTACATCAATAATAAATTGAGTTCTGAATTCATATTATTTCGAGTCATAAATTCAAATTTAAACTCTATGATTTCAAAAGAAACGATAGACAGTATGGAGACAAAATACATGGCTTACATGTGAACCATATCGATGGGAAAGCAATTCTTTTTCTCATGTTTGTTTTTGAAATAAAAGAGGAACATAATTTTACATTCTGGCTTTATGGAGGCGGCAACAAACTGATGACTTGAAATCGATGCCTTGAGTCCTGGAAACTCCCGGACACTTTAAGATTAATGGCAGCTTGAAATTTGGTATGTTCACGGGCTGCTATTCATTTCTTTCATTCTGAGCACGTATAGTGGAATTGTTCAGAGTGGTTTTCGATCGAAACTATTCAATTATCCCTTCAATTGTTGTGTTTTCTAGGAAAAACGAAAATGTGATTCGATTTATTCCGTAATACGTGCCTTCATCTTAAAAGATCTCTCACTATGCTATAAGTTTCCATCCTTTTTACAATCTTACATATTACTTTCAAATGATAATTTGTGGTTCCTGGACAGTAGCCCGAATCGATTTGCAGTCTTTAAGACAGCCACAATGGCGATCCGAATGATTTCAGGAAATCGGTTTTTGACATTTCTTGATATAAATGCTATGTTAAATTAGAAATTACTAGCAATGGTTAAATAAAACGTATTTTTGAATATATACTTCAGTATTTTTACTTTATAGCCCAATCAAGAAAACAGAAGTGAAACAGTAGTGACTATTTACTTTTCAAAATATTCATTTTTAATACCATTTCTACAAAAATAACTTTTTTAATTAATTTTTAAAAAAGCAAACTTTTTTTCTATTATTTCCCATTCATATTAAACTCCAGAGAGTTCGATTGGTAGAAAAATTTACAAATATAATTTCAAGTTAATTCCGTATTACTGTTTCATAATGACTATTTTTTTACTCCTATTATACTATGTGATTTTCAAACAAAGATCGAACGCTGATTTACAACAAGAAATGTCATGTTTTAGTAAAATATGTAAATCTAATTCTTGCATCATCATAGTTGGCGTTTATTAACGAAACGCGTTGATTCACGATAATGTATTTCAACGAAAAGAAGCGGGTCGCTGGGACCACCTCGGAGTGGAATCGTCGCACTCACTCTGAACGAAAGAATCGTCTTCGAAACCATTGCATTCGAGATGCCCGCTCGTGTCAACGATCGTTTAAGTATCTGGCGTGAACCAAGTGGGTGAACCACGAAGTGGGACAACATGAATAAGGGACACGGACTAGATAAATGTTGACTGCATTTTCCGTTGCAGTCAACACTTCGTCTAGGCTGGTTCACAATCAGTTATTAATGAAGAGAATAAGAGATCATATATTCGCTTAAGGCTCAAATTCAGATTTTATACCATTATATTATTTCAATTGTAAAATTATAATGCACCATGAAGTGTAAAATTATAATCGTTACAATATTTATATTTTTCTGCTATTCTAAAATAGAAAATTAGAAAATAACAAGATAAATCTCTCTAGTTAAAACAATTGCTTACTAATAATTTTTTAAAATTATATTAAGTAATATGTTTTGCGCATTGTAAGTTCTTACTATTCTTATATTTATAATTTTTTATTGATATACTTATTATTAATATAACGAAATTTAAGTATCATTAATTAATGAACGATATGTTAATTCTCGACTCAAAAGGTATGCGTACTTTTGTTTCTTTTCTTTTTTTAGCAAACATTTCACTTCACAAAGACTCTTCACACGTCGCCCCACCACCACCTGTTTCCTACTCAAATCAACTGATCCGACCGGTCGGAATCAGCCGGTCATAACTTCGCGCTCTCAGTCGAATAGCTTCCCGCTTAACTAAGTCATTGGCTATTTATTATGGTTGACACTCCGACGAAACCCTATATGTCTCCGTGACACTCTTTTATTTCGCCAAGCTCCGCGACCGGCTCGTGAAAACGAGCTACCGTTTATTCCCGCGTATCCCAGGGATACCTGAGGACCGTTTGGGAATTAACGTGTTCCCCGGACCAGCTTTGTTCGCGTCGTCCGCGAACCCGCTGAGTTTCAATCGAGAATTCGCGAGGTCTCGC
>NW_017305873.1:2723949-2730122 GCF_001594115.1 Trachymyrmex septentrionalis
GTTCGTCCGCGAACCCGCTGAGTTTCAATCGAGAATTCGCGAGGTCTCGCACCTGCGCGCGCGTGAAGAAATAAAAGGACAGGGGCTTAAAGGCTTGCGATTACTCACAAAACGCAGGGCCTTCAAAGTCCTCGAAGTACGTTCGAAATCGATTCGAAGAAACTCGTCGGCGAACTGCACGGTTTTAATTCTATTAAAATTCTTCACAACGCACTCGCTAAATTTATGCCGGCCGAACAACAAGTTTTATAACATTGTATAATGGTTAACGCTCCAGATGAAATATAGCGTGTCAAGTTGCGATTGACAATTCTGCCACACAATAATGGTCCCTCGAAGAAGTCTCATATTATTACCTTCTCACAATTCTAAGCATCACGCACACATTTAATATAGAATATTTTTAATTCTTTGTTACACCAGAAAGAAGAGAGATAAATTATATTTATAACTAAATATATATCAAAGAACTTGTTTTAATCAATTCTGTTTGCGATCGTGTGAGATAAAATTTTTGTAGAAATTTCCTCTCTCCCTCTCTTCTGCTTCTTGGATACATATTATACATAAAACTCTGTATCTGTTAATGTTTTGAATAAAAGGTAGAGTGTCACATTGTAAAAATGTATTATTATTATTATTATTAATACAAAATTTTTTTCGAGGAACCACCATTTTGTGACAGTATTGTCAATCATAATGTAACAAATGTAGAGATGATCCTACATTTATAACATTACTCATTTAGCGTAGAATATCTTCATTTCTTCGTTATATCGAGAAGAAGAGCAAAGTGTAGAAAGAAAAAGATAAATTATATTCACAGCTAAATATACCAAAGTGATCGTTCTAATCAATTCCGTTCGCGATCGCGCGAGATAAAATATTTGAAGAAACTTCCTGCTTTTCTTATGACTTATCGGTTATCATGGCCACCGCATTGCGACTTCCCCAGGGGCGTGTACAACTATAAATTCACTTCTGAGTATACCACACGGTCTTCTCTCAACAACGGGAAAAGTATGGCGACGGCCCAGACCCGAATTCTACCGTGCATCTCTCGCTGTATTGTACTCATCGACCTCGGGGTCAGTTCAGGGAAACTCAAACAAACTCTGGCGTTGAGATAACAATGTTAAGCGTTAAACGCGTCGATAGCGCGTCGAGCTTAATCCCACAGTTATGCCCGGTGGATACCGGTTTCCCCGCGGTACGCAACACATCGGATTTAACGTAAATGTTCGACGGTCGATAGTAAAAATAAATCTCGCCGAACGACCGTCGATTCCATCGGTCGACGACACATGGTACTTTCCTCGTTTTAACATCTCATTTAAATTTCTCGCGAGGAGAACGAGCGAGCGAGCGAAGGTGCAAGAAAACAAACGTCGGCAAACAACGGCATCAAGTATGAGGACCATCGTGAACAGATTTACATAAGGACGTAGCTATGGCGCATAAGCGTCTCTACCAGAGAAACAACCGATCTAACTTGCTATATTGTTTTTCAGAACTGATATTGGAAACTTCGATTGTTAAGAATCGAGTCGTATTCTCAAGCGATTCAATAATTTATCCTAATAGCGCGATCGTTTATCTTTCCAATGTAACCTAAAGATTTTAGCGTGGGCCATAATCTTAGATTTAGAATAGAAGAATAGAAAACTTATTTGGATCAATTATAGGCTACAAGCAGATTCAATAATCAATATCTCAAAGTGTTTTATTTGTTAAAAATAATAAATATTCTGGTTGTACTAATAAGAGATGTAAACAAAACAAATTTTGAGTATGTAAGCTAATCATAGAATTATATATCGTAATTGAATTATCTTGACTAAATTTAAGTATAAATGTCAAATTTATACTTTTTTTTTACCGAATATACTAAAATTCTAATCAATGCGACAAGACTTTCTTTCAATGCAGATAAATTTTAATTTTTGCGTTAATTTTTATGATACAAATCAATTTTAAATGTATATATATCTATATTGTTTCTTATTCTCTTAATTAAAGAAAGAGAAGAACAAGAAGCACCTTGCATAAAGTTCCTTTCTTTCTCTTGTTCGTTGAAAGGAAATTTTCCCTCTGATTTACACGACGAATATCTCGATCTGAATGGAAGAAGTTCACCGCGACCAAATTTTACGGCACGACAAAGTTCGCGGGATCGCAGATTTACTTCGCACACCCTCTCGACGCGTCCGTACACACGCCCGTATACGCGTCCGCGTTTGCCTGTGTCCGCCGGAGGAGAGCCCGATTCATGCCGCCGTTTGCCGGAGTTTATTTGGGAATGGCGGCCCGTTTCCGTGGGTGAATTGCGGCGAGTCCGACCGTAAATTTCGCGCCGCGTAGGATCTTCGTGGGCGATTATTCGCCGCAGGCGTCCAAGATACGCGATGATGAAACCGAACACCATCGGGTCTCGTTCGGACGTCTGGCTGGGCCCGGAGAGCGGCCACGGCCGTTTCCAGAATTCCGATGGGACACCTCACCTGGTCGAACCAATACGTGGTGTACAACGGCTTTTTTTTCGGGCCTCACCTCAGTCGGGTCCCTACTCACCACTACGTATTTCACTACGCACCATCGAAATGTCAATTACGCCTTTCCGGTAGCCGGTACCGTAAAACGAGATAAGTATAGGATAATTTGTCAAATCTATCTAAAAAATTGACCGTAATATTTATGGATTGATTGAATCCTGTAAAACGAATTGTCTCAGAAACACTTCTGTAATGTCGATATGTAAATTTGGCAGCGAGAGAAAAAAAACAGTTGCAATTAGCATAATTTAAGTATAATTTATAGTCACTTAAATTTTCAGTGCCAACTATACATTTTTTTATATAATTATAAATATTATAATTATTACTAATATTATAGTAGTAATAATAACTATAAAAATAGAATTTCTAATCATAATTATTTTATCATATAATTATAATTACAAATATCAAATACTTTTCTCTTAATGCCTGTTCAAGAATAAAGTGTGACGAAACATTGCGATAAGTGCAAGTGTAATTCTCACATTTGCTGATATGATCTATAAATTGTTATCAATTATATACAAAAAAAAATCAATTTTGCTGAAATATTTAAGAATTTAGAGATTTGAAAATAATTTTGTTTAGGCCATCCAAATTATAAATTTAGTAGAATTTTAAAATTTGTTGCAACATTGTCATCAATTTTTAAACGTTTTTAATAATTATTTTATTGATTCTTGAAATATTTAATTATTTCAATAAAATTATTTTTACATCTGATTCAATTTTTAAATACTAGTAAAATTCTTCTCGTGTATGTAATAAATTTAGGAATGTCTACTCGAAGCTCAAATGTTGGTACATTCATAATAATCTTACAATTAAGAACACAAAATATATTATCTCAATGTTTACTTCGAACAGTCACATATATAGATTTCATGGATGTATTTAAATGTGAAATATAAATATATATATATGTCTTCTTCTCTTCATAACCTCGGTACTTCTACTCGTCACGGAGAGTGAAATAGAATCAATTTTCGAAGATCTAGTATCAATAAAGCTAAATTTGAGTATTACTGGTCACGACTCGGATTTCATTGACGTGTAACGAACGTTAAATAATTCATTAGCGCAGCAGCAACAATTTATGCGCGAGAATTGAGTAATTTCGGATCTTGTTTCTCTTGCCGTTTCGCTTAATGGATCAGGCAGCTCGAAGCTCGACGCCGATCGATTAATCGAAAATTTGTGATTCTAAGTAAAATCCACGCTTAACATGAAAATAACATTCTCAATTAGGCGTGACACATGTTTTTGAATAATGCAGTGTTTCTTATCTCACACGAAAGTAAATTCTGCCTATGTTTCCGTAGTCAATACCCGATGAAGTCTATTTCAATAATGAATCACGGCGGATTGGCGGAATTATCCTTCACCTATCACGATGTAAAACTAACAGACACGCGCGAATATAAATTGTTGAAATAGGAATGTATACCTCGCCCACATATCTGAATTGATTATTTCGACAAGATAACACTTGCTGAAAAGCAAATTTACAGAAAGAGAGAATCCTGCTTATTTGAAGAGATCTAAATATTTTCTCAAGCTTCTAGAAATGCGAAACAGATATTTTAATGATATTTTTTTAATTCTGTATTCTATTCAGTATTTTATTAAATTCTGTTGTTCTATATAAACAAATTTTATATTTGTTAAACACGTTGCATTTTCGAATAAAATTTATTTATTTATTTTCATTATCAACCCACTCATAAAATAATCTGGTCAGTTGTTCTCGTTTACTCGCCTAGCATAACTGATTTACATTGAAACAAATTACAATAGGTATTTTGGATACCATTGTCGTGCAAATGAGTTTCTAAAGCGACGAAATGCTGCAGCCACGCTGCTCATCTCACGCATAAAATATTCGCGGCTGATTATTTCGCGAGAACAAATTTCGACGATTTAGATGATCGTATTGTTTACCATTCCATTCACGCCGGTGCGCGTTAAATAATTAATGCCGATATAATTTACGATCGTTATTCGAACCACTAAAACATTGGCGTCGAATTTGCTACAATCTCCATTATCAGATGCATAATCAGATATTCTATGAACGATTTTCGGAAGGAACGTTCCGAAAATATCGCTATGACGCGCTAAACTTTCATTAAGTCAATTGCAGGAAAATCTAAAGTATCAATTTATAAAATACTTTGTTATAAACATGTATTCCTTTTTGCGCAACGGATAATTAAAAACATTACAAATTTGATTATTTATATCACGTAAAATATTTTAATAAATTTCTAATACGTATAAAATATTTATATTGTCATTAATATTTGTAATTTGAAATTATTAAATATACTCAATGTTATCCATTTTATTAATTGTAAGTAATTAATGAAGTAAATTATATATCATAGCATGATTCTCGCAATAATAAATAATCGTAATAATAAATAATCACAAATTTCCCAAAATTAAGTTAGTGGAATTATATTCTTAAAAATTCAATAGTAAAAATTATCACAATTAAATTAAAGAATTCTTTTTGTTGTTCAAAAAATAATAAATTTTCTTGATAAAAAATTTTGATTATTTTGCTTGAATGAATAATTCAGATCTGCTTATAATGCAAGACAAAATGCAATCGTTAATTACTTTGAAAAAATGTTCGCACATATACAATAATAATAATAATTTCTATTACTTTGATTAACGATAACAATTTCTTTATCACACAGTAATTTCGTACCTATCGAGCGACTCTCTTAGCTATTTAGGTCAATTTACCTTCCATTTATGAAATATAGCCATCTAAATGTGCGCGACGGATTATGGAGTGACTTTACCGCGCGAATCCCCGCTCCGGACGCCTTTTTCGGTCGTTAAAAGAAACGAAAGTGACGGGCCATTATCCCGTTTCCCCACAAAAACGATCCGCTTTCGTCCCCAGCTACGAGCCGCGGCCCTCGTCGGTCATTTATCTCGATAATGACAGTTCGGAACAATTTCTATATTAGAGGGCCTCATTAGAACGCCGCGCCAGCTTGTAATTTACTTCGTCGACATTTTTATGTTCACAAATGCGTGAATTAAAACGCGATGGCAAGCATGTTCCTACACTCGTCGCGCCTTAGTAACACTCAAGCCTTTGCTTAATCGCGAATACTTTTTTTAAAAAGAGAAGATTCTGAATGGCAGATGTGTCCTTCAACAAATATAAAACAGCAAAATGATTGTCACAGCAGTTGCTTCTGATACAATTAAAAAAAAATAATAATAATTTTGATGAAGTATATATCTAAAAATTTATCAAATATAGATCTGCAAATAATTTAGTTGGATCAAAATAATTACGTAGGACAGTCAAACTGATTGCTACAATATCAAAACTTTTTATAGCATTATTCATTATATTTGACTTTCTCACATAATTATTTTGATGGTTCAACAATCATAAATATTAAAGAAAGACTTATGATGCCAAATCTATATACGAAAATACAATTTTGTTGAGGTATTTAAAAATTTAGATAGATATATTGAGAGAAAAATGTTTGGTATTATATAACAAGCTATAATTGCATGTTAAAATAATTGATATAGTATCTATTATAATTAATGTAATAAATAATATTAATGTAATAAAGT
>NW_017305873.1:2730222-2735633 GCF_001594115.1 Trachymyrmex septentrionalis
TTGTTTGAATTAACAAATATTAAGTTGAATTAATAAATATTTGCTTGACAGTATGCGTGAACGCTACATTTAGTTGAATCAACTAATATTTTTTTGAAACACAGCAACTTTTTTTTCTAAATGTATTAATTTATGTTAATGTAATTAAGTTTCTTCAACAATAAACTAAAACAAATAAAAATCTAATTAAATTATACTCAAACGTATCACATCACAATTGTTACATAATTATTTTATCGTCCATACTCGCAGTAATTATTACGCAGCAGCGCTTCAACAAGATATTATCGGTGTAATATTAGCTATATTAAAATTTGTGTGATAACATCGAACGGGATAGAGGCTTTATACAATTCACATTGACAATTGTCAGCTCACAGGTAATCATAGTCCACGTTTCGACCTGCGTCATCGGCGCTTCCGGAATTAATACTTAAACGCGAGGAGACATCAAGCGGAAAACTTTCCGCGCAATTCACACTCCGTCGAGGAGGTTGTCGCTGTATTTTATTTCTCAGCACTAAAAAACATTTCGTACATTTCTCAAGAGCTGACAACTATAATAAACGTTTGAAAAATTCATTATCGTTACTGATTTCGACAGTATGTAAAAAAATATTATACGCTATAATTCCAAAATATATTATTCTCTTTTTTTAGCTAAATGGAAAAAAGTTTAGAAACTGAAGGAAAAAACTTTCTTCATTTCAGAATAGATTATTAACATTATTATTATTGTATTGGGTAAGTACATAATCATTCATAAATAATCTGATATTATTTACGAATAATAAGTTATTTTATGTAATTACCCAATAATAATGTAAATATTCGTGAATTTTATATAATGATGATAAAGTACTTAAACTTTGCACAGTTCTTGCCACTATGTTTCATATATATCTTGCAATTGCATCGTGGTTACTCATTCGCACATGGTGTCGCCACCAAAAGAATTGGAATATCACCGATACGCGATAAATGTTAAAATGATCGAAAATTAATTGGGAAGTTTTTAACGGAGCAATAAAAATAATGAGCCATGACGGCGGACAGGTAGGCCGGGGATACGACGCAAAAATCGCGCGATAGACTGGCCGCTCCATTTTCGTCGGAAATGGTCGCATTAAACGTTATGGATGGCCGTACCGAAAGGGGTGAGCGATTTTTCTTCGAGTTAATGCACCACGGTAAGAGAGGTGCGCCGCGCGAAGAGAGTTATTACTCGCACAATATCATACCGGAGCGGCGACGATGCGCGATAACAATAAACGTAACAGTGTAAGGAAGCTGGCCGTTAATGAACAATCATCAAACAACCATCTCGACAATCTCAAATATGTCACAAGAATTCAAGTATTATATTAGCGATAAGTGTTTTAGATCGAAGAGTTCGTAAATCGTCGTGTCAATAAATGACATTCCAATTAAATATAAATTCTATTTATGTTCCATTCAAAACATTATTATAAAACATCATGGTATAAAATATTCTGTTACCATAATGCGTTAAATAAATACAACATTACAGAACAAATTGTAAAACCAGAATAGTGAATAAAAGTAAAATATCGAAAATTAAGATATTAATCGGTTTTAGCAAATTTACTTTTGAGAAAATCCAGTTTTTACTTTTGTCGGGTGCGCGCATATTTTTCTTTAAAATATTCTCTAACAATAAATTAATTAAAGCTAAAATTACGACATTAATTATAGCGACACAAAGGAGTGATAGCGCGTTGATATACCGACGTGAAATGTCAATTACGCGACTGTCGACTAACGACTCTTCGCGAGCCAAGAAAACGACACGAATTTATATCAAATGATTTTTCCGTGAAATAAGTGTGATCGAATTTAGAGTTAATATTACTGAAATATAATCTGAACGATCATATTTAACACTTAGAATCCTCGGAGCAAATTGCAGTTTTGCAATGAATGAAAAGATTTGACTCATCATTTTAATGGATATCATTGATCAAAATTAAATTAGTAATTTAACTTAAAAATGTAGTATGTATATGCCAAACGAAATCGTAAAATATGTAATTCAGTTGCAAAAAATTATTTATGTCTTAATCTTCTTTATGTCTTAATGTTCGTGGTGAATAATTGTTACACCTATTATCACGAAAATAACGATGTTGAAATATCTCAAAATTTAGTTAGATACAGATCTGAAAATAATTTTGGACCATCAAAATAATTACGTAGAAAAGTCAAGCATGATGAACAATGTTGCAAAAAGTTTTGATATTCTAGCAACCAATTTAAGCGCGCTACATAATTATTTTGATGATCCAGCAAAATTATTTTCAGATCTGTATTTAGTTAAATTTTTAAATGCTTCAACAATTAAAATTGTTCTGTTCTTATTAAAATCCATTAGATTTCTCATTGTGTAATTAAGAGAAGAAATGTTATTTATTGAAGTAATACAAAAGTTAACAATGAAATGTGAAATATTCAGCACGTGACATGTAATACACGACTCATCATTTATTTAAACAAAAGGAAGATATTTAATAATTCACGTAACAGTAACGATGCAACACACGATACGTTGCATCGAGGCTTTCGAAACTAATTAATTTTTATCGGTAAAGTACGCGTAATTATGACGCTCGTAAAGTTTACACGGATGTTACAAACCATACGATCGATTGCGAAAGGATTTCATGAAGATTTCAGAAAGTAAATCTATAGTAATATGCAACAATGATTTGCGTTTTTATGAAGAAACTATGCTCACACGATAAATCATAATAATGTTGGTTTAAAATAAAAATGTGTAAAGATATATATAATATTCTATAAGTTTCATACAACTATAACAAAAATCATATAAAAGAATTCTTTAAAAAGTTAAATATATTTATAAAAAATTGTTAGCACATAATTTATTAATTTAATGTAGACCTATCAATAAAAGTAATATTATATATTGGAGAAACAGAATATATAAACGTATAAAGTACATTAAAAAATACAGAAACTACAATAAGAAAATATAATATAAAAACGCCATTCAATAAATGACAAGCTATAGAATTGCCACAAATTCCTCGTCCTAAAATTCCATAACTCTTCTCTGATTTTCAAGTAAAATATCATGATTTTCTTTGAATTTAAATTTTTTTGTATTTTCTTGATCTAGAAATCATTAAATATTTTATTGAGAGAGCAATTTAACACGCGCGACAATGTAAATTACTATTAATGTTGCTGACATTGCTTGCATTTAATTGTCAAATTGATAACATTCCAAAACTATATAGGCAGTAATTTGCGCATATTAAATTTCTTTAAAACCAACAATTTTAATTTGCCAAAAAATTCCTTGACTTTTCCCTGATTTCTCCATTATCAATTTCCCTCACAATTGATTTTTTACTTTGACAAAGAAAATTTAAGAAAATTATTTAAAACGTTTACTTTAAGCGGACGTCTCACTAACAAAGGCAATAGTATTATTTTAGCTATAATTTCCCTTTAATTATAATTTCCCTATATTCTATACTTAACAATGCGTTTTTAATGATAAACTACCTTTCAATTCTTCGAGTAATTTTATTTTACTACTGGTGTCTTTCACATGTTTTACAAAATACTTCAATTCCTCACATTAAGAAGGTCTATTGAGATTTAATTCCAAAGACCATCCATTGAATGTGAAAAGACTCACCGTGTTGATGCAACTTTCCGCCTCCGACGGCCTGCTGTTGTGAATGTTTATGATGGTGCGGTTGTTGCGGTTGCTGCTGCGGCTGTTGCTGTTGTTGCTGCTGCTGTTGCTGCTGCTGCTGCTGCTGTTGCTGCTGCTGCTGCTGCTGCTGCTGCTGCTGCTGCTGCTGCTGCTGCTGCTGTTGACGCGAGTCCCGCGCCATGATCGCAGCGATGCTGAAGTCGGTTGCGCATTGACGATTTGAGTTACAATTATTATTGAGATTATTCAGAAGACTGCTGTTCGGCGACGGGCTCGAGCTCTCGTCGCCGTCATCGCCGGCGCATCCGGATAACCCGGTAGATACCGCGGAGGCGGCGGTGCCCTCGCCCTGCATCTTCCTGCCCAGATAGAGGTGATGTCGAGATTCCTCGTCGTCCTCCTCGCTGCCGGCTCCTCCGGCACCACCGCCACCTCCGCCGCCTCCGCCACCACCGCCGCCACCGTCGCCGAACGAGGTCAGTGTCAGTCCGTTTCTCTTCCTACCGGCGAGGCCTCGCGACTCCAGCAACATCACCTCGCGCGCTGCTTCCTGAGCCACGTGGGGTCTACCGACAAACTAGTCAGAGAGCGTCTCAGGGCGGATCCGCTTGACGCCGTGACGCTACGGGCGTCGTACGTTAGAACGATGCCGATCCTGATAATTGTTGTCCGGAAGATCGTATGTGTTTCTATCCTCGATACGCGAGTACCGCTGAAGCGGCATCAGCATCCTCTCCTATAATCGTGCAAATCAACTCCGAGTCCTCGCTGTCGACATACGCGCGTATATCGCGTGCGAGGAGATGACAGAGTGCACGTGTATGTGTTTGTGTGTGTGTGTGTGTGTGTTTGTGTGAAAGAACGAAGAACCTACGAATGGAATCGGGCACGGAGTGGTCGGTTACGATTGCCGCGTTCGTTGCATGGCAGTTCGTTCCAGTGGAGTGTACGGTACAGTAAAACGTCGTAACTAATCAGAGTTCTTATTGGAGCAGCGATAAAACTCGGAGCACAACACTAGAACTACGCCAAATAGCTAGCCGTGGCGTTTAGCGATCGGCGATCGGTAGTGAATGTGATCCGAAGGAAATGACGCCGACCAAACGTTGACCGGAGTAGCACTCCGTTAACAGCGTGGGGACCCGAGGAAAAGCTACGCCGTCGCAAAGACACCAATTCGCTTCTCTTTCGCACGCGCGAAAAAACGGAGCTGCTTGATGTATCGTTTACACTGCCAGGCCGAGCGAGCGAAACGAGCAGGGAACGACAGACCGACCGGTTGCCCGACAGACTGACCCGCGCCACTGCCGGTCGCCTCTTCGTTCCGACCCCCATCCCCGCCAATACGATTGAGCTCGGTCGGACGAGCTAAAGGGACGGTACAACATGAGCGGGAATGAGAGAAGAAAATACCCAGCGGGTGTTGAATGGGCGGTTCCTTGGCACGCTCCTCCTCCGCGATCAGCACCCGGCTCCGCCTGCAGGCTCTCTCCCGTGCGAAGCCCACCTCGAGGTTCGCTTAAACGTTATTACCGCGTCGTTCTTCCTCTCGTTTCTACTCGTCCCTCTCTTTCTCTCGCGCCCATGTCAAACTGAAACTGCCAACCGGGAGCCGACGATACAAACACGCACGAGCGTCCACAGGAGGAGTTTCTCTCTCTCTCTCTCTCTCTCTCTCTCTCTCTCTCTCTCTCTCTCTCTC
>NW_017305873.1:2735733-2737829 GCF_001594115.1 Trachymyrmex septentrionalis
CTCCCTCTCTCTCTCTCTCTCTCCCTCGGTCAGCCGGCGGTGGTCGTCGCCGCCGTCGTCCTCGTCCTCGTCGTCGTCTTCGTCATCATCGTAGTCGTCATCATAGTCGTCGCTGCTCACCCAGGTCGTCTCTCCTCGTCCTACGTCGCTTTTTTCCGCACTGTCTGTCTCGTCCCACTCTTCCCTTCCTCCCTCTCTCTTTCTCTCTTTCTCGCGTCCTTGTCCCTTCTTCCTCATGCTTCTTCCTTTCACCCTCTCCTCTTCCCGCCCCTTCCAAACGTAGCAACCCGCCCCCCACCCGTCGCCCTCTCGCTGCACGCTCGACGTCCACACGTACAGAACGAGGTAGGGTGGCGGTATTATGGTCTCGTACGCGCCATCCAGCCACGGCAGCTGCCATTTTTTCTTACGAGAGGGGGGCAATTGCTGACAGGGACCGCTTTCCTCCGCGCTAGTACGCCGCGACTCTCGCCTCTCTTTCACTCTCATCCTTTTTGCCACCCTCTCTTTCTCTCCCTCGCGCTCTGCCGCTCTCTCGAGCGCAATTTATTGTTTTACTGGCGGAGCTTTAAACACAACCGAACGACAGTGGCGGCGGCTTCAGCGTCAGCGTCAGCGGCGACCGCGGCTAACGCAGGTGGGTGGTTAGCTCGCTGCTGGCTGGCTGGCTGGCTGGGCGGTGGATAGGTGGGTGGGTGGCAGTTGCTCTGGTCGCTCGTCTCTCGGCTGGGCTCGTCGAATGGGGGCGTGGGAGTACATCGTCGTATACTTCTCTGGGAAATCCCGTCAACGTCTACTACCGCGACTATGCTACACTTCGCCGATTGCGCGCACTTATTATTTCTCATTCTACTCTCCTGATGCGTATTCTCTATCTTTCGAATCTCGTTCGGTCCGGTCTGTTTTTTTTTAACATTTGCGGATATCGTCATAAAAGTGCGTTACACTTTGTCAATCTCACGACAATTAGAGCGATCGATTTCTATCGATCGCTCTTTGTCTTCTTAAAATAGCATACGTTTATTAAACACAAGTTAGGTTATTCATAATCTCGTGCAGAATATTTTTACATACCTTGTATTTATACCTTCGTCTATTTTTATCATCTTTTATAAGAAAAACCATTTTTATAATCTTCATAAAAGTATTTATATATTTGTAATATTTTAATGAATTGTAAGAAAAGATGGGATAAAAGTGTTGTTAGGAACAATTATATTATAATAAAATTTAAAAATCTCACTCTTTTATTATTAAAAAAAATATGTAAATGTTATTAACTGATTTTAGCATAATGCTATTCGCAAATGCGTTAAGCTCGATTTAGGTTGAAAACCCTAAAAATTCGCTCAAGCATTCATTCTTAATTCATAGAATCTCTTAACTATTTCCCGAATACCGTTGTTCTTATTTCTTAACATCCACTTTAAAAATTATGGATATGAATTTAACAGCAAAGGTGTTAAATATAATTCTCCCTGTGTTGATGCAGATATAAACATCAACATGGCATAAATTTAATTATCGCGTGTTTCAAATTATAATATTAAAAATTCATATCAGATATGTCTATTAACATCAACACGGTAAAAATTATATAAACAAATGTTAAATCCATCCCTATAGTTTTCAATGTGTCGTTATTCTTCGTTATCTTTTAAGAATTGAAAAGTGAGGCACGCGAAATATACATATGTAAGATCCTGGAATTAAGATCTTCGCTAATCGTTAAACCGCATCGATCATAATCCAGTAGGATCACGGAGGGTTTCGCATCTCCGTTTACGTCCGTATCCACGGAGGACCCTCGAAATCTCCTTTTATCCCTTCCCTTCACGATTCGGCGCGCTATTAACGTCGTTATTGCCATTTGTCGAGGAACCGAGAAGTACGCGTGCGCCAGCAGCTGCAATACCGAACTGCTTTTTCCGCTGGGCGATTCTCCGACAGAAGTATTACGGTAGAAATAACGTTATCCTCGGCCGGAACGAGCGCCGAAGATGAATGGGGGTTGGAGCCCGCTTACCCTGCATCGCCGGCACTTTTCCTCTCCCATTCGCCCCCCCCCCCCCCCCCCCCCCCCCCGCACTTATTTC
>NW_017305873.1:2737929-2743371 GCF_001594115.1 Trachymyrmex septentrionalis
TATCTCGCGAGTCGTTTCGAACGCAGCATTTCGCTGTAGATAAGTCTTGGCTTTAACCAGTTCGGATACCCGTAAAAAACCTCGAAATCGTTAAATCTCGCGCACGAAGCAACACAGTTATATCTTTCTATTACGATTAAATTGTCAATTATAATTGGATTGGATTTCGGAGATAGTAGAGGAACAGATATGTATAATGTATCAAATCTTTGTTGTAAGATGTATAATGCAACGATATATTATCTTTTGTAAATAATTTTTTAATAGAGAAACGTTGGAAAAAATAAAAGTTACCATTAAAAAAAAGATTTTTTACATTTACAATTACATTTTTTACTTAAGGATCAAACGTACATTTTTCGTTATGAGTCATTTACAAAGGTCTATTGAAGCAGAATTATTTCTTCGTTCGATGGCAAAAGAAAAAGTGAAGTCAAGAGATTAAATATTTTTTTACTTTAATTCTCGTAGGAAATCTCATAAAGCACACGTGTCATGTTATCCCAAACGCTACAAATCTTCAAATTATCAGTTGCAATTAAACGAATTGATGCAGTCGGTAATCTTTCTCGCGGTCAAGCGCGGCGGTGCGAAAACGCAAAATTACTACTGCAACTACGCAAAATAATTAACGTCGCGCTAAGACGGTACAAGGCGGTTAACGAAGAGAAGCGGCGTGCTCGAAAATAAGAAGGTATTCGGCGCGCAGGCGGAGGCATATTACCCCGGATATTATTATAATAAAGCAGGAAATTACCTCGTGTGATAAATGCGCGGGTAGCGATGCGGCCTCGTAAATTATATCATCAGCGGATTATCGTAATTACACAGCGCGGCATATCGCAAGTGAAACAACGCGCAATGCCGTTGTGTTGTTGCTGCCGCTGCGGGGGAGAGGGGGGCGGGGAGGAGGGGAGAAAAAGAGAGAGAAAGAGGTCTGAAAATCTCGCGATTCGCGCGATGCGTTCTGCTATTATCCCGCGGGTGGTAAACGTAATCGTTCGCGCACAAATTGCGAGCCGTGCGAAACAGTTAATCGAGGCGTGACGCGATTCGGCGGCCCGATACATTTATGCGCGATCGGATATCGATCCTGCTTTTACCTCAGCGAGACCGGAAGCGGCCGACGCGCTCTCGGTTATCAGTGTTATCGGTCCCGACTTTCGACGAGGCTGCGCTCAATTCGCGCGCGGTGGTGTTGCGTCTGCGGTACGATTGAGTTAATTCAATTAATCGATCCGCGGCGCACCGTCGAAGCGTCGAGCTCGCTAATTTCGGTGCGCAAAAGCACGAGAATAAAGCGCCTAAAAATTCCTGCTGATGCGATCAGTCGGCTATAATTTTCTGTTATGTATCTTGACAATTAAGCCATAAATAAAATTTCCATTTCGTGAAAAGAGATATAAAAGTTCATTATAAAACAAGATTTTATTACGTTTATCTACATTCTCGAATTAATTTGGTAAAGTTTCTTAATTCTGAATATTAAATAAATTATAGAAGTCTTGTTTTTCTTAGAAAGAAAGAATTAATGTGTATGAAAAACGATTTTAATTAGCGCAATAAAAATCTTGTTGAGTTTAATAAGCATCAAGACCGTACGTGTATCTTGTTTCCTTAATGAAGTCGCCTGATTTAATTATTGCGGCGAAGAATAGTGATTCTCTCTATTCGAAATTAGCATACTATGCAACACGTGCAAGGCCAAAACCTGCTACCGATTCCGCGATCCGATCTTCGCGAACACCAGTAATTAGACATGTCTACGAAAGGCGACGTGCAACGCACGACTGGTGTCAATTAGCGGTGGTAACGACGTGAGCGGTTAACTAATTATATGCGCGGTATGCACTCTTATGTCCGCCGAACGATCAAGCTGTATGATTGAGATCGAAACAAAGATCTTAATTAATCATACGCTTTTTTTAGCCTTTCGTGACATGACTATTGTTGTACCAGTGCCTTATAATTGAAGTTGCTCTCTTCCCTCTAAGTTTAATAAATTCAAAATCATATAAAAACTTTAATTAGATATAGATTTGAAAGCAATTTTGTTGAATTGTCAAGATAATTGTGTATATAATGAAACTAATTACTAGAATACCAAAATTTTTTTTGATATTGTTCATCATGCTTGAATATCATACATAATTATTTTGATGATTCGAGAAACTTATTTTTAGATCTAGTAGTGTAGGAAAAGAAAAGCGTAGAGGGATATTTAAGGAGATGTTGGCGTCGTCTGCTTTACTGATAAAAATATCATTTTTGTTCTATATATTAATTACTTCGTATTGTTTCACAGAATTAAAATTCCTTTTTCGCGATTAAAATATGCATGCTAATGTATCTGATGTATTTTGTGTCCAAAGCAGAAAAAAATACAAAAATTATAGATTTCTTTATTCATATTTACCTTAATACGACAAATTTATCAACATTTACTTTGTAGAAAGATTATGCAAGTTATATGCTCGAAATAAAGGCAGAGATATATAAGATAAAAAATAAATATATGTTAATTGTTAAAATTATGTTTAAAAATCTAAATAAAAATATTTTATAATAAATTAAAAAACAAAGTCATGTAAAAAATGACTAAATTGTTATAAAGATCTTTTAATGAAAGAATATAATCGGTGAAAAGATGGTTAAAAGACAGATGTCGCATTGCTAGTTATCTTTATAGCATATCCATAACTAAAGGATGACTTCTGTGGAAATCTTAGCCATCTTTAAGACTACTTTTATATTTGGGTACATATATAACATTTAATAACATATATCAAGTTCCTAAATTTTTACAAAAAGCTAAACAAAACATTGCATGTCAATATACATTTCATTTCTGTAATATTTATTTACTGCTGTATGTGTAAGAGCCATTATCTTTCATTTTAGTCCCTTTCAGAGAATCGCTTTCAAAAAATTTTTCTTTAAAAGAAATAAATTCTCAGAATGTTGCACCTTTTATTCTATCTTGTATGATTTTCAAACACAAGAAATTGAAAAGATCTTTTTTAAGAAAGCTTTTAAAAGACTTCTTATAGACATCTTGTCATCTTACCAAAAAGACTACCTAAGAACAATATCTCTTTGTCAATTTTTAGACATTTTTTCGTTTTATCGAAAAGACATCTTAAATAAAAAAACATTTTTTCGTTATTTTTTAATATTTTGTGCTGTTTGTTGTAGTAATGTGTCCAAGTCTCCTAAATCGTATTATAAATCGTATGCGTATAAGTCGCATTTAATCGGTAAACAGCGATCTTGTCAGAGTTTGGTTGTCACGCTAGCATCCCTTAAATATAGACAATCGGAATAATTACAACAGTAATTAGTTGACATCCTAAGATTGAAAATGAGGGCTCCCAAGCCTCAAATCTCAGTAGATTCCATTAATTTTTTGTCGGGCTGTGTACAGTATCTTTTTCAGATACTTAAATCGTTCTGTTCATGTAAAAAAAAAACATAAAAAATACTCTGCGTGCATATTGTTGCTAATGATAATGATATTTTAATTGTAAGCTACAGATTTAAATGCAAAATTCAATTACGCTTATAAAAATAGAATAGTCTCAACGCAGAAAAGGCATTTGAAAATGACTTGAAAGATTAATGCTAAAGATAATTGCTCAAAATTACTCTTCACGAATGCCGTGCGAAATGTTTCGCCCATCATTCTCACGCGAGACCGTCCAACTTTTCAGGAGTTAATTTCATTTACGTCCGTCCGTCAACAACGTTTACACCAGCAAGTCGGGCGGGCGCGTAAACGCAGCATCTTGCGAGCTTCTAAAAAGCTACGCTTTACCGTGTATCAAAGAGAATACCGCCGTGCCGCTTCCGGTCGTTCGGCTCTTCCGCCCACCGCCACGGCTTTTTCGTCCCGAATAATCTGCTGCCGCCACACGGCGGCGGTTATTGCCTACATTACGATCAGGTGAACCCGTTTAATACTCGTAGACCAGCGAAAACCACTTCAAAGGTCCGCATCGAAACAGACGCGTTCCGGCGCGACCTTTGTAACTTTATGTATCTTCAGCACGGTGTGGTAAAAAAGATCTTTCTCGACCCCAGTGTGATGCCATGAGGCGGATAAATTTGGCCGACAAATAGATAATGAAAATTAAATTCGATATTTAAAGTTTTCTACAAGACTGTAAAGAATATTTTAGGAATATCAGAGACACGTTTAAATAAAAAAAAATTAGATTTTTTTGTATGTCCTTTAGAATATGAATTTAAAAAATTAATTAAAATTTTAATTCTTTGATATTGTTAAGCTCCGTAAAAAATACCTATATGATTTAAAATTAATTAAGCTTTTCTTCAGAAAAATATCTATTTTAATGATGGTTTTATTCCATATTTTAAAATTAATTGATCGTCTATAATAAATGTATATGTTGTAATTTATAATTATTTGTAAAGTAATTAATAAAACATTATATGTATATGTTAATTATGTCTATCATTAGCAGTATTGTAACAGATATCGTTTGAAAAGTATCTATATAGTTACACTAGTTATATAGATACATTTTTAAAAAATTATTTAGGTATATAGATAAAAGTACACTATATAATACACTAAAATTTAGTTATTGTTTAGGTACTTCTTATAAAAAAACAAACTGTATAAATAAATTTTATTTTACATAAAACTACTATTTACGTAGTACTTATAAAAATGTTTGGATAATTGTCATTTGTCATGTTTTTCTAAAATCAGTAGTGTTTCAAACATTGTACCGGAAAGTCGATTTCTTTTAGAGATTAAAATTAAGTTTATAGTGATAATGACATTTATACCTATAATGACATAATGCATAAATAAATATCTTGTATCTACACTTAAAAGATATTTTATCAAAAAGTACCCAAGTACCGGTAGCCGTCTATAAAAACCTAGGTAATGCACTTAGATAGTAAGTAGATGTCTGCCTGTACTTGAAAAATTTTACGCTCATTTCGTTTAATTAAAAAAAAATTTTTGATGGGAATGTGCTGAGCAGACTGCCACACATAGTCAACCCCGCACAAAAAATTTTTTTTAACTTTTAGAGGGAGCCTCAGTTAGGCAGACGTCTTAGGTACTACTAAGGTATGTTACATTAATGACAATTAATTTTATCTTTTTCAAAGAATTATAATTTTGTCGCTGCACACACATATACATAAAAACAAACATACATTTAAAGGTTGATCCTCTAAAGGTGCTTAATCGATTTAATCAAAAGTAAAATGTTAATTCATCATGTTGGAATACGCGTAATAATAATGATAAGGACAGAACGCATGGTTTATTTAGCCTATTACATCTACACGATATTTATAAATATATTAGATGACCTAGATCTCTATCCCGCGCAATCTTTCAACCGAATAAGATCAAAGAAAATAAGTTGCGATTTAATCTCGTTTAAACATCACGTAGAC
>NW_017305873.1:2743471-2779763 GCF_001594115.1 Trachymyrmex septentrionalis
TACGATATTTATAAATATATTAGATGACCTAGATCTCTACCCCGCGCAATCTTTCAACCGAATAAGCTCAAAGAAAATAAGTTGCGATTTAATCTCGTTTAAACATCACGTAGACAATAACGTAGGAAAAATTATACATACGCACAACTTTATAGTCTACGGCACAACCTACGCTTTATCCGCATGAATATAATACTCCCGCGCAGATTAATGTTTCGCGATTCTACACGTCGTATCGTTCTAGACGTAGCGCGATTTATATTCGCATGAACATGCCGTGAAACGAGCAATTATTGTTATAGCCATTTTGTGCTGCACCGATTAATACCACGTTTCACGAGCGTATCGATCCTGCAAAATTGATTCGCGCTCAGCAATCGTCGTTAGGAAATAACTTTTCGTTATTACGATCTGCTGAGTCCTCGCGTGATTTATGTGCTCATTTTGTTTTACGTACGCGTGATTTTGAACAACATTTTCAGTGTATATTCAAGATCATTATTTTTATTAGTTCAGATCCCACCGGATTAATAATCTTCTTGTGTACCTACTCTCTAAAACTTTTAGAACAAAAATCTCATTCTTTAAGATTAAAAATTGTCACTCTTGAGAGTGAGATTCTACTCCAAGGAATTTAGAGAGTATGTAGAGTCTTCATACATAGTTTTCAGTTTTACACTAAGAAAAAAAATGTTTAATACTTGTAATTACAATTACATGATAAAATAATTATAGTTAGGAGAGAAGAGAGAAAGTTCCATTTTTATAGCTCCATTTTTATTACTACTACAATATTAGCAATAATAATTATATTTACAGTTCTGTAAATAATATATAGTTGTCCTTACAAACGACTATAAATTATGACTATAAATTTTTGAGTCTATACATGCATATATATTTTTATATATAAAATTAGAATAAATGTATTATTACTAGCATTATAGCGATAATAAAAATGAAACTATAAAAATGGAACTCCCTAATCATAATTATTTTATCACTAATTATAGTAATAAATACCAAACATTTTTCTTTCAGTGCATTTTTTGTATATATGTATATATATATTTTTTGTTTCTTCTGTTTATATGTATAAAATATTAATCACATTATTACTGATTAATCGATGTATCCCATTCCTGTAATTTTTAACAAAAGTTTCGATGAGGAAGGCATTAATCGCCTAACAGAAGAACCCTAGTAAAGAGTGTCTCCAATCGGTCAATCACGTGGAATAAGCATTTCTTTTTCTCGACTATAGGCCGATGGACCTCCCAATGAACTTTCGGAACATGGACAATCGACGGGGTTGCTCCTTCGTTTAGAGGAGCCCGTGTAATCTGCTTAGCCCTGACGCTGATCCGGACAAATCGCCGCGCGGTTACGCGGCACTTATTCCCGTCTTTCGATGCTTCTTCGCTCTCGCCCTATTACAATCCCATCTCCTTGCCTCGTGCACCATGAACCCATACGAATCCGATCGATGTACACGCGTCGAGTCTCTACCATCGAATTGATGAAAAATGCAACGGGTCGATCTTAACTTCGACGCGCGGATGGCGACAGTCATCTACTAGGTATGTTTTATACGAGTGTAAGTATCTTTACTTCAGCAAATACTTCATAACCATATTATGTTATTTATCATTTTACATGCATATGTATTATCGGTGTGCAGAATTTCTTGCTTCTTTTTATTAAACGTTGTCATATAATACTATATTATCATCAATCAAAATTTTACACAGCAATAAGTAACATTTGATCAATATGTGAATAAAATTGAATACCTACTAGCAAAACGCAACGCCAAATGTTTAAATGAAATTTTCTATACGATCAAATTATTTGCAATATAAATAAATACCCAGACAGCATATAAAGTCCAAAAATATATGTTTTTAAATCTTTAAATCTCATTTTTGATTCAAAAATATTTGTAAGAGCTCCAAAAGAAATTTCACTTTTATATTACCAAATCTAAAAGCTCTTTTTCAAATACAAAAAAAGAATCTTTTTATTGTCTATAAGAATTCGCAATGAAATTAAATAGATTTTAGATGGTATTTCAGCCAACATAAATGTATAACTCTCAAGAATATTAGATCTTTAAATAAATTTTTACACAAAACGAAACAAAATTGCACTGTCAAAATACATCTCATTTAAACTATATGTTCCAATACGTTACGTATATTATAGATTTTTAGTACTAGCAATATATACATATATATTAAAACAACCTTATTTTTATCAAATCTTATTTTGGCGATTTGTCTTAAAAAAATTTATTTTATCAAAGTATGAATGGAAGGTAGCATAATAATGCACCTTTTATTTTATTCTTTTTATTCTATGGTTTTTATGAGAAATTGAACTTTGTCACCTCTATATCGATGTCACTGCTCGCGAATCTTTTCGAACAAATTACGCTTCATAAAGAATGTAAATTATGATATAATTACAATTCATAAAAAAGTTTTTTTTTTTAATTCATAACAATCATCTATACATATTATCAGGGTATACAATAAATATGTTATTATATTGATTTTAATATCATATTTTTATCCAGTTTCTCTTATCGGTATTTATACATTTTTCTATCTTTCCTTTCTCTTAGTCTTTTTTTTTCTAAAGAATATATAACGTAATACTAACAATTTATAATAATTGACAAATTGACGATGTGTAAAAAGATTAAGAGATTTAAATTTTTTGCGAATATTTTTAGCGAATATTACAAAACATAAATAAAACTAAGTAAAATTTAAATCCTCATCGAAATGTCAGCCGTCAAGAAATGGCGAGCGTTTGACGCTTATCAAATATCGCGGAAATATCAGAATGAGAAGAAGTACGGTACAAAACAATGCCCGCTCGGTAATAATGGCGGTGCTATTAAGTACCGCCCGTGTCATTAAGGTAAGTGCTCTTTACCTTTTCTTACCGTTTTTATTCCCATCGAGCGTGACGCGCGAGTTAACCACGGTATTTGAGTATCTTCGCAATATTATCTTCCAAGATAACACCATCGGTCCTTACAAGAAATACTCGTTGCTTTTCAACGAAATAATTTATTAGTTGGGTGTGGGCTTCGACGAAACGTATAAGTGACTTTTTATTTCGCCCGTGCAGAAAGATATAAATCTGTATCACATCTTATAGCTAATTTGATTGGAAGCATGCGTGCTGATGCACGTTAATTCCGTCGTACACAAATCGAAATGCATGTTTAATATAAATATATAAATTAAACTTCGAAAAATCTTTAATACACTTTATATTGTGCTATTTCGTAAATATATTGGTCGTTCTATCATTCGAGGTATTTGCATTTTTATTTTTACACTCAAATTAAATCAGTATAACGAATTTAATATGCATCAGTGCGCACTAGTGCATTCAATCGAATTCGCAATTAGAAAAACATTATTTCCATTTTAAGATTTTCATCTCATCTTCTTAACAAATTTTTGTTTTAAATAATTATTAAGGACCATAAGTTTGAATAAAAATCTAATATATACTAATTTTGCTGCAATAATAGTTAATAACGCTGGATCTTGTATTTCCCAATAACAATTCTCAATAAGATATTACATATTGTACAACACAGCTCACCGATGCGAGTCGCAAATCAATTGAGTTGAAAATGACAGCAATCGATAAAATGGCGCGTTTAGGGGTTGTAAAGCAATTTCGTAAAGACGTGAGGGAAGGCAGCGTGTCGTGACAAAGGACCATTGTCCATATCCTTCGAGCATGATTGACATCTGTTATACAACGGAACTGGGACGACTCCGAAAATGGTTCGGTTAGGCTTGCGGTTTTGGCGGACGCAGTCGTGCCCGTTTACGTCGGCTTATAATGCCGACCACGTGGCAGTCGTAGCGCGACATTTAATATCGCAAAACGAGAGAACAACGATCGCGTCAGAACAGAGGGCTAAACAAGATCACATGACGGGCTCGCAATGGGCCAAACAACCTGGCCTTTGACAGCCGCCGACCGTGTTCGATTAGACAAATATATAATTGATAATGCAAACGAATATTTTAAAAATAATTTTTGTATTTTCTCAGATCTCGCGATAGCCAGATTTCATGAGCGTAAAATTATATCTATAATAAAGCAGAGTTACTTAGTCTTGAAACATTATTATTTTGAAATTAAATGATTTTAACAAAATATATCCGAATTTTCGAATTATCTAATAAACGATCAGTCATAAGTAACAGTAAAATAATGCATTAGACGATTATAAATAGAGGAAATCAAGCCTGTATTAATAGATTCGTATTTAGTAGATGCAAGTGAAAATGAGAGATTAAGGAATCTAAAAAGATTCCTTAAACGATTCAAAAAATCTGAGATGCTAAAATACGAGGAGCCAAATATAAAAATTTCACAGAACAACTAAAAAATTCATAACACTAAGGATCTAAAAATAGTTTTATTAACGTCACAGTGGCACGTAATAGTCGTCATAAATGATTTTATAAATATAAAATAATGTGTAAGGATATAGACAAGCATTATAAGATTAAAAATATCAGGATTGTATTAATAAAAGTATAATAAAAATAAATTGGAAAGGAATCTAAGGAACCAAATTAAAAAATCTGCTAAAATAGGAGGAGCCAAATATAAAAACTTCACGGATCAACGACTCAAGAATTTGTAGCTCCAGGGATCTAAAGATAGTTTTTTGTTATTGTCGCGGTGGCACGAGATAGCGGGGAGGTCTGTTTCTCTTGTTTGCTCACTATTTCGAGGCTTCGCTGTACCGAAATTCGAGTGTAATTCGATTTTCTTTATGCCAGCAGCAGACGAGCGTACGGTTCACCGCATCCCCTCGGTCGCCATAGCGACCATCTCGAAAAGACAGCGGCTTAATTAAAAGCTGATTCGTTCTCCACCTTGCCAATTTTCTTAGCGGATACCGCTTGAAACCACTTAATCGCCCGACCGCAGAAGTGCCACCAATTTGCTGGGTATACAGCGCGTCTGTTCGAAGATCCTCAGGGGATGGAAGACTAGGGAAAGATAGGTGGCAAGAAGGGGAGACAGAGAAAGGAGTCGAAAGGAATGGTACGATCGCAGTTGGCACCCAGAGAACCTTCGAACTAATCCTGGAATCAATCGAGAGGCACGAACGTCTATTAAGTCGTGATTATCCGAAGTCACCTTAGCTATCAGACTTTCAAAGCTGCTGGCTTTTTGAACTTTTTGCAGGGTTTTTTCATTAACGAGATTTGTCACCGTCTTGATTAATCGGCTGTTAAGTTCAATTAAACCACAAGACAATCTTATTACTCACTTGCATGTAAATCTTAATTTTTTTTTCGACTGTACGCAATTTTTTCTCTCTTGTATTTTTACTCGCCTATCGAGTTTATTGTATTTTCTCTCTTTCTCTCTCTTTCTCTCATTCACGTACTTATTTATCACTCGTTCTCTTATTACATGTATTAATCGAATAATAAATAGATAATAATAGAAGACAAGATTAAAAATATACTTTAGATTATATGCAAAGTTTTATCTTTCCTACTAATATTTCTGTCAATGCTCTGTAAAATTAAGAGAGACAAGTTTTTACAAAACGGAAATATATTTTATAATAAAAATAATTTTCTAATATTTTCGTTTCATATGTATTGAAACCTTTCGATAATTACTTTATAGCAGCAATAATTAGGTCCTCTGTCAAATGCTGCATAAACATTCTCCCTTGTTCTCCAGTAATTTTATAACATTTATAACTAAACTAACTCGCAATAGCACCTCAATCAAAATTCCATCATGAATAACGAAGGAAAAGCTTCGTGTTCTCTACGACACTAACAGTCACGAGCGAGTTTTTCGCGTCTCGTTACCTCAGCGATCCCGCGCGGCGTTTCGCGAATTATTTCGCCACGAAATTGGCCGCTTTTTGCCCCGGTCTCGGCACGACGGAACAGAGAGAATGTTGGAGAACGAAGTATGATGAAAAGAAAGAGGGCGAAGAAAAGAGTGTGTGTGTGTGTGTGTGTGTGTGTGTGTGTGTGAGAGAGAGAGAGAGAGAGAGAGAGAGAGAGGACGAAGGTCCAGAAGAGCGGCGTTATCCCCCGGGATGAATATGATGTAAATAAATGACGAGCTGCCCTTAAGGGAGTGGATATTAGAGAGGGGGTAAGAAGTGTTATGAAACATAATTAGCGGCCGCCGCCACTGACTCGCGATGATTACAGGGCGGTGAAGCGAAAGTCGTATGGCGCGCGATGGCGGCGGGGAGGCAGCCGGTGCCGGTGTCGGGATAGATTTCCTGGGCTACGAGAGCTACTACCTTCTTGCCTTCTCTCTTACCACATTCGCGAAGCGGGCGAACGGCCGCCGACACACGCGCGCGACTTCACACCCACGTGAGAGATCGCAGGCGCATGCACCCGCGCGAGCGCGAGCGCGAATGCACACGTACACGCGTGGATTTGCACGTGGTGCACAACTACACACCGGCCGCCTACGTGTCGGCTTAGCCACTGGCGTCGAAATCATTTCCGATTGCCTCCAAGGCGAATTTGTTCTTTTTAAGTTTAACATGTACGTCATGTACAGATTTCGACGAAAAAGGCCTTTGGCATAAATTGTTTTTTTGTGGCACGTGGAGAAATGATTAGGAATATTTGTTGGCCCCGATAATGAGAGGAATTATGTGAGAACTGAATAAATTAAATTCAATCTTCATTTTTATTTTCAAATAGTCTATTTGAAAATTTTTTTTTCTGAATATGTACGAAACTGAAGTGACAATTTGCTTGACAGAAATCATTATATAAAACAAATTAAATTCTTCATAGCATAATTCAGATTATTTAAATACGAATAGATAAAAAACGCCATATTTTCGGTCAAAGGTACCTAATAATATTTTTTGTAAATTTATACAAAAATTCCAGTTAAAGTAAACTGTGCGTTGATTATTTAACGATCTTGAAACACAGTCCTAACCTAAAGCTGAGACAATAATGTCACAATTAAATTGATAAGCAATTTAATATTATTGCTAATATTTTTCAAACACTATGAATAATTTATTGATCAGATTGTTTAGCTTCACCAAACTATTAACCATAGAAACAGTGTTTTTACCGAAAGACAATTGTTTTAATTTCGACTATTTCTACTTCTATATGATTCGAAATAGCTTGACGGTAAAGAGTTATACGCCTGAAATAGGTGCAAAATTTATTATACATGTTTGCGACTCTAATCATTAATATTCCCCGTCTGGACATTCGATTGGATCTTCTATTGACATATCCTTATTACAATGCCTTGTTACGACCGTCCCGTCTCTCAATGAATATATCATATCAATCCAGTCCTGATAAAATTACATACAGACTTTCAAGTATTATAATTTAACAATAACTCCAATCATTATCGGTCCCGCCGCAATCAATCAAACTCGTCTAGACATTTAATTATACTTCGGCCATCTTAAACTTATTCACGCTATTATAGAAACCCCGCGCGGAATACGGACCGCGCCCGTTTTCGAATATCGAGTGAGAAAGACGATGGAGTACGCCAATGCGTTAACCGCGTGGTGTGTACGCGAGCTTAATGGTCGCCGGGTATAGTAATTGGTACCGATGCTCCATGAGCCGGTAGGTGGGCGGATCCTTGATCTTTTTACGGATTTAATGATCGGCCGTTGAAAACGAACGAGTACGCGGCGAGTCCGTTTCGTCTTCTTCCTGCCGAAGCAAATCGAAACTTGTCATCTAGATGAACGAACTCATCTCGTGACTAAAGTCGTTATAATTTAGTTTCAATTACTACGACGTGAAATACATTTTACTGGTTGAAGAAGGTAATCTTGTACTATCATTCACAAGTTTTAAGCACTCTAGTAACTTTTAAATAAATTGATTCTTTGTAGATAATATTTTTGAGGCTTCCACGGGTGTTTTCTTCAAGGAACCCACGCAACAATTCGACGTCGTTAGACGTCCGAAGTATATCCTGTAAAGTCCTATTTATATTGGATGTCTAAAATATGTTTCAAAAGCGTTGCTTGGACATATTACAACACTGACTTTAGTAAAAACGTAAAGCAGTGAGATATAAAGGGTCGTTTACAATAAAAGTAACTGTACGCTGTAAGCTGTAAGAAATTAGCCAATCATAGTTGATTATTCGCCTCACATTCAATCGTGATTGGTCAATTTTTTACTTACTACCTCCATTGTAGACGGCTCTTAAGTAATGACAAATCTAAAATATTGATTTACTTATTAACTACATCTTACTGCTTCAGTTTTTTTTGTATGTCACATAGCCTTTAGTTTTCATGGTCTTCAACAACAAAACAGCAGCTCATCATGAAAATAACAATATTATATACAAAGATTTACATCGGAAAGAGAAAAATTTTACTATAGCTTTAAAAGTTGATTCTGCAAAATAAAATGTCTTACGAAACAAAAATAGAAACGCGGTTGTATTTTATCGATACTGATGTGAATTTCTAAAAATCTATAATTCAAAAAAATCTTAAAATAGTATATAAAATTTATTAAATAATAAATAAAAATTTGTGAATAATGACGTAGATAATGCAGGTTGAAAGAAAATGTCTCACAACATTTAGGATTGAAGGAAACTAAAATTAAAGCTGGGGGAGATCTGCACCCTCGTTAAGGATTTTATCAGAATCGCTAGCGTTCATTATCGTAGAAGAGAAAAGAAAGCCTGGTGGTTGCGAGAGAATCGATTAAGTTAAGGAGACTCAGAGGGCGACTTCGCGATGTGTACCTAATTTATTAGCAGCCATTCTCCATAACGTTTATGGCGACCGGGAGCGTCCTGCAGGATCGTCCTGTCTTGACGTACCGCCTTTCCGGAAAAGTATCCCCACAAATTTTTACGGTGCCTCGCGAAATAACTTCGGGATCGCGGCTTTCCACCAGGGGAGAGTTGTTTAAGGGTGTCTCATTCGGGTAAAGGGGAATAAAAGTGCGTTACGGTTACCGAGACGTGGACGCCGACTTTGATCCAAAATTGCGAGGCTAAGTGACTGCACCTGCAGAATGGTGTATGAAATTTTTATGCAAATTTAGACGCGATGTAGGCCACCAGTATAAATAACGCGGCGCGCTTTTGTAGCCGAAATATCCCCGTGGGAGGAATTTCCAAGGGAGGCCCCGAAGCGATGCGCCGCCGTTTACGATCGCCAAAGGGGCGAGAGGGCGTGTAGTAAGAGCTGGATGATGATAATGGCCGAGAGAACCCACTGATACGCTCGAAACGTTTCGATGAACGGGAAGCTATGCCCGCAAATGGATTGAAAATTCAAGATGACTCAAAATTGTGACTAATATATTAAAGCCGCGAGATTTCGAAAGCTTCACATTTTCGCATTAAAAGACACAAATTCTTTAAGTATTGTAATTCTAAAAGAGGAAAGAATAATTATTTAACATTCAGAAATTGTAAGATCTCAAGTTTGTAAAGCTTAGACAATGGCAAATTTTTAACATAGAAAAGATAACATTTTCGTATTAAATTATTTTTTATGCTTTGCAGTGAAATCACGAAATCTGACGATTCGTGGATCCGAAAATCCAAACATCATAGAAGCAGCAAATTCGAGAGGAACCAAGGATGTATGCTTTATGATGGCACGTGAATCTAGCTGACGGAACTGGAATAATAAATCGAAAGGACTGTGCGAGGAGCTACTCACAGTCTGCTCCTTCTTAACCCTCATATCCCTTTTCGCCCGCGTCGCGGAATATCCGGTATATCGTAGGATATTCGGCGACATATGCGGATGTGCACGAAGAGGCAATATGCAGAGAGAAACGAGAACACGAAGCATACCGAAAGGTACATAGAAGAGAATAAAACCCGATTCACACTTGTGATTTAATTATCATAAAAAATTTTAACAAGTGTCTGGTACTATTTTGTTAATAAATAATTAATAATTTAATTTGGATTTAGATGAAACATTGTTTCGAAAAATCATCGGTAAGTGATTGACATTCATAATTTATTAATTTATAAATAAAAAAAGCTCATTATATTGCAAATTATTATATAAAATACAAATTATACTATATATATGAAAATAAATTTTATCTCGTTATTTGTATTATTTACTGTATGAAAAAATTATATATATATTTTTTTAATATAAATAATTTTGTGATTTTATATAAGATCTTTTTATAGCAATAATCTATATATAAATAACGTAAATTTTATTCAGAAGAACTAATGTTAAAAGATATCAAAGCCCACAGAGAGATCGAAAGCGCGTATCAGCCTTAAGACGATAGTATGGCGGTGTAGTCCGGCCACAGCTTGCGAGGATACGAGCTCGAGGCGCACCCCACGAATGTTAACGCGCCGCATTAGCTTGGTATTGGTTAGAAACGCAAGGGGGAGGTGAGCAATAATTCTGATAACGCAGCATGTTGTCATGTTGCACGGCATACGAAATAGTTCGCGCGCGTCTTTATGGGAAAGACGAAGTCACCCTTATCCTTACTTAGAGTTACCCTTAGACGCCAAAAAACGATCTAGTTAGCTATATCATACTTCTACTGTACGAATTTTACTATCTTCCATATGTTGTTTTAACATTAGAATAATAACGATTTAAAAAATGCGATGTCACTGTACATGTTATGCAATCATCATGCGATATTAATAATAATTGATATTTCTGGGGATTAAAAAAAATTTTCATAAGAAAACTTCAAGAGCGTAATAATTTTGCGCTTATATTGTCATCGATTTGTCAACCGTTATTAATTTTTGTAACTTGGAGTTGATATTAATTTCTATTGTTTAATTAATTATATCCTATGATTTCTTATTAATCATATACATCATAGATAATAGATATTACATAGCAGAACTTATTAATAAAATATTTTAAACATGTAATGTTTAAAATATTTTATTAATAAAGTTATTAAGCAATTTAAATTAATAAAATTGAATTATCAATATAAATAAATGAATATAGGCTAAGACAAATTAGAGATTATAAAATTGAGGTTATAATAGAATTAGTAATTATAATCATAAAAGAAATAAAATTAAATTCAAAATTTTTTTTTAATTTAAATTTTAATATTTATTATACTTATGTTATAATCTTATTTCTTTCTTCCTCTCTTACTTTTAACAGTCTTAAGCTCGGTTTTAAGTGTTTAAGCAATTAAACAATTAAATTTATTGTAATATATTTGAATTAAAATTTCAGTGACATTATGACATTAAAATTCATAGAAATATTCCAAGATTAAATATCCTAATCCTATTAAATAACCTGTTTTAGCCCATCCATTTTGAAATAACAGATCTATAATACATCATTTTTCTTTGTAGCAATTTCATATCGTTATTAAATTCATATATATTTTATATTTATATCTAATACAATTTTCACATAGATCTGTTACCGCAATATATAAAATAATTTTTCACTCACCGATGCGCAACAGCAGAATTATATGTTGAAACTACGTCGATCTGTAAAATACAAATATAAGATTCAAATTATAATAGCGTTCCAAATAATATGCCAAAAAAGTTTATTATTAAATACATGAAGTTTTATAGTCCTTTTAATAAAATTATTTAATAAAAGAATTACATAGTTTGAAAAAAAAACTATTCTTTTTATAAGCTTTCATAATTTGATATAGAAATATATATATATTAGAATTTATAAATAACAGATTACTTACTCAAAGGTTGTTCCGCTGACTCCTGATGCCTCCCAGCCCTGCTTTTCCTCCTTGTTACAGTTAGATAACATTCACTCGCGAAAATATGTTTCAATTACTTGCGACATTTTGTACAACACTCCCGACACTGCGATATTAATCACTTACGATAATATTTAAAAATATTTAAAAAACGAGCATACGAACACTTGTGACATCTTGAAAATCGATGCAAACGAATCTGAAACAAAACATTTTAATGAATTATCTATGTGTAAATGTCAAATTTAGACAATATGATCGACAAATATTAAGTTAGAAGTTAATTATGTTTGTATTACTTATGAAACGTGTCATAATTCATTTTGTAACCGCGACATTTCGTTGAGTGACTAAAAAATACTATTCCGCGTTACTATGTAAGTAACTTACTCTGTAAGACGTCAGAAATCTCAAATGTGAGATACCTCCGAATTCAGTCATTAAGAATTACTTTCATCCATACCGCAATATACCGATGTACTAATTTTTAATTATTCTATTTCTTGTCATTTCGATTCGTATATTGAATGAATCGTCCTAAGACATCATGTTGTAAAGATATCCTCAAGACGTTTGTACGTCGATTATATTTCCTTTTTGAACATGCATATTGTCTGAGCAATAAGTCGTGCGATGTACTTAGTGCGATAACTGTACCGTGTGTCTTTTATAAGCTTATGAATTATAACTTAATTATTCATATTATTGAGGATACATTTCGTAAAGATCGCATTTTTGCACTTGCTATAATCGCGATAGAAAATGCGAGGACATGTGCCACGTGCTGCCAATCAACTCGAGCCTCGCCGCGTGAATGATAACACCATACGACCTTGTATACGCGCCACAATATATCGCAAAGAAAAAACCGTCGCTGATATAAGTAATTTAACGTATCTTATGTGATAAATTACGCCGAGCACAGAATATTCTAATTTCTGTATTGCAAATTAATCGTATAGCTGAGATAATATATATTATATATAAATTATATATAAATTAAATATATTAAAAATGACATTAAATCTGACGCACGTTTATGCAAAAAATAAAATCTGCTGTACTTTTTAACAAATATTTAAGTAAATATTAATTTATTATTATTACTTTTTGCTAAATTGTTATATTCCGAGAGGCATAAAATCGTGATTTTAATAAATCATGAAAATAAAGTAAAATTACCGCAAGAAAGATAGTGGCTGATTTTAATTTTCAGATTTGTTATGCAATCATACTTCTCGCAAAAAATTTGAAAAAGATAATAGTGACAAAATAAATTAATTGCTACGATCACACGATTTTACAATCACACGAAACGAACGAAAACTTTAATCATCAAGAATCTAAATTTTATATAACATTTAGCAATTTTTTCCAAAAGAAATTATTAATCTATCCTTCAAAGTTCTATTTAAATAATTTGAATAATTTCTTCAAAAGAAAGAATTAGATAATGTAATAATTACAATTATTAATATTAAGTAAGTTATTAATTAAAATCAAACTACATGTTAGATAATCGATTAAATAAACAAATATATGCAAAAGAAATAAAAAATAAAAATTAAATAAGCAAAAATTAATATACAATTTTGAAAATTAATAATAAATCATAGATAGGCACATATTAAAATACACCTATAAATCTAAATACATATATTTTAATATAATATCATTGCCAAACTTATTTAACAAATCATTGTGACTTCGATGTTTTCATATCATATAACACTTTTGTTTTTAATTAATTTCCAGTAGACATTATTAGTTTCTTTGTGATTGCAAAATATATTCCCTATATTTACACAATTAAAATAATTTAATATAAGAAAGCTAATATATCATGGTACAAAAATTCTTTGTTAAAACTATTAAATATTACTATTAAATATACAAAATTATACGTTTTATTAAAGTTGAATAAAACAAAAATGATTTTGTCTTAAAATAAAAAATTAAATTTTTTTCGATTTAATATTATGTCAATTAAAAAAATATATAATAGGTGGCATAAGTATTCAAGATCGTAAATAAGAGCTTATGACAATATTTGCAAGATTTCGCGACGCTGTTACAAGTTCGCAGTGTTCTCGAGCTCTCATATGGTAAATACGGTTTTCCACGGTGGCAATATCGGATCCAATATTGTGGCAATAAATGGCCGAGGTATTATGTATCGGTCTAATAACGATCGTAATAAACTTACGAGTTACTTTATGAGATAACCCGACCGCTTGTAGATGGCTTCGACTGCCGCGCCAGGTGACGCGTGCCGTAAAAATTTCGTCAATTTTATTCCGTACCCTTAAAGTCCTCTACGAAGCCACGAGGCGCTTTTTTATCCGCGAGCAAATCACGTCGACGTATCGAAATTGAACTACAGGTGAAGAAATGGTCGTTTCTTCGATGATCTTGGCGATTGTGCGGCACGGTGCATGGCGCGCTCTGTCAAGCGCGAAGCACGTGATTCAATTTCGCAAAGTTTTATGACAATAAGAATGATCATAAAGAAGATAAATATAGTAAGCAAGGAGTGTTCGAAAGAACAAAATAAGTAAACCGAAATTCATTTATCTACAGGTCTGTTTCCTATACAGCTAAAGTGCATACTTTTGAATCTTAAAATAGAATAGACATATGTTTGATATTTGGCGAAAGCCAGAAAGAAAATTCTAGTGTGATTTAGTATAGGAATAAAAAACAAACTTTAGATTTTTTAAACATTTGCCTGATCCAATTCATTTCTCAACATTTTTCAATTTACGGTATATTAAATAATAAGGCAAATTTATGGAAAAACATTATTAAGTGAGAAAACATTTTAACATAGATCTTTCATCAGATACCACTAACACGACCAATAAAAAGTTGTAAAATTTTTATTCTTTATCGTATTCTTTTGAGAGTGATTTTATTGCAGTGATTATGACGATATCACTTTAATTAAATGAGAATAAATACAATATAATTTAGATAATTTTAACAATTTTCAAAATATTTTTTACTTCGCACTTTATACTCTTTTATTTATTTCTAAATTTTTCCACCTTTTTATATATTGTATATTACGTATCTTGTATGAATAACATATTATAAACAAAAAGAGTATAAGCAATACAATATACAATTATGACATCAATATTTTGTAAAAAAATTAAACTTAATTCCGTAGCTATATGAAGCGACATTAACAATTATTTAGGTATCATCTATATTACCACGTTCTTAACGAAGGCTCCAAATGTTAATCCGTGAAAAAAAACACACTTCTACGCACCGAGGGTTCAGAAACTAGCGTGAAGAATTTCTTGTTTTGACGTGACCGATTTAGACTCGCGGCTGAGATTAAACTGTTTACGATTAAAACTGCTGCAAATTATACGCGTCCGCTTTAATCCGTGATTTACGGCTGCAGAGATCGCAAGAGGGGTGAATTTGTCCCTGATCGCAATCTCCGTGGAGAATTTAACTGTGAACAGAGGGTGGTTCGCGCGCATCCCTTGACTACTATTGACTCATCCTACATCGTTTTATTATACTCTAAGATCGTATTCCGTCTCGCTAAATATACCAAGAGTTCTATATGTATATATATATCTTTTTTTTTATATCGCAGACATCGAAATAATACATGTAACGCTAAGGATTTAACTATCTATAAAAGAGTTAAAAATATTTCAGTCTCAGTAAGAATTCCAAGATTCAAACATTGTAACATTTATACTTAATAAGAACCGCAGGAATCCATCCTGCAGGTTGAATATTTCCAAAATTTGTAAATCAAATTATAAGAAAGTAAAACTATAAAACTTGTATCAAGATTCAAAGACTTGAAAATATGAAAAATTCTGGAAATTTAGAATACTGAGATTTCCAAGATGTCTAAGATGTGCGAGTGTTTAAGAAATGATAGAATAAATGTGAGAGAACAACCGTGCGTAAATGACTTTCGCAACTATCTCTGTGTATGCGCGGTCGCGTGCACATTGACAGGTATATACCGGGTGAGCGTGCTGCAAGTCGGCCGACGCAATAGAAATCCCGATTTAACGGTAATAAATCTTCCGATCGTGGGATTTATGATTCGATAGGAGCGCAACGAAGAGAGAGAGAGAGAGAGAGCAAGAGAGAGGAAGGGGGGGAGGGCGGAGTCGTCGTAACGAATTTAATGAAATCACTCTGGCGATTTTTTTCTCGAGCGCGCGACGGCGTTCTAATCCATGGATTAGAGATCGGATCGACGTGCGTGCAGAATCGAAACTTTATGACACTACGTCACTCCGTTCGTTCCTAAAGTAAGCTCTATCGCGCTCTATCTCACGGTCGTTTCGATTGTAGCACCCCTTAAATGGAATTTACAATGATTTCGAGTCCTTACGTTCGAGAGTTAAGGTTCCGCTTACGAACAAGAAATCATTATAAGGTTGTGATAAAAGATTTAAAAAGTAAATTAGCTTTCAAAAAATTTATCAAAGAGGAGATATATACAATAATTACAAGTCATTTTCACGCAATCATTTTTTTATATATAATCTGTCATTTTTTAAATACTTGTACATCTTTGGCGCATTTTGGAAATCTCAGGATTATAAATTTTCAGTCTTAAACCTCTTTAAATCTTTGACTCTTAATGCATACGCTGAAAAATATATACAGTATAAAAAGTATTCGTACAGAGAAAATATTTTTTAATAAAAACTGTATTTTTAAAAATTAAATATTATCCTGCGAGAAATGAATCATCGAACTGATGTCGAATCGATATCGGAACGATGATTTCAACACCAATTTAACGTCGATTCGACATTTAATTGATGATCATTTCTTGCTGGGTAATTAACAATTTATTCATAAAGTATAAAATAGACGATATGTTTCTTAAAATTATATAAATCAAAAAGATGTGTATTAATTATAGAAAATATGTCATCTAAAAAATAAGCAAAAATTAAAAGTTCCATTGTTTGAATGTTCAAAAAGTATTCGTACAATCGAGAAATTTAGCTTATAATATCATAAATACATGCGAAGCTCATTTGTTAGAACAGAATATATTCATTGTATAAAATTGCTAGTTAATGTTTATTTTCTACAAATAAGACTTTTTTTTATAAAAAATTTCCTTGTACAAATACTTTTTGCTCTCACTGTATATAATATCAACAGCATTATTTTAATAAGAAATAATTTTATTAATTCAAAAAATATTAATAAAACAAATGTGTCATGCTTTTATTTTGATAAAATTTTATTTCAATATTTTTATGTCATTAATAGATAGTGTTGAATTAACAAAATTATTTCCAATTAAAATGATCATGTTGATATGACATAATTTTTTTTCAGTTTTTCAACGTTACTTTCTTATATTTAATTTTCAATCCTTAATTATCTAATAACGTGCACAATACCACTTATTTACTTAAATATCCAGATGAAACTTTCAAGTTTAAAAAATAATTTTCTTTTTATTCATTTAGGCTGGTATTCATAATCGATTCTTATATTTAAAACAGTCTTAAATGCAGTCTTAAAATGTCATAAACCAATCACACATAGAGCATCTAAAGTATTAGCATGTAAAGACGTTATTTAAAGCAGTCTTAAGATAAGAGTAGATATCGACAGGAGTAAAAAGTATAAATATCGATTTTCATTTACGTGACATTTTTCTCTAAAGTATTACCTACTTTTTTGCGCATTCGCGAATAGTGGCGACTTCCTCGCCTCGCGTATTGTATTTATAGGTCGATTTGCAGCCCGGCCTTTGAAGCGGATCGCAGCACCGCCAGCACGTCCGCGCTAAACGCGAGGCCCGAGTTAAGAAAACGCGCTGAGAGGCCACCTAAAGTAAATTGATTCAAATTAGTTCCCAATAGCATGTAATAACGTGGGTTCCCGCGGCGTCTCTGTGCCCTCCCATTTCGCCTTAGATACGTCATTATATCGGCCGCCGCCTAATACTTAGGCCGATAGGTGATATAACGCCAGAATTATTGCCTGCATACCGGGTGAACCATCACGTACGCGCCGCCACGTAACGTATCAGAAATTGCGCCGTGCCGCGCCGCGATCAAGGGATAGGAAGACAAACGCCGGATTAAACGCGGCCCGAACCGCAGCTCGCCCTCGATTCAATTTGTGAATCGAGACTCGCATGGGACACGGAGAAAAGTTGCAACCGATGCGATTGCTTCGGAACGCACGCTCTGAGAGAAGTTTCTGTGCGTATCGAAAAAATATCCCATGGAAACTTCAATTAAAATTTTTTTAATATATCGTACGCTTTAAAAACTATAATAATTAATATCATAATAATTATTATTACCTAATACATGCATATTGTATACATCGCTCATTTGCTACAATGATAACTCAAAAATTGTCATTTTAAAGATGTGTTTACAGAAAACGGAAATATATAAAAACAAGAATATAGGTACATTTATTCCTCTACAAGATTTATATTGCGCTAAATATTTTTGATAGATGCTTCATGTCAAAATCAAAATTTTAATGATTCAAATAATTCAAACTTATTTTCTGGAAATCTTTGATTCTTAAATTGTGTTATTGCAGCAAATAAGTGACATAATAAAATAAAAAGTCAATTTAAACGCACGCAGGTAGAAATTGCATGAATCGTGGAACGGTTTTATACAAAGTTCCTTGCTATTCTACTTCTAGAGAAGAGAGAGGTATAATCCCCTATTATTCCCTCTTACTGAATGTAGAAGCGAAGAGATGTTGGCGGGCATGTCGGAACGTTTCGATTATAGGCCTAAGTGGCTATAATAGCTGTCGTCGAGAAGCAAGAAAAAGAAATGAATATTCATGTTACGTCGCTGCGCGTCAATTCGTTCGGGACCTAAAATTAGTAGACGACACGTTCCGATCTCGGTTCAACCCGTCAGATCGTTCGCCGTCAAATCCGACGCTCCGCTGTCAAGCCTTCCTCAAAAGTCCTGCTTCATATTTATACCCGAAACGAAACTTTTGACTCTCGTTCGATAATTTCCCCGAAGAGATTTGTCGAGCATCGCAAGCGTTTTGTTACGATCTGGCACACACCTACGTTACCGCGTTGGCAACCCTTTTAAAACAACCTCGCTCTCCTCAGGGCCCTCCCCCGAGGAACTCGTTTTGCTCTTCTCGGACATCCTCGAGACACAAATCATGCTCGAACGGATCCCTCCTGTTCTCAAGAGCGACGAATTCGACCGTCCTCTTTCATGAGGTTTCAACGGCCACGCTTATGTGCCTCCACTGAGTCGTATTAGTGTTTTCGCTTGGACAATCGCCACATTCGTTCATTATCATACACGTCGCACGCTTCATTAAGAAAATATTTACTGCGATAGATTATACAAAATTATACGAAATTAAAAAATTTTGGCTATACAAACAAAATCAAGTCTTTACGGTGGAGATATGACAGAAATGTAATAAAAAAGAGATCCTTAAATATATATATATATATATATATATAATATGTATATAAAAAGTGATTTAATTTGTATGTTTTCTAAAGACAATTATTGTTTCGAAACTGGTAAAATATTAGGAAATTACTATAAAATTACTATAAGAAGTAAAAGAGACACAAAGTATCATTTCTATTTTAATATTTTTAAATCTAAAAGAGAAATTGCAAATAAAAAATATATTTAATAAAAAGTTAATAAATTGCAGCTATTCTTCATATTATTAATTATTAAAATGAATTATTATAATTTTCTTTGATGCTTCTCACCGTTTTTAGAGGTTGTTTTTTATTCATATAGAGCCTCTCTCCATTATTCAAGGAACAGAAAAAAAAGAATACATAAATACACGTCACATGCGCGTTGAATGTATCAGGAGAGGTTTTTCCGGAATGAATTTTATCATTTCTCGTGCGGTGGATTTATTTCTCCTCCGCCTACAACGAGACTCGCGTGGAAGAACCGAATCGCCTAATCTTATTCAGGATGCTTCCAGGGAGGCGAGCGGCTGGAATTAGTGTTTTCATTGCGCGGCGGCCACTCGAGAAGCCGCTCTTGCTCTCGTGGCTCTAAACGGCAACGTGAGTGTTTCGGATCCACTCGAGTTACCGACGGTCTCCTCTTCAAATATCGAGAACACTCTCGACCTGTGGCCGCGACCGGGCCCCGGAAAACACATCTCGTGAGCACGACAATGGCCAGCGACGATTATACGGTAGCGCTGAAAACAACATTAACGTCCGCTCGAGGAGGAACGGCCGCTTCTTCGCCAGATCGCTGACAAACGATGACACGACGAATCCTTCTTGTCCAGTTCAAAAAGTAGGCACAGGCTCCTCTCTCCGTGAAATGTAATTTTTTTGTTTAAGCCTCTCGAGTCGTACAATAAAACGAATGATCGGTTTGACTCATCAGAGTTTTATTAATGAGTAAACGGGATCGCGTGTCGTCTTGTTGTAGTTTAAAGTTTAATCTATCTATCTGATTTTTTTACACTAAACTAATATTTCTTAATTAAAAGAGGAATGGTAAGTTTCATTCTTCTTTCCTACTTTTCTAAATATTATTTATAAATTTAGACTGCGTTCAATTTGAATGCTTCCAACGTTTTCAGCGCTTCTATCCTTTTACGTCTAATGAACGATAAAAATAGAATGATGCTTAAACACTTAAAGCACGTGTCCAAAGCAAACACAGCTTTATGTTTGATTAAAATAAAGTTAATAATAGTGCTTGATGATTCAAAAATTTTGCATTCTATATATACACGGGAAGAATGATTTTGTTGGATTACAAATCTAAAAAAAAAATAATTTTGTTGGAAATTCAAACGAATTGCTAGGATCAAAATTTTTTTTCAGCATTGCTCATCACTTATTAATTTCCAATATAAAGATTTTCGATCTGTATCTAGCAAATCTTTCAACAAAATCGTTCTTTCCGCTTATAAATAAAAAGAATAATATAATAGAATTAGAACAAAAGGAAAAATTTAGACATAAAAAATGATATTTACAAAACTCGGAATAAGCAAATACTTTTAAATAGTAGGATATATTATTTTACCGACTCGATGGTCCATTCTCAATAGTCAGTGACTGACGTCTAAAAGAGTTCGGTTTTACAAAGTAAATCCCTAATCAACCACTTAATATTCTTATTCTTCACTCGAACAAAGAAAGCATTGATTTCTTTTATTTTCACGGCACAGATATGTTCAGAAGTTTATCATCGTTTTGGTAGTTTTGAACATTCCAACTGAGGATACTAAGACATTCCGCCGAAACGAAACGAAATATTAAGAACGCAAACGCGACTTTTCCATGAGTCCTGCTGTGCAGACCTCTCTGCGGAGAACATCGAAATGTAGCATTTAATGTATGCGGAGTTCCAGTCCGCCTCGCTCGTCAGCGTCCGGCCGAGTTGAAATCCGGCCGAGAGACCTCCAAAGCGTATTCGATCCCTCGGCACTACGGTGATCCGTGAAACATCTTGTTAGCTCTGTATAAACGGATGAAGGGCAGGCCTCATATAGGGTAGATCACACACATAACTGCCCGCTATCTATTTTATTGTCACGGAATCCGTGACGCACACCCGATGACTCCAGCATAGCGCGGCACCGCTGGTTGGCTCTCTCGCCCAGGGAAAAAAATCGCCTCACCTCGCAACATATTTTAAGCACGCCGAGAGATTTATGTTCCCGATCTCTCCGAGGATGAGAGACAGAGAGTTGGAGAGTTCGCTACCGTGTTGCAGCGCCCGTCTTTTGAACAGCGAGGTAATACTAACGCCGCGCCGCGCCGCGCCGGCCGCTATCTGTCCCGCTCCGAATGCGACGTCCGTGTATTTAAAATTTAAATCCTCGCGTGACTCTTTAATTTCTCCCTTCCTCTCTTTCTCTCTTTCTGGTTGCGAAATTTATGGAATCTGAATAAGCAGTAATTTATAACGATAATGGTGATAGTAATACGATTGAGCATAGAATCGCTACGGCGGGAACAACTTTGCATCACAATAGGTACAGATTTAGTGGCACTCGGCTCTATCAAGAAATTTTCGAAGGAATCTTCTACAAACACGGTGTACTAAAATTTCATCAAATCGCTTGTTCGCTACTATGACATCAAGATGAAAAAACTCATAATTTTTTAATAAATTTCAATATTTTGAATTTATCATTAAAATTTGGTAATATTAATTTTAGAGTATAATTCCAATTTTAACAACTGAGTGTAGAAAAATATGTTCTTATAAAGTATATTTTTCCTTTTTTCCATTCTTTTTCTGCAAGTAACTGAAATAATAGAAAAAAAAGACAATTTTCTAGTTATATTGTTGTTGCGATAACTGAACGATATTACATTGCTAAGCTATTATTTTATATCTACTATTATTCTGAAATATGAAATAACTTTTTTATTAATATATCGCGCGCAAAACTAGGTTTGAATTCAAAGTGTCTATATCGATCGGTATTTCGTCGACGCTTCGGAAGTCGCTATTCCAAATGGCATAAACGAGCCTCGACTCGTCTCTGCATACAGCCGGTGAAGGAACGTCCCTCTGACCGTCCTATCTCATTAGCGATCGCATGTTCGTTCCCATGATCACTGCTGACGCTGAAACGTGGCATCTTCGTGCCATTAGATAAAATCCTACGCGTACCTAGAGATCATCAACATCATTATCAGCGTACTCATCGACCGGGTGGCGCTAGCGTGTATAATCTCGGTACGTCGGCTTATCAGAGCGCGTCAGCCTTCTCTGAAAGGAGGGCCTTTTTCTGGCCACGCTATCTGCGCACTGTATCGCGCACTCCGCTTCTCGCCGTTGCAACACAGAGAGGCAAATTCCGTCCGTGTCCGGTGGCTTCATTGTTTGACGCGAGAATCCGCCAACATCACCCAAGATGATCGTATTAACAATTCCGTGGAGACAGAAAGAGAGAAAGAGACAGAGAGAGAGAGAGAGAGAGAGAGAGAGAGAGAGAGAGAGAGAGAGAGAGAGAGAGAGAGAGAGAGAGAGTTAAATTTATTTCGCGCTCTGTGGACTTAAATTTACAACATTTTTATAACTTGTGCATTTAAAGTCCTCATAATTATATAAAAGAGTAAACAATCATATAACATAAGTAATGAAGCAAGAAATAAACTATCATTACATTATCTTAAAGATTTAAGAATAATTAGCAGTCAAAAATTGACGATTAAGAAGGTGATCCATGAAGTTTACGCTTAAAAAAATTGAAAGAAGCGACATTGCGTGTTTCAGGAGAAATACTATTTCAGAACTCAATAGCGTAACGCCTAAGAAAGAAAAAACGGAAGAGAGAGAAATACGTCACCGTTAGAGTAATTGACCGTGAGATCACGCCGACGTCCAGACTCGACTGTCGCGATTTATCGAGATCTACCGCAATCTATTTTGATGTAAAAGATATTTTCTCTCCGGTAGCTAAGTTTCAAATGACGATGTAAAGAATATTTTATAGCTAAGTTCCTGTAGACAGACGCTTCTGGATATAGATACGCGTATCGTACATTTACATGGAGAGAGAGAGAGAGAGAGAGACCCTGCCTTCTGTCTGATATTATATACACGATCGCGAGGAAACCGGGATGCCCCGCGTCGTAACGGATACCGAGGTCCTGATGAAAAGAGCAGTCTCTTCCTCGGTCCTCCCACCTCCTCACACCTTTCAATTTATCAAAGAAAAAGAGAAAAGAGAAAAGGAAGGAATCGGTATCCCCGGGTGTGCCGGCGCGAAAGCTCCGGCCTATTAGAATACGTCAGGCTCTCTTCAAGGTAACGTCCTGTCATTTTTTTTTCTCCTGTAGCCGCTATCGGATCCGTGGATCAGTGCATTCGGTTCAGCAATCCACCCTCCCTTTCCTCCTCGTCCCCAACACAGATCCCTCCTTTCGCCCTCGTCGCGCTCGCGAGCCGCTGGTAGCTCCGGCGCGCCGCGGAGATGTGCGCGGGCGCGTGTACACGTGTACACGCACACGCACGCACGAGGGTGGGCTGACGAGTGGCAGGTTGTACCCGGAATACCCACCGCGGTGCCTCGCTCAGTGGGGTCTCTCCTCTCTTATTCTAAGTGCTAGCGAGTCCGAGAGGAGAGGAGAGGAGAGAAGAGAAGAGAAGAGAAGGGAAGAGAAGAGGAGACTCGTGAGGCGAGCCGATGTTATCTTCTCCCCCGGCTGGAGAGGGATAAAAGCTTAAAGGCTGCAGCCAACTACGATGATACCACCGGTATACAAGAGTGTCAGGACGCTTGAAGCCTCGAAGAGGTCTGCAACGAATGCACAGTACGAATGAACGCGAAGGGGAAGGGGTCCGGGGCACGCGGTAAAGGTGAGAGGACGAGAAGGAAGAGTGAGAGAGAGAGAGAGAAAGATTTTAAAGAAAGAACCGGGGGTACGCGCGGGGCGTCCCGGGGGCAGATCGGAATGCGGTGACCAGCAGGCAGTGAAGAAGGCTTCGTATAGAGGGAAGGAGGTAAACTGATGAACCAGGATAGACAGAGAGAGAGAGAGAGAGAGAGAGAGAGAGAGAGAGAGAGAGAGAGAGAGAGAGAGATTCGATAAGATGGAGAAGAAGTGGACTAACCTTGCGTGGCCAACACCGGGGGACAGTGACGTACCCCCCGCGGAGGAATATACATACTTATGGTTGCGCGGGAGCGGAGCCAGCTCCTCTCTCGCGGGGACTAACTTCCTTGGCCCCCCGCTTATATCCATCCAGCGCTCAACGACGCGATCACGCTGACCGGACATCGCGAATCGGCCGGACGTGACGCGATCGTGCGAAACGATGAACGGCGAAGAGAGAGAGGACCCCACGACCCTCTCTGACAGCGATATCGCTGTCGTTTCTCGTTTAACTTTCTAACCGTGTTCATCCTGTATATATGTTACTAAAATCGAATAAAAAATATCCGACAGGAGTAATTTAATATAATAATAAAATAGATATTGGAATAATATAAGTAAATTTAGATCTGTAGAATGTAAATCATGAAACTGACGTGAAAAAGAGTTGGCACTAGTTGATCATGTTACATGAGCGCATTTATTGCATAAGTGATGTAGAAGGAAATCGTAGACGTTCCGACCCTTATTTTTAGTCTGTACACTGAGAAAGAAAATGCTGTTGATTCAATTAAAGTCTATATTACGAGCTGTAAAGGCCTTGATTATTGAAATAATAATTAATAATAATTAATAATAAATAATAAATTTATGCCTTTATGTCAATAAAAATATACATGAATTCATCACTTATGTTAGTGATAGCCCGTAATAGAGAATCATTTAATTGAATCAACAACATTTTTTTCTCAGTGTATGAATATTACAAAGTCGCAAAGAATTACTATGGAACATATAAAATAACAGAAAAAAAATTCAGATATTCTCAACCCTCAACTTCACCGGTAAAATCTGATCGACACACCCGCGGGGTTGTTCTGTATCCTAAATTTTTAAGTTTTATACTGAAATACAATTTAAAAAATTGGTGTTTGTTTGGTGATGATATAATAAATAAATATTCTGAGAAGCTGAAAAATAATCATTTATTATAAACATAATAAATAAAGTTTATAGGACTCTAAATGACAAAAATAAAGATTTGCTTCTAACTTTAGACAAGGTTAACTTAAGGATACCTATCTTTTTTTGGCAATAACAGTAATCTTAGATTATAATTCAGTCTCATTTCAATCAGTCTACCAATGAACTTTACTATAGTAACAAATACTTATTGATAAAATCTATAAAGAAAAGAAAATTTCAATCAACTTTGAAAGGCTAAAAAATAATCTGTTTTGCCTTTAGTAAGAACACACGTTTGATTATAAATTACAGTCTATGTCTATTCATCACACAACTGACATATTATTCTGGATCGGTAGTGTCTTGAATAACCTGTTCCTTAAATATATTGCGATTCATGATGGATAAAATTACTAAAAAAAAAAAAATTTATGTAACATCACCCGCGGGGTATAAACGTACCCCAAACAAGCAATATTTCTGTTTATAAGCACGTGCCTGTTGCGCGCGTCCTCCTAGCGTGAGATACGAACCGACACTAAGAATACACGGAGGCGTGACGTCTTGTGCCACGAGAGAAATAATAGCAAAATTGTGTGTACGTTTGTACCCCATCAGTGTAGTTGAAGGTTAAAGAGTTAATTATTTATTACCGAGGTTATTCAGTTACGTCAGAAAAAAATATAACGTTATATTTAATTCTCTCTCTCCTTAAATATCACAAACTTAAGTGAAATTATTTAAACATAAATTACAATTCTTTAACGCTCGTATAACTTTCAAACAAATTAATAAATAGTACTCAGGTCAACAATTAAACAAGCTATAATTAAACGTTTGAGAAAGCAAAATTTATTATTTCACAATATAATTTTCCACCGATACGTTTCGACTATACTTAATCCAACCGACGAATTGCTTGGATTATGACTCATTATTATTATGCTTTATTGTTCGACAAATTGATTAAATATAATATAATTACGTTATACTGACTATTAGTTTATACTGACTATTGAAAATCGAAGTTGAGATGTTTTTTAAATATGTCAATTTAATTTTTGTTATATGGGATAATTATATTTCTCTTTGCGACTAATGAGGACTAAGTACAGTCGAAACGTATCGGTGAAAAATTATATTGTGAAATAATAAATTTTGCTTTATCACATCTAATTACAGCTCATTTAATTGTTGACCTGGGTACTATTTATTAATTTGTTTAAATCAAATTCAACAAAATAGTACAAAAAAATTATTTTTCATCAATACGTACTTTAAATCACTTAGCTGTGACTTTCGCACATATTTTTCTTATTACTTTATATTGTAAAAAATCTATTCTATTTTATTATTATTATTGTTGTAATAATGGCAAACAGTAGATTTAATTTTTCCTTTAAATTTAAATACATAGTTTCAATGCCGAATCAAAGTAATATAAGTATAATAATTCGCGTTGTCGACAAACTTCGTTTGTTAGACATTAAAATAAATGTATTGTCTACGAGAGAATTGCAGACGATGGGATACCGTTGATGTCATTAAAACCGCGTCAAGTAATTTAACTGTCTCGTTGACATAAATTAAGACTACGTTGCATATATATATATATATATATTATGATGAAGTAACCGAAGCTTCTCGTACGCGTGTCACCGTTTAATGTCATAATCATATATTTGCCATTCTTCTAATCAACTCCGCCACTTGTCTCTTCGTCGCATAAATTTTCTGTTTTATATTTTAGTAAAGTCTTAAGTTATGATGTTTAAGATTGTGCCGTATTGTGTTATAATAGATAGTATCTTGCGAATAAATATTATAATACAATATCTTAAAATTAAATCATAAAATTAAAATACGTAAACGAATATATATTATATAAAAGATCAAAGATACGCGAGTATAAAAAGGACAATAATAGCGAGGTGTTAAACGATCGTAAAGTTGAAAATTACGAAACGGGGCCGATATTCATTGAGCTAATTAACGTCGTTGGCCGATCGATCTCCATTTCCGAGAGATATATCGAGGCGCCGTCCTAACTTATTAAGTTCACCTGACCCCGCGTACACTCAATCGATCGATCGATCGATCGACCGACCGATCCTTCGTTCCGCAGGCCGATCAACGAGCTGTGAAATGATGACGATAATACAAATAGCTGATGGTAAGAATTGTCGGCGGGGGCGGTAGATAACGAGGATGATGACAGCAACGATGATTTAGTGCCGCGCGCAAGTTAATGGCCCGAGAGGCCCGAGGAGTCTCGGACGTTATTCTTCGGGGCCATTCACAACACTCGCCGGGGCCCTACGCTCATCATGCGGGCCCCCCGCGGATTCCGCACGGAGCTTAACCCCAACGTGCCAATTCATTTCACCTCGCGCCGGCGTTAGGCCTGGTTTATGGTAGCATTTACAATTATAATCGGCCGGTTCGGTCGCGATGAATGAGAAATAAAAGGCCGGACGGAAAAGAGACGCACGATGCGAAAATAGAGGTGAACGGCGTGGAATCTCTGGTAAAGGAGAAGAGCCTTCCTTCCTCTCGGACTCCACGGCACCTCCGTTTCATCGCGAACGCCGGAGAGGAAAGTTATCGTCACCGCTTTCGTGCTGCGGCAATAACTATTACTTATTCCGCGCGAGGAGAGCCAATAGCGGCCGCATTTAAGTATCAACAATTTCGGAGAGATGAGTAGCGCGATAAATGGAGAAAAAAAAAAAAGCACGTGGCGGTGCGAGTGGAATTTTGCGACGCACATCCAAGGAGCTACAGGGCAATCGCGTCATCGAATCCGTTATGAAGACGAAAATTATCGCCCGATTGCCGCGTCGAGGCAATAACGATCATTCATGTGAGAAAGAGTCGGCGATCGCGTGTTTCTAAGGAGGACATTGTCAGCCCTTTGCACTCGCAGCCCATATCTATTCGAGTAAAATGATGTGAAATGAGAATATCCTCCCAGAGGTTCTCTCTGTGTGAATGGAGAACGTTCTGAGGGCATTCTTGGAATATTTTGGAAATATTTCCTGAGAACAAGAATATTTCGACAGCATTCTCTGAAGCCGAAGATATTCTAAGAATATTTCTAAAAAGTGTGATATTTTATTAGGATATTTCTTTTTGTCTCAAACTTGATGAGAAATTATTTTAGGAATATGCAAAACCACACATACACAATGTTGCAAAAAAGTATGGTCTGATATGAGATATATAATTTTCGGCGTTACAATTAATTTCTCAACATTCTAAAAAAATATGAGTAAGGATTTAGCACCGAGTGCCATAATTCTCACCGTACAAGTGTTGATATACAACACCAATCGGTGAATTTTTAACACCATAGGTGTGGATTTAACAACGTGATTTAATTTTCATGATGTTAAATCCATACCTATATTTTTTAGAGTGTACTTATATGGTACTTAATAATGTAATTTGACGTTGATCCAATTTTTAAACACGCGCTTATAATGTATCTACAAAATAATCGATTTTAGTAAATACGTGACTTCCTATAATAAATAACGTTGATTCAAGAAGTGGAGATACTTAAAGGCGGGATGTACATTTCATTTGAATGCACAGTATAATGCCGGATTAAGGACACATCCACACGATTATCCCTTCTGGGAAAGAGATGATTGTCTCGGCGACGGAATTTATGATAGAAAATATATTGCCCGTCGCGGGCCATCCATTTCACCAATCAATTCTTCGATTGCGTTTCGACTGCGCCCGATTACGATCTACCTTCGTGGACGTGGCGTGACACCTCCGACGGATCCCGAAGAAAAAAAAGAAAAAAAAAGACCGCGGATCAAAAGGGGAGAATGGCGGGAGAAAGAGGAGATTCTCCTCGGGAATCATCGGGCCCCGGGGTCAGGGACAGTGTGTGAAAAGGTTTCAGGCAGCAGGTGTCTTCGGGCGCGGAGAGATGAAAATCTCGCGTTGGTATTTATCACCCGAAAAACCCCGGCCACGCCCATACTTCGCTGGCCACAAATCAATCAATGAAGAGAGGAACGCGAACTCTCTACCGAGGAAGATATGGGTTGAGCGGTTTTTATTGGATATATAGCCTATCGATTTATTACTACGTAACCTAAGTGGTAGACGGACACTAAAAATACATTGACGAGATACCGTCTAATTCTCTCGATATAAATCTTAACAGCCAGTAATTTTCATCTTATCGACTAAAGGTCTTAATCCTTTTCTGCTGTTTCTTGAAATTTCTGATTCTATACTTGTAACTCTACTTGACGAAATAATCAATTTATAAAATAAGCTTAATTGAAAGAAAATACAGACTGTCGGATCTATCTGTGTTCTAATAAGACGCATTTAAAATTAATTACTGTAATAAATTAACGGAGATAATAAATTTTCGAAAAACGATACTTATGTATGTAAAGGTCCGTCTAGCAATACTGGTCTCTCTCTTCGAAACGCATAAAATATGACAAATTAATTAAAAGTTATGGCTGATGGAGAAATTAATTATGCTCGCGAGAAAGAAGAAGCTGTGGACCCGAGAATGAATATTTTTATATCCTTTTAGCATGTGGCAGTCAAAAAAAGATAAAAGACTTACACGAGGACCGGAGTTGAGGATTGTTAATAGCCGGTGTGAGAGGAAAAGAGGAAAATATTGCCCGAATTCGAGACCGAATCGGGGCAAATTTAATCCAACGATCGAGAAACGAGCGAAACGAATCGTCGTATCCAATCGGCTTTTGTATACAACCTACAGGTTGGCTCATTTGTCGTGTTAATAATTATAAGAAGGTGTGACCCCTCACTCGCTACACCTCCGGACAGCCATATTTATGAATCTCAAACCGTGAGCCTTAGGTCCAGGTATTCCCAACTTGCGTGACGTCATCCATATTTTCATGCTTTAGCATTATCATTAATTTTGTTTGCCTTCTTCCCAATTTCTTTTAATCGTATTATCGTTATAATTTATGTGCCATAATCTTTACAAGTATTCATTTTTACATTCATAAATAAGTACAATATTTTTCATCAATTGAATTTCCTTTTTGCTTTTTAATTAATTTCTTTTAATAATCAGAGATATATTTTTTATGAAATTATTAATAGTAAATAGTACATGCACACACGTAGAATTAGAGCCAAAATAAGTGTTGAACCAAGTTGGGAATCTCTGTCTTCGAGGTATATATACCGGACCTCCACGGGAACCACGGGGGGCAACGTAAACTAACCGCACCGGTTAATTATTGTCCTCGCTCGGCGGGTCCAGGGTTCCCCTCCACAAGTGATCTGCGCCCCCCTCTTCCTCTTCGACGGGGCCTCACACGGGTACGGTGGCTCCGGTGGCCGCACCGCGACGGTGGAGGCGGGATATGATCGAAACGGTGAAGGGAAAGAGAGAGAAGAGGACCAGCGAAGAAGCGGGGGTGGGGAGGGGAGGGGAGGACAGTCGTCAGGGAGGACTCGAGGACTCCCGAAGGCCTGCTAAAAACCAGAACTACCGTGGTAGCATTCAATTAGCCTCACGGCATGTGAAATATTATTGTCCGCCTCGCTTCATACACTCGATTTTTAAAAGGGGAGAAAGAAAGGCATTACGGCGACCTCCTAACATATTTCACCACTGAATCATCCCTCCCCTCCGGCCTTCGGCCCTCTCTCGTCTCCCGCCTTTCCACTGCTCGGCCATCGTTGCTCGACCACCGAGAAGCTCTTCGCGGGCAATCGTCCTGCGATTTTTGCCACCCGGTTTTGCGTGTTTTTGTTCTTTTCGAGTTCCGCGCGTGGAAATCCGAGAGGAACGAGCATTCAACCGACTGCAGTTTCTTGCATTTCGTGGTTGACTGGCTGACTGGCTGATGTTGTGTCATAAAATAAAATGCGATTGAGAATAGTCAAAGATGCAGGCATGATTTGTTTACATGATCTAATAAACTTTAGAGCACAATGAATTCATTCGATTTTTTAAACCCAATAAGTAATGGATTTTTATTGCATGAATTGATAATATATTATAAAAATACAAAAAATTTCTCAGAGATCACGATGATGATGTAATTCAAAAGTGCATACGAAATTAATTGTAAGTTTAAACAATTTTAAACATTTAGAGTTTTATAAAATTGTACATATTGCACATCAAACAGAGATTAAAATATTATACAAAATAATTCTTAAAAATATAAAAATAAAAAAAAATAAACAATTAATATTTTCTTTCGTCTCTATTAAATTTCATATACACGGATCTCTTTTAATTATACATAAAGATTAGCAAATATTATCGAAATAATCTGAGCGATCTCTCTGCTCAGAATCGGACGTAACCTAGTTTGATAGAAAGACACAGATTTTCAAACTTCTTAATCGTGGGAAACGACAATTTCCTCGATCTCATTGTTTCAACTCGCAATGAGAGGGAACGCGGCGGATAATACCGCAATACGATTCGTAACGCGATGCGCGTGTCGCAATCACTCTGCCGTGAAAGTCTCCCGAACTGAAAAGGCCAAATTTGATTGGTTTCGATCTTACACCAAGCGATCGATATAATGTTCGAGCAATTGAGACTTTTACGTATTCGATCGTGGAATCCTTGCATTCTCAAAGTATTGTGGCATTTTAAGATTAATTCTAATGTGGTGTTTTAAGACTAATTCTAATGTGATATTTTCAAATTAACTCTAATCTTATAATTTATTAATGTTTAATTGTTTGGGCATAATTGAATAAAATACAGAATTTTTGAATTCACAAGATTTTTCATTTTTTAGTTGTTAAGTCTAATAAGAGTACGCTTTAGAGTACTTGCTGTGCGTGTGTGTGTGTGTGTGTGTGTGTGTGTGTGTGTGTGTGTGTGTGTGTGTGTGTGTGTGCGTATTTATATAACATAATATATATGTAAAATATTTACATAAATATTTTTAGAAACATTATACTACTTATTTTACGATAATTTAAAACTTGCTAACGATGCTAATTATTTAATTATTTAATAAGAACTCAATTCAATACAAATACGTGGCGATATGTAAAGTGATATTCGATGAAATTCTGCACTGTACAAGCCGTAACAATTACGCTAATGCAGCCGCTGTAATTGAAACGATCAATTCCCAGCAGTCCTTTCCAAATGCGAGCTAAGCGCGCCAGTCACGAACGAGATAATAGCAAACCGCAAATTTTCTTAATGACAGACTTCTTATTCAACATAAGGTAGCCGGCAATTAACTGTATATGATAAATAGATGCGAATAAACCGCGCACAAAATTATTCAATAAAAGGAATACGTACGTGAGGTAATTTAGAATTGTTCTCGGCAACTATAGGGTCAAATGAAATAATTATGACGGTGAAATAAATGTGACATAACAATTTTGAAAATCAGAGAATAGGCAATGTTATCGTAATCATTTCCGTTAACTATTATAATATATTGATTCTCTTTTGAAAAATTTCTTTAAAGAAAAGTTATTAATAATTTCTCATTGTAATTTAGATTTAATAATCTCTCTCTCTCTCTCTTCCTCCCTCTCTTCCTCTCTTTCTCTCTCTTTTTCTATTGATTTTCTTCTGATTTTTCATCGTCATTTTGTATGATCAATTCATAATAAAATTCATTTTGAAAGCAGGAAATTTAAATATAATTTTCTTAACAATACCTTGATTTGTTACAAAACCGTGTGCAAGAAAAATGCACGATATATTGTATTTCAAAATTACAAATCGGACATCTGTCTTTGTTAAATTACGTCTGTGAATTTATAAAACGGTATATATTATCATATTAAGTATTTCAGATATAAGTCGTCTATATATTTCCGGTTGACTTCCGGTGGAATATCAGAAACGCGAGATGGTGGATGATGGACTAACCGACTAACTGGGAGTAATTAATAAGCTCCCGGGTAGGCATCCATAATCCAAATGGCGGTTCCCTAACTTCGTATGAGTTAAAGACGAACCCGGCTGAATTAATTAGCGCGCACATCGTGAATCCCGAAGTGGAGATAATTAATTTTTAAGCCTAACTACGCTAAGTGATCGGAATTGTGATCCGCACACACGCAAGTCTTTCGATCATCTTTTAATATGCATGCGGCAGAATTGAATCGCGAGATCGTCGATAAAGATAACACACAGTATTTTATGTTATTTAAAGAATTAAGTAAATTAAACAATTATTTATAAAATACTATAGAAATTTATTCAGCCAATTGTTTCATTATTAAGTTAAAATAATATTCGATAAAATTCAAATATCAATTATTATTGAAAGGACTTATTGAGAGATGAGAGGCACAAATTGAGTGTCTCAGTTCTAATATATCAAAATTCTTCTACCAAATCAAATCTTCTACCAAAATCTCATTTGATGATTTAGCAAAGCTCAATAATTTTCGACGCATGCCTTCTAATCAAATAATACTTTTTTTCATCTGCCCGTATAACGACTCGTAACTCTTCTTGGAAAAGAAGTAAAACCAACGTATGGGTTTGACAGGTCCGGGGCCGTTTGTTCCACGGTTAAACAGCTTGACGTAAAAAAACGACGATTCACGCAGCTCGTCGACAGAGTCAGACCTGCCTATCGCTCCATCAAAAGATACGAACGCCCAGGATGATGCTCCAACATCCTGTCGCCGTTAAAGTGCGCGTGGAAGGATAACGATAAGGGTGCTGCCATCTGCCAGGTCTCAGCCACCCCGGAGGAATTGAGAGCAGGCGCAAAGTGTGCAGCTTGCACGAGGAGGATCCAGGATCGCAGAATCGGCGACGAGAGTCAGCCGAGATGGCAAGATGTCGTTACGACGGCGATGGCGGAGAAAGCAGAGAAACCAGGAGGTAAGAGGAGGAAAAGGAGATGGTGGAGGTAACGGTGAAGAGCAAGAGAAGGGGGAGGATGAGGCGTGTAATACGATGCCTCTCCTTGCCGTCGACTTGTCCGCCAGATCGATTCGTTGGCGGAAACGTCGGTCTTGAGAATTTCACGGGGATTACCACACTCGAACGATTCTGCAATTCTCTCTCGCCCTCTCGCCGCGCAATAACGTTTTCGAGTCGAGAATTTCGCGTTGCCCTCCGAGCGCGAAGAAAAGTGGGATGGACGGATGGAAAACGCGATTATACTGATGAATATATGGAAGACAAACGCACTTTTCGTCTATAATTTTATCATTAACAAATTATCGAAATCCTTTCTAATCGCTCGGTATTGATTCTCAACAAAAAAGAAGTCCATCGATGAAGATCATTAATTAACTGCATTATCCCAAGTAATTCTATTTTTATACATACATACACTTTATATTTTATTAAAGTACCTAAACATTTATATAACTGAATACAGAGCTGAAAATAATTTTGCTGGGTCAAAATTATGTAGGACACTGCTGGAATATCAAAACTTTTTGTAATATTGCACGTCATATTTCAGCGTCTCACATTTTGATGATTCAATACAATGATTTTCCAGTTTGTATCTACATATAGGAAGGACAGTTTTGTAAAAGTGTCTAAAAATTTAGCTAGATACAAATATGAAAAAAAATTTGTTGGAACGTTGAAATAGTTTTTAGGCACTTAAACTAAAATGTTAAAACTTTTTGCAGCTGCTTATCACTTATCATAATTTGAGTTTCTTACGCAATTATTTTGATGGATCACAACAAAATTACTTTCAGATTTATATTTAGCAAAATTCTTGATCAGGTATCTTCTGCAAAATCATTTTTTTCATGCAACTAAATTATACCCAAAGAAAGATTTCTTCGATTTAAAGAAATGTTTCTTTGCTTATATTTAAACATTATATTTTCTTAAATCCAATAAAAAAATTTATTTAAAGAAATTATGTTCAAATCAAAGAAATGACATTTAAATCAAAGAAATTTTTTGTCTTTAATTATATAGCAAAGAAACGTTTCTTTAAATCGAAGAAACCTTTCTCTGGGTGAAGAGGCTGCGAAACCATTCACGGCATTTGCGCAACACTCTTTCCGCAAAACCGTTACACAAACAAGAGAACAATGGAGATATTTACAGTTCTGGTAATAGCCTTCTTTTCCTTCCTTACTTCTTTACATATCTTTTCCGACGTCATTTCCTCTGCAAGTTGTACAAACGTGCACTTGCAAGTCAGAAATGTGATCATCTCCGGTGAATTTCTTCAAATGTCAACGTCGGCGATCATGCCGAAGATAGTAACTAGTATTCTTCGCCGTTGCATTCGCTCACTCATGCCGAAGGCATGATTAAATCCTTAAGAACCGGAGGCAGATGGTTTCTACATTACGTATTAACCGTGTTACGTATCGCATCTACAGTTTATTCTGCAACGTAACGCGCAGCGTCATGAAAACATTCAGGTAGCATAACGAGTGTAAGCCGCGTTAACTCGATATCGCCATCATCTTTTCTATATCAGTACTTGGGCGCTAAAGACGTGATCGTCGATGATCGATTCTCGAGAGGGAGACGATCCGTAGGGAACCGTGAGATGGAGGGATACAAAAAGTACGCGATACGGGCTTCTATTCGGACTCGCGTGTATCAGTAGACCCATCTAAATCGTCGAGGAACGCGGTCCAGTTAAGCCACGCTGGATTGGCGATGGCGCGGGGTTGCGAGAGCAGGGAAGGAAGGAAGAGAAGGATGAGCGGCGGAAAGAGCCGAGTAGAAGGCGATGGAGGGTGAGGCGAGGTCCTCGGGTTGCGCGACGGGGTTCGGCGGGAAGGGTTGCCCCGGAGATTGGTGGAAGCACCTAGCACGAGGAGCTCGCGACAGGAGCAGCGTTGCCATCGGCTTGTCTGGCTGATTTCCCGCTTCGAGTCGAGTGGAGTCGTCCTTTTAGTGATCCCCAGAGGAACCCGGAGAGACGGGAAGGAGAGAGAGAAACAGAAAGATAGAGAGAGAGAGGGGGGAAGGGGGAACCCGTGCGGGTTTGCCGGAAAA
>NW_017305873.1:2779863-2783586 GCF_001594115.1 Trachymyrmex septentrionalis
AACAGAAAGACAGAGAGAGAGAGAGGGAGAGGGGGGAAGGGGGAACCCGTGCGGGTTTGCCGGAAAAGCGGCGGGGTGCGCACGCGATGGTGCGCGATGCGGGGGCGGGAGTGCCGATGGCGGTCGGTCGGGGAAACGTTCGGGCGGTTGACGGGGGTTGGTTGAGAACGAGCGCCGGAGCGTGTAATTGAGTCCCTTGCGCGATCGCTACTTTATCGACCCCCTTATGCCGACCCCTTCCCGCGCACGCTGCCCCCATACCTCGATCCATCCCATCCCCGCGACCGATGGAAGCCGGTATTTCACCCCTGTGTGTGAACCCCGTCGCGTCCTCGCCCACTCCGCGTCGTTCTCGCCACCCCGTTGTCCCTCTCTCCGACTCTCTTCTCCTGTCGTCCTTGCTCGCTCGCGTGTTTGAGGGCGTATAGCGTCTCTCTGTATACGTACTTTAGCGTCGACTGCTCGAAAGACGACAACGACGACGACAGCGACGACGACGACGAGGTCGAGACGGGCGCCGTCGAGTACCGGGGACACGCCAGTCAAGTGTGTGTCAGCGTGCTCGAAATTGATGGAAACGACCTGCCAGCCCTCCGCACATATTCCTAAGAAATATCAGTATCGTGACGGACATGCACCAGATCTATTTGAATATTCTTAACATATTGCAGCACGATCAAATAAATTCCGCTTCTAAAATAATCATTAATACTTGTAGACAATATGCAAACATAATGAATGTTTACAGAATATTTTCGAGATAGCTTCTTGAAATCATCCCATCGGACAAAATTCGCTGTTACCTACTATCGAAATTAGGCGTGCTCGATGATACACATTCAACCGTCTTAATCGAAAAAGAAAGAGAGAGAGAGAAATATAAGAAATTTTTGTAGTGAATGCAACGCCGCTATTTTTGTTGCTTTGCATATCGAGCCACAATCTTTGTCGTTTTAAAAGTCGCGTTGCTTTGGATATTGTGAATCTTGTTGTAGAAAATAACGCGATATCACTTGGTGACTTTTAATATGATCCCGGCCACAATTCGCACCAAACTGAAACTACTTCCGCAGGCACCATCGAGTATATGCGTGGCAGCCAATTGTGTAAAATTCATATATACCGCTATTATGGACGGGCATATATCAATTCTCCTCAGTGAGTTCGGCAAGAGACTCGAAGTATGTAGTTATGCACCGTTACCATCGAGCCGCTCGTTTGTCAAATTTTCAGATCTCTTTGGCGCTGCTCTACTTCCCTCCCCGCAATATCCTACTCGATTTGTCGAGCTTATCTCGATTCTTGATAAATTGCTGATGCGAATAGTAATATCAATCAAAAATCTCCGAGCCGTGTTGTATGTATATTGAACATTAATGTGACTAACGTAAGTCACGCGATAAGAATATTTTCTAATCACTAAATATCGTTAAATTATATTTACACATAAGTATATATTTTTTCCATAGTCATGTTTCTGTCGAGAACTAAGATCAAGAAGATGAATATTTTTCTTGTTATTAATTGCACACGGAAAAAATGATTTTTTGTTCAAGTATCTAAAAATTTAAGTAGACACAGGTCTAATAACAAAATTTTGTTCGACTACCAAATAATTATGTAAAACGCTAACTGTTAGAATATCAAATTTTTTTGCAACAATGCTCATGCTTGAATATTATATATAAATATTTTGATGTTCAACAAAATTATTTTTAGATTTGTACGTATCTAGCTTTTAAATATTTCAGCAAAATTGTTCTTTTCGTACATAGATACTCTTTTTATTCTTTATATTTATAAATTGAATACAAAAATTATGGCATAATTTTATATAAAATTTTCTGTGTTTCTCTCTATCTCGTGGCTATACCCAAGTATAGACGTCGTATACGATAGATGTTGAAATAATTTACATAATACCAGCACATTACGGAGCAATATGCCAAGACTTATTCACGGAAATGTTCTCCAATTTCAATGTAAATACACAACTCGAGCGATGATGCAAACCGATGGAGAATCAATGATACATCGGGCGCTCTCGCGAATAATTAGCATACTTTTACGTAATGAATGCTTACTCGCGTTCTGAGGCATTTCTCATTTCCTGTCCCGCAATTACAGTGAAACTATGATGGCGCATTTCGGCGCTTTCTCCTGGGAAACGATCGATCCTCTGAACGGTCATTAACTGATTGGAAAACGTACGTGTTCGTTACGTAGCGATCGAGCAACGAAAGGGTTGCGGCAATTTGCAACGAAATTAAATTGATTCAGTACATAAGGGAGATGATATAGAGGCTTGACACGAAACGTCACGGCTCTACTGCTTCTGTCCTTCTCCCGGCGGAATTGAGGAGCCATGATTTATTTTGGATCGCTGGTAAGCTTAACCCTTCCATCTTCAACCTATTCCATTCTCAAATATTTTTAACATTACAGTTCGATAGTTCCATTAATCTTTTTTTTTTTAAGAACATAGTTTAAACAATTTCATAATCATTTATTAATAAATATATTTGTTAAACAAGAGCTCGAAACAATAACAAAGTATTTGTAACTTCATAAATTTGGAAAATTATCTCACTAAATTTTAAATATGATTTTTTTAAATATTTTTACATTCGAAATGTACTGTATGTGTGTACGTACGTGTGTGTGTGTGTGTGTGTGTGTGTGTGTGTGTGAGAGAGAAAGAGAGAGAGAGGTGGGGAAAGAAGAGAAAGCAAAGTGGCAGTCCAGCCACGAAACGTCACGGCTCATTTCTCTCCCGCGTGACAATGGAGGCTCGGAAAAGAGTATTAAAGGTCGGTCGCGGGATGTTAAAACAGAGAGCGGAAAAAACGCGAATCGATTACACGGAAAGAGTAGGAAAGAGAGATTAAACCCTTCAGTCCCGCGAGATCCTTTAAGACGAGAGAGCGGCCGATGCGCATAATAGAGAAATGATTTGATTAAAATGTAAAGGAGGCACAGACCTTCTGTTTGCGCATTTCACGGTTCGCCTGTAAAAAGCACGACGCCACCCGTTAGACAGATGGCAGTCGCCGCACTCAATGGCCTGAGAAATTGGATCGCGTTTTAACTCCCTTACGTTTTCAGGTTCGAAGTGCAGATACCGACGTTGCCTTGCACCGAGCGCGGCAACGTGCAGACGAGGGAAATCCCAATTTCGAAGAAACGACGTTTCCTCCCTTCGTATTCGCCCTCTTGCCGTCTTACACGTTTCTCTAAATCGCAACTCGTCGTCCTTATCGAACGTCGTATATTCCACACTTCCCGTAAAGAACGCATTGGAAAACGTCGAGAGAACACAACTTGAATCAATTTGATACTAAAGTCATTTTATGATTTAAAGGGAATCGAAATCATTTATTATATTAATTACATGCAAGATACACTATCGCTCAAAAATATTCGCTCATCCAAATTTTTTATATTTTTAAATTTCGTTTTAATTTTTTTTTTACACAAAAAGAATGATTCTTTGAAGTGTCTGAAAATTTAGTTAGATGCAAATCTAGAAATAATTTCATTGGATCATCAAAATAATTACATAGAAAACTGAAACATAATAAGCCATGCTGAACAAAATTTTGACATTTTAGCAACCAGTTTGAGCCTCTTGCATAATTATTTTGATGGTCCAACAAAATTATTTTCATATCAGTAATATATTTTCTTTATATATGTTGAAAATGCAAAATTTTGAATCAAATA
>NW_017305873.1:2783686-2784774 GCF_001594115.1 Trachymyrmex septentrionalis
AGATTAGAAAAAAGAGATTGAAATTTTGTCTTTCTTCTTTATTTCATTAAAAAAGACAGATTGGCAAATATCTTTTGAGTGTAAATTACAAGTCAATGTTTCATCTAATGTATAAGATTTCTTAATTATTTTGATCTTAAGATGATGATGTAATAATATGCGGCAACATATACATTAATATTCAAATAAAACAGCAGAATATTATAGTCGAGAATGATATACGTAGAATGAAGCAAGTTTAACTATACCATAACGCGCCGTTAAATGTAATCATCTGGAAACCATACGTATATCTATATAGCTGTATAAATAAATTCGAGAACGCAATTTACAAATGAACGTCATCTGGATAATACAGCGCGGATGGTAAAAAGCTGGAAGAACAGTCGTGTGGCAAATTGTAGCGGGCACGCATGCTTTAAGCTAATCACAGACCACGCGACTAGGAGCAATTTTCGTTATGACGAGCAATTAAAGGGTGGAGTGGGTGGTAATTTCCTATAAATTGTGTCCTACGGCGGCGCTCACGTAACAGACGTGAATAGAGTAACAGTGATCATATAACCGTGACCGACGATCGACTGCGTCAGATCGACGCGGAAGATCCTCGTGGGAACGGCGACTAAAGCATCAGCATGACAGTCACGGAGATAGTTATAGTGACGGCGATGGTTGTAGCGATAATATTAACGAGCCTGAATGTGGAATAGACAATGATATCGACGATACTAAATGGATTGACGTATAGACAAGATCACTAGCAAGCCTAACTGCGACAATGTTGCCAGTGATAATGAAGTAGTCGTACTGCAATTGATGATAATAATAATGATAACTAACAATACTGGTGTTAATAGTGATGATGATAGAACGATGATAGAAATGCTATATTTCTTTGTCCTTGCAATGATTTGATTTTATCTTCTGTACGATGGAGAAATTGGGGGGAGAGAGATTTAGGTTTACGATATAAAATTTTTTTCTTCTAATATTCATCAATCAAACGCTTCGAAGCTTCATTTGTAGCATTAACTTAACTACACTCTTTAATACACTTTCTGTCTATATTCCATTTTTTTTTTCTTTCG
>NW_017305873.1:2784874-2789985 GCF_001594115.1 Trachymyrmex septentrionalis
ACACTCTTTAATACACTTTCTGACTATTCCATTTTTTTTTTCTTTCGATGAATAATTCTAATGATAGCAACACTTTTGATGATAAATAATCTCGATGATATCAGATAGGTTTATTAATTTAAGAGTTCCGAGAGCGATGGCGGTAAATAGTAATGACATCGTCGGTGGTAGTAGCGACAGTGATATCGCTAGCAGTAGTGCGGTTGTGCAAGCCGCACCGTGTCGTTACGCCACGTCGCATTTAGTGGCTGGGATCACGGTAGTGCGCGGATGCTGGGAAGTAGCGGCTCCTCGTATTGTAATCTAATCGAATGGAATGGATCGCTCGTTGCTCCCTCGCGCGCACGGTCCTTCTTCGCCGCGCGTCGCACCGCCACCGGTAAGGAAGGGAAGAAAATTCGAGAGAGGACGAGAGGAGAGCGAAGGAGCAAGGACAGAAACGGAAGCGGGCGATGAGGGAAGAGGGAGAACCTCGAGCCGTGTCCGTGTGGGTGGACGATCCGGGTTCTCGGGAGCAGAAGGTGATACGGAGGCATGGTCCAGCGGTTACCAGCAGCTCCGGTGGTAGGAGGCAGGACCGTAGCTCCGGTGGGAGAAAAGGCGAACCCGAAGAGGGGGATACGGAGAACACAGGAAGTGGGGGTACCGATGAACCATCGGTGAAATGGACGGACGAGGAGGGTGGATGGGGGGAGAGGGGGGAGGGGGGGAGAGAGGGACAAGCCTGGTGGCAGCAATCACCGTGAGTGGGCGACACGCGCTTCTCGTGGGTTATCAGCCTGATGAGGCACTCCGACCTTCCCTCGCCACCCTCTTTCTCTCTTTCTTCCCTTCGCGCTCCCTTCCTCGTACCCCCCTAAGCCCTTCTCTCTCTTTCTTTCTTTCGCCCTCTTTTGAAATCTCCTCGTCTCACGCCGTTGCAAGCCGAGGAACGGGAGTTTATCGACGGAAACTTTATACCTACACACACGCGCGCGTCTCTCTACGCTCGCCCGAGCTGATGGGCTCCTGGAAAAATCTAGGGCGAACGCTTCTGGCTTCGCGAACTACTCTCTACATCTCGCGATACTGACCCGCACTTCCTACGTGTTTTTGACACTGTCGACACGGATTAGAACATCTATAAATCTACCGAAGTATACCTTTTTTTTAAAGAAATAACTGTCACTCAAACGATCATCCAGAAGGGATATCAATATTGTATAGACATTAAAAAATATATTTGAAGAGTCCAACAATCATTCTGGAACTCTAACAATTTTTTTTTTTTATATAAAATCAATTAATCGTTATTATTAATCGTTATTAGAATAAACTCTAGAGGAAGTCGCGTATAATCGAAAATATCAGATACTACCTCAAGATGGAGAAATTCTTAGGAGGGTTGGAAAAGAATAACAAACTGAGTATCAATAAGAAGCTAAAAGCTACTGTAGAAAATTGCAAAGCTAATATCGTATCTAATCGTGAAATGCTTTTCTTTGAACTCAAAAGTGGTACCTTGTTTCGCATCGTATGATCGTCGTAGGAAACAGTAATCGATTGGAGATTCGACTTTGCTGGGCTGGACCGCAACCCCTGTCGCGAGGTGAAACAGCACCATCCGCGCTAAACGCCCGCTTCGGAGTTTCGCCATATGACGCTAGCGATCGAGTGAGCTCACTCGCGGAGGGGCTGGTAATGACGACAAGGGTCGCGGCGACGTTGCCCCTGCGACATGTGGCAGTGTCGTATAGCTCGAGCCAAAACAATTTGTATTAAAATGAGCGTTGCTTCGCGGCCACCGGCGATTTCGTTAGAAATTGCAAGCAGGAGTTGCGAGACACGCTCGCGATATACACAATCGCGTACACGCACGTTTCCCCGAGCACATACGGAACGTTCCAATAAAGACTTATGTAAATTTTAGTACAGCTACCGTCCCAAACCGAAACTGTGACACGTTCGGTATCAGCTAAATTAAGAATATTCAGCAACAAAAATTTAAATTGCAACGTAGATTGCTAACCATAAATTATAAAAGTGAGACGTATTGCAGTCTGTTACTACGAAATGCTATAAAATAAACAATCAACTCTCATTCAAGCCATTCTTTTATAATAATCGTACCTTACTTTTTAGTTTATTTTATATTAAATAATTTAATAGATTTCAAATAATTTCACGTCCATTAAGAATTATTACTTTGAAAAAGCGGACTGCCGATAAAAAATCAATTTATTTCAATCTTTCTTTACTAAAAAATGTACTTCGAGCCTCCAGAAATATCTATGTAAATAGGTACTCATAAATAATTAAATTAATATGATTTTCGTATAAACGGCGCATTTCCAGTGGCTTTGTATGTAATGGAATCGAGATGCGTCGACTTAGCGCGTGCGTGCTCCAATCTGTACATGGCTTTACGCGGAAACCGCGCGAAGTCGTAAAGCTTTCTTCACGCATGCCTGAGCCGATCGATGCAGCCGTCGCGTTCGACTGCTGTCACCTAACCCAGTATGCTTTTCCTGATAGTTTCAGTAAAAATTCTCATGGACTAGACAACATCAAGCAACGCGAGAAAATGATATTTTGATTATCGCAAGTTTTAAAAAAATTCTCTAATTCTCGATTCTTCAATATTTCGATAACGAGACATATGATATCTCCTGATTCAAAATTCGATAAAATGACTAGATTTAATCGTTAATCTAATCAATATTCAGAGATTATTCAACCATTCAATATTCAACCATTCGATAGGAAGTTATAAAAGAAGAATTTAAAAATCTCCTAAGAAATTATTTATGTAAAGCCAAAACGTGAAGAATCTTTCTCCGATTAGATCGTAGGAATAATCAATGTATTCAGTGAATATCGAATTGCAACGTGTCTGTTTTAGTTTTAATTTCACACACAATATAACATATTGCAATTATATTGTTAAGAGGAAAATGAACAGACAAATACATTATATATATATATATAAAACTTGGTATTTACTGAGAGAGAGTAATATCAATAATAAATAATTGAACGAGGTGTTAAATTTTGTAGAAAAATTCACTGAGAAAATCCTCAAATTTTCCAAGTATTTTTCTCTCCAAAAGAGAACATTTATTATTATTAAGTTCTCTCCTTTCAATAAAAGGGTATATTTTTATTTAGAAAGTGAGGCAATTTGATCAACGTCAGTTGACACTACAGATTTCGACAAAGCCTAAAGCCTAGTTCCTCGAGCACAGACTTATTATAGCGACGTGACAGACACGAGCGATAACGTCTGCGCAATGGTGGGCAAAATCGTCGTCTGATCTCTTTAAAGGCCTGTCGGCTGTTTAAAGAAGACTGTAAAAGGTTGATATTATACGGAAGGAGTCGATTACGACGTACACACGAGCGTGCGATCGTGCCGCCGAAAACTGTCCCGACGTGGTCGAGTGGCTGACTGGCTGGTTTCTGCTACCAGAAGCATAGGCTACCACGTTCCAACTGATAACGCCGCAGACAAGTGGCACGTGTCGCCGGCGCTTCCTCCAAAATGGCAGACAATGATGCACTTAGCGGAATCGACGTTCAAGATATAGACTAAACCAGACACCACGGTTTTTGATAATTCATTTTTAGAGTGCACGCGCCGCCACTTTTCCATCCAGCCATGTGACAACATCTTTTGTGTATAAAAATGCAATAATAATTTGACATTATAGATGTCGTTATAATCTTACAAGAAATGTTTAAACCTATTATACCCAATTTCTTCACCTTTAGATAACTTTATCCAAGAGATATCTCCCAGAATACAATGGAGATAATCTCCTGGATAATCCGCAACTTATTTGGAAGTGAAAAAATTGGGCATAATAGTAGAAAAATCAATGATTCAAGAGATTCTTCGAATCAAGTTATAGACGAATCAAGAGTTTCGTCTGAAATAGGGATGCAAAAGAAGTCTTAATGCGCGATTTTGAGAAGAACTGACTTCTAATGTTTTCACTTGTAATATTTTTTTACAGTATCTCCTTTTTAATTTACACTACAGTAATAAAAAACAAATCTATGCTAGCAAATATTTTACATTGTATTCTCGATTACAAATAACCAGCAGGTATTATACACATATGTCCAATTAATACTAAATTTAGATTTCTCTACTAGCTCCGAATTTTTTATATACCTATTTAAGGGTAGTTGCTTTTTCCAATCTGTACAAGCAAATAATAAGTATGTAATAAACCATTTTGCATCTGTATTCTTCTTACAATTAGTTATTATATAAATAAGCAAAACTATATATATATTTTTTTAGTACTAAACATAGATTTCTATTCACCGAATTTTGTACCGGTGTAGGGTGATTGTTATATTCAAACAGATTATTAAGACGATCATGCCACGATTTGATTGCTCTTAGCAATCGAATATATCATCCATCATGATATATCCGGGTCATGTCTACATCGCAACGAGATTCTGATCGACAACCGACAACGAAAGGTAATATCGCTGTCCTTCGCGAAAATCGTGGCTGATTCTGGAATATCTGAGAAGGGCACATTCGTTCCTGGTTTTTATGATGTCCATTCTTTTAGTACTCGAGTGGCCGTAGCCCTTAAAATCCTCCCCGACGACCGAGGATCCTTCTGATATCCGGCAAGGGTCCCCCGTGGGAACGTTTTCCACATATTTATACCCTCTTATCTAAAGTTTAGATTTTTGGATTGGCCGCGGCGATTTATGATTATCGTGTACCCAGTACGCGCTGCGATTTCCTAATCTTCGCTCTTTTCAAGGGTTCTTTTAAACCTTGCCCTTTTTACACCGTATTTCGCTCGTATATTTTTGTTAATCTTTCTAATTTCGTAAAAGTTCATTAAATATGACTGTAACTCGATGTGTTTTTATATCTCTTTTAAAATAATATTATTTATAAAAATAATTTGATTATTGAAACTACAATTAGAAGATTCATAAATATTATTGAAACTTTATAAGTAAAAAAAAGTAAAAAGAACCATTAAATTTTCAATGGAAAAAATTTGTAAAAAAATCTTGCAATTTTATAATTCCAATTTATTGTAATTACATAAATAAAACGATCGATAAATCGTTTATTATAATGGTTAGAGGAA
>NW_017305873.1:2790023-2800672 GCF_001594115.1 Trachymyrmex septentrionalis
TATATATATATATATATAAGTTGTTTAAGAAAAGTTGCGGTTTATACATAAAAGAGTTAAATTCGCGACTGCAGAATGGGCGTTTGCTTGGAACGCAGGTCTATCGTTAGCGCGTACGAAGCTATCTTACAGATATCTTAGGTAGATCGCGAAGGCTACATCATCTATCGAAACTGCAATCCTGAATTACCCTGAAGGGGGGGAGATTACGAACGACGAAGCGTTCAGACTTCGACATAGGGCTCGAGAGACAACGTGGGTGGCAACAATAGCTCTCTCTCAGGCGACCAGATTCTGGTGGCGCGACACGCATTGTACGACCGCGGTTTGAAGGTGATTGATCACCGTTGCCGATCGCACGCACACGCGTGTGTCCCGGTCGAACGCTTCCACGCACACGGGCGTGCGTAAGAGCGAGCGCGGCTGACAACGAATCGCTCGTCGTCGTCGTCCAGATCTGGATTTTCGATGGGAGAAAACCGCGGGGGGTCCGCACCACTTGAAGGCCCCGATCCTGACTGATCGAGAAATAAAAGCGCAGCGACCAACTGGGCCCTCGAATGGCGGACGCGAGATTCACCGGGACTAATGGAGATTAAATTTCGCCACGATTTGTTCAATTTAGAACAGTTTTCGATTCTTATCTAGGTAACTTTCTCACTCTTTCTTAAAAAATATTTTTTCAGAAACGATTCTTTTACACACTAGCAATTATTTTGGAAAAATACTTGAGACGTAAAAGTGAATTTTAGAAAAATATTTGAGATATAAGAGTGACTGAAATTTCGAGATTATACAAATAAGATAAATATTTCGAACAATTTTAATTTTTTTGTAAAAGTATTATAAAGATAAATTTGCTTAGATAAAAATATTGATCTTCATAATGATCACAATACTAGTGAATTTTAATTTATGAATTTGTCACTCTTTATACTTCATTTCATTTAGTAAATATGTATGGCGTAAGCTTGTTTACACTTTAACTTTTGCTTTCTTTACGATTCAAATTTAATTTCTATATTGAATTTTGTATTTCAAATATATTTACTGCTACATTAATTTTGTTAGGCAATGTATGATTTAATAAATTTAAATCATTTACAAACATTTTTGAAAACTTCAGAGACCATTTTTCTTCATAATTTTATCTGTACAAAATACACATGATATAACTTTCAAGATGTTTCAATCCGAGGGAAAAATATATTTAGAACGCGTGTTGGGGAAGAAAAGTCGTTTGACGAAAAGCAGGATGCTTTAAGAGGCGGCTTTCGGAGTCCTGTATCGTTCGTGCATCATGCGGCATGCGGTTCACCAATGTAATATCACGTGTCCATTCTGAAGCCGGGTGTTTCTCATGCCGCACGATTTGTCTCAAAACGAGCAAACGTTGCAAATAGACAGCGGGCACAATGTGCTTCCAGAAAAATGCATACGTGCGAGAATTATTGTGTATTACTACAAAAATATTTTATATCGTAATGTGTACTGTTTCAATCACGGTAATTATTCTCGTTTATGTTCGTCGTTATTCTATATTTAATTTTACTATTATTATTTATTATATTCATTACTTCTTTCTAGTAGAAAAAATTTTATCTACTTCTATTGTATTTAATGTATTATTAATACAAAAAAATGTAATAAATATCTTATAAATTTAATTTATCTATTGCAAATAGACACACAAAATAGAAAGAACAATTTTTTTACTGAAATATCTAAAAATTTACAGATAGATTCAGATCTAAAAATAATTTTGTTGGGCCATAAAATAATTACATAAGAATCTCAAGTGTGGTAAGCAATGCTGCAAAAAATGTTGACATTTTAGTAAGCAGTTTAAGCGTTCTACAATACATAACTATTTTGATAGCCCAACAAAATTAATTTCGGATCTGTAACTAGTTAAATTTTTAGATACTTCAGTAAAATTGTTTTTTTTCTATGCAGCGAGCACAATGTGCTTCCAAAAAATGTATATACTATTCGACATTCTGTTCTCAAGAAATAAATGCAAAGTTTATTTAATCAATAGATATTGTCATATCTTGCAAGTATCAATATCTTGAAATCAATTTAAAATACTAAGAAGAAAACGTTCATTTAACTAAATTAATTATATAGTTCGTCTTTACTTTTTTTATTGGAAAATGTATTTAAATTAAATATGATTTAGTTTAAATATATGCATTCTGCATTGAAAAAAATTATGATGAATTAAATTAATTTAATGGAATGAACAATTTTTTTTCTCACTGTATACATATATAATTCAATCGTGTTATATTTCGAAACAGAAATTTGTTTTGTATCTACATTCAATTTCTTAGTATATTTCAAACGATAGTTTAAAGCCAAGATCGCTTGGATGTTAATTACATTTATTGCGTAGGGAGAATTATGAAAAGCGTATGAATAATTCTTGCTCGTGTGCGGAGCGTGAAATTTACGAGCAGTTCCAGTCGTTCGTTAACGGCGAGACTGTAAGCGTAAAAGTAAGGCAATTCGGTTCGTTATCGGTCGTGCAACAGGCAGAGAGATCTAAGGAGATCTTTTCTCTGCGCGGTAAAACGTATGTTTTCGCGGGCGCGGGCGCCTGTTCACACAACAAATTTGCACGCAATTCTTCGCTCGCGTGCGTAAGAATAATTACGGTCGGATGTGTATCGTCGCACACACGCACATATTTTTGCATGCTCTCATTTACAGGTCCTTTCCCGAGTGGCTCTCGAGAAGATTCTATATCGCGCGAGAATCTTAACACTCTTTTGACGAAGTAAGTTCTGAGCCTTACTTTGTATAAGTTATATGTCGTGTATTCTCCACAGATTGTGACGGAAAGAAAAAACGGCCTCTGAAGTTCTTTGAAATATATCGCAAGTAAATATTCAATCAGATACTAGATTCTTAGCTTAAGGATGTATTACATATTTTTACAAATGTGTTAGTGTTTGTATAAATAAATAACGTATACATATGAAAGTTTTGTTTATTTATAACATTCTATTTTTATTAAACAATACAATATTTTTATTTATTTTATTTGTAATTATTTTTTATTGTTATAATATTAAAATTTAAATAATTACAAAAATCTCAATTTTTTTTAAATATTCAAAATGATTTATGCAAGGTTTCATTGCGAAAAAGTATTGATTTATTTATTTATAAAACAACTAATCCCTGCATCGCAATAAAACTAATAAATGAAAAATATCTCAATGACAATATCATTTCACGTTTAAAAATAAATAACTTAAAAAAAGCACTTAAAAAAAAGTTTTTAGTTTATTTTTAGTTTGTAAAGATTTTTCTGTTTATTGTCCCCAGAAAATTAAAAATGTAACATTTTTGAAACAATGTCTTCTAATCGAACCTGTATCATAATTTTCGATATACTATTTTCTTTGGTAGTATCTGTGTGCAGTAAATAGTGAAAATTTTTAGCTTTTTTTTTTTTTAATGTAATAACGCGTCTGAAGAGTGGCGAGAGAGAAGCGCGTATTAAATTAATTATTATTACTACCAAGAAACGATGCTATCACGCTGTGCGAAACGTTCTATTTACCGGCTTGCGAAAAGAGTGAGATTTTTCTCGCGTACGAATCGATAAAGTCATAAAATCACTCGCAAGAAATTTATGGGCGACTTTATCACGATAATTGCATCTCGCTCTCGAATACACCCTCGTCGACTTACCTCGGATTTCGTATTAATTAGGTAGCGCGACAGAGCGGAATTACAGAGGGACCAGTGAATTCATTAAACCTTTATTAATCGTTATAGAACCGGTACTCCTACTCGCGAGCGGCCGTCGCCACTCCGAAAAGAAAAAGAGGGAAGACAGAAAATAAGGGAAGCGAGAGAGAACAGTAGAAATATCGACAACTTCATCTACAAAGATTATCGAAGCGTTAATTTTAATCATACATCATAAAAATCATTCGATTGTATTTTTATGAAAGGCTCTTATCCACTTCATATATATTAAAAAATAATTCTCTTTTCTAACGTCTCTCAACATTACAAATGATTTTTTTATGCTATTCTATTCCACGTATCAAAATCCCCCAAAAATCATTCGATTTTATTTATATAAAAGATTCTTGTTAACTTTACAAGTATTTTATAAACAACTTCTCTTTTCTAAAATGCCTCAATGTTGCAAATGATTTTTTGATGCTTTTCTATTCCATGTATCGAAATAATGCTGAAAATATTAGATGCTGGAAAAAATGCCATTCTCGTACTTGCATTGATTGCAGTGATTTGAAAACAAGCCTCAGAGTAATGCTAGTAATTCGCAATCCACAATCTAGCTGTTCTGTTTTCATCTCCACGTGAAATCGATCATTACCGCCAATGTTGCAGCGTATGGGCGGTAATGATCGATCTTGCATGAAAATTACGTCGAGATAACTTGGTTGCAAAATACGAATATTTAGCGGCAATCACGCAAGTTTCGCGCGGAAACTAAAGCTCTCGCTGAAAGTTTCCCTCAACTCCGTTGCTCTATTTTCGCATGATTTACGAGCGGCGAACCGAAACTTTCGAACGCGAGAACGGCGGATGCGAAGCGTCTTCGAAGAAAAACGAAAGAAAAACAGGGTGGAAGAGAGATAAATCACGATTTGCTGGCGGCGGAAAATGCAATTGCGCGAATTGCTCGAACATCACCCTTTCCTACTTCCGTACCCGTTATAGAAATCTCACAAGTTCTTTACAGGTTAGATAAAAATTTGTACAAAAAGATTAATATAGTATGTAGATAAATGAAAAAAATCTGAAAGACCATACAATTCATTTGAAATTATTTCTATTTTAAATAAACAATTGCTATATAAATATCACGGTTCATCAGATCATCATAAAGATGGTAAAAAAAACTATGGATTTGTAAAAACAAAGACAATAGTTATTTTATTAATTTTATAAATAATAATATTGATCAAACATGAAAATACCTAATCAGTAAAATTTCTTTGAATTCAACCTGTATCGCCGCAGCAAATTGTTATAATTTAATTGCGGCAATAGCGGAAATAAAATCATGATTGCAAAAGATATTAATAAGTATAAATACAAATCCGTAAAATAAAAATTAGTAACAGTTTAAATGTATTTGTTTAAACATATACATATATTTATGTCGAAAATAAGACAGATTGATATTTGAATTATTAAATGAAGAAATTCTTCATATATATATATAACGTATAACAAAATATTTAATAACTTCCTATGCATAATGCATAATCCATTCTAAATTAAAGCATTAAAAATTCTCATTAAAAATTAATAAGTGCAAAATTTAATTCTCTCATAAAAAATTAATAGACATGGGGACGTTCTAAATAAATGTTACATATTGCGAACGGAGTTCAGGGTGTGGGCTACATAGGGTAGCCGACGTGTCTCGTTTCTCAACCAGGGTACCAGCAGGATGTGCGGCCCTGAGGAAGGGAGCACCACGATTTCGTCGGGATGGCACGTATGCGGGATGTCGCGACGGGCGACTAGAAATCTACGTGCAAGTTCCGATGGTATCTCTCGCGCTCCGGGCCAAGAGTCGAGAGGCACCCCCTCGGCGACTACGGCACAGATCTCGCGCCATTACTCAGCCCAGCGAGCGGTGGTACGACCAGCACCGGCATAAAGCAGCATAAACAGCGGGTCCTCGCGCGGGACGACCGCGGCCGCCCATCGAGCGCTGGACATCGCGTAAAAATGAGTTGTGTCAACGTGCCCAAGGGGCCCCTCGACACGGCCGCTCCACCAGGTGGCCCTGGCGGCTCGTTTTATTAGGTCGTTACGAGAACTCGTCTGTTTTCGTGTAATAACTCGTGGGTCCTAGAAGAAAGGCAAGGGGACACGCGGAGGAAGTTGGATATCAGACTCGATTTTGGGGGATTTCGACGAAGAAAGGAAAATATACTATAATATCTGAAAATTCGAACATAATAAAAATTCCAATAAACATCAACTAGCAGTAACATCAATGTTAACAATTTCATACTTAATAATATAAATGTAATATGGCACATGTACTGTAATAGTTACATCGTTGAATGAAATTGTAACATTATTTAAGCTTAGTGCATAATTTAAGTAGAGGAAATAGGAACAGGAAATAACAAATTTCAATATATTCAAAAACTGCAATGTATATATCAACATATACGATTTTTGATAAGTTGAAATCTGTCATTCCCTGATGTTCCTTTTACCTGTGCTTTTCAATTATGCATTAGGCTTTACTGTTAGTTGATGTCAGTCTTTTATTCTTCTCGCTCTGAGAAGAACAAAAGGTTCACATTTTATTGACTTATTATATATTAGAAGAAAAGCCTTGCTCTTTCTCTTATCTCACATGAGTTTTTGCTTCCGATTTTCCAAGATCGCATCGATAGAATTTATTAATAATTTACTGTTACGATTTATGTAATAAATTTTTTGGGGATCTGTCAAGCTAGCACAATATTCTATTAATATAAAAAAATAATGACAGTTCCAGTAGCACTTTTCATAGCTCTACAGTTCTATTTAAAAATAAACAAAAGTCCCAAATTTTTTATAAAAAACTAAATATAGCGTGTTAACTTTGCAAATCTAGCACGACAATTTTTCTTTAAAGTACAAGAAAATGATAAATATTAATACTTTTAGTTCCTAATAGTTCTACTAAGGCCTAGTTCCATAATTCATAGTTAACTCTTAACTGAGGTTCAATTTATTCACATCTCTTTCCAATTAGAATTCTGTATGAAATTAATACAAAATATTTTCGGTTTATATCCTCGAAAAGAAACAATTTTGCTAACTTATTAAAAAATTTAACTACATGAAGATCTGAAAATAATTTTGTTAAACCATCAAAATAAAAAATTATGAAAAAATCTCAAGCATGGTGAACAATGCAATGCTGTAAAAAGTTTCTAGTAATCAGTTTGAACAGTCTACATAATTATTTTCATGGTATTGTAATGATTTTAATGATTAATTATCCAACAAAATTATTTTTAGATCTGTATCCAGCTAAATTATTAGGTACTTTAGCAAAACGCATTTTTTCCGTGTACAGATGGTACCCACGTAGCCCAGTAAACACCAACTAAAAGCAATATAACATCAGTGTTATAATTTAATATTCAACAATATAAAAATAATATAACACATCTATTACATTGCTGAGTGTGAAATTGTACCATTGAATGTACGTTACTTTTAATTGATGCTTATTGAAAGGTGTACTATTGGTATCCAATTGGATACCAATAGTAGTCAAAGTGTTAAAAGTCAAAATCCAAAAAGATGCGAATTTTTTAAGTTCGGTATACTGCAAAATCGTATTCGAGGAATGCCTGAAGCTAATTATCGCGGAGATTTTTGTCGGCGCCAGGCGCCCGTTCATTCCGATAGATCAATTACTAGGATTACATCGTGCCTGCATCTGTAGCTGCATTACGTCCCTCGGACAGCGCACGTCCGGCGCATTTCTGTACCTATACACCTCGCGTAGACGCGGCTATCGATTCGAGATGATTAGCGATAATGTCAAGGGAGTCCGGAGGCACGTCCGCGATGACTCCGTGACTAAGGCGCGCCTTCTGTGTCGGCTGCGGTCGCCAACGTACAGCCGCCGATCTACGTAACTATGATTCCACCTAATTGAAGTAACCACAGGGCGCAACGCGCCACGTTATGCCGGCGAATCGCAATCGACCGCGGGAAGAGACGGGACGGAGGAAAGAGCAGCGGGTGCTTCTTCGCGCGAGCAAAGAGGAACGCGAGAGACTGCTTCGAGAAGAAGCAGTGGCGGTCGTGGCGGATCCCTCGACAGGCGACGTTCGTTCGTAATATCGGGGGGTTTCGCGTGTGAGAACATTTTGCGTTATAAAACGTACTTTGTCATAAAAAATAAAATTGTAGAATGGCTTTAGATTCTCATAAGATCATTCTTCTTATTTCGAGTGAGTATTTTATACATAGAAAAAGCAATGTTTATATATTAACAATGTTAGATTTTTAATTGAAAATAATCTTGTTAATTTAATAATGATATTAATTATATATTAATGATAATTATGACATTCATAATATTATTTATTTTATTATAAATAATACAAAACTTATTTTATTAAATAATTAAAATAATACTTATTTTATTAAAACAAGAATTTGACATATTTGTGTCATCAAAGTTTTTGAATTAACAAGATTGTTAATTCAGATAAAACTGTTTAAAATTGTTTTCAATTAAAATAATATTGTTGATATAACATCATTTTCTTGAGTGTACACGGAAAGGACGGTTTGCTAAAGCTTCTAAAAATTTAATTAAATACAGATCTGAAAATAATTTTGTTGGGCCAAAATAGTTAAATAGAACGCTCAAACTGATTGCCAGAATGACAAAACTTTTTGCATCATGCTTGAGATTCCTACGTAACTATTTTGAGTCCATCAAAGTTATTTTCAGATCTGTATTTAGCTAAATTTTTAAATAATTCAGCAAAATCGTTCTTTCCATGTACTGAGTAAACTACACTATATAAACAAGAATATATATACTAATACAATAAAAACGTACACTCATCTTTCATACGCAATAAATCAAATTCAAATCAATAATAAATCAGATAAAACCAAAACTATCATCTATCACTGAATAATTAAAACTTCAAGCGGCTTTCATCGCGCATTAATTTCTCGTCTTAAGGCACCGCGTTCACCGGATCCGCCACTGAATGGAGGAGAGACGAGGAGATGGAGGAGGGACGAGGAGGAGGATGTGAAGGGCACGGAGAAGAACGGCCGTGTGGATGACGGTGGGCGATCCACGTCGGCGATATCCCATCAGACCGTCAAATGACCGCCTCCCGTGTTTCTGCGTCTCTACGGCCCCTGCATTTCCGCTCGCACGTGCCGGATCGACGAGGGGATTCTCGGCTCCGGTTCTTGGCCCTCCGAGTACTCCCTGTATCTCGCGGTTGTCATTACCGATCAAGACGAAAGAACGTGCGCGCAAGAAGATCGATCAATCTAATACGTTCAAGCGACAATTACAGATACAGATTCGAGTTTCACGATTCGGACACTTGAGGTAAAAAAAAAAAAAAAAGAATTAAAGCTTCCTCGAGAGGGCAACAACGTTCTTGATATAGATAAAATATCAAGATAAATTTAAAATATTAAGATATAGAAATCGAAAAATATAGAATGTCAAATTCAATCTCGCAATGTGAACGATGTGAGAAAAATTTTCTCAGCATCGATATTTATTAGATTGAGATTTTCGATACATACGTATTTCAGCTTCGCATAAATTAGCTAAATGAATATATAAACAGAGTATTCTTTTTAATTTTGTAAAAAAATTTCTAAAAATTCCAAGTTTTCTAAGTATTTTTATTCAAAATTCCAAGTGAACAATGTTTTTAAAAAAGAGAGAGAGAATATAAAAGTAAAATCCCCAAAATATTCCCCTAAATACTGATAAAAAATGTATTTCTGCATTTTATATATAATGTGTATAATGCATTATTTTATTTTATTCTTATTGTTCATCGATTAATTGGAAAAATGCTTGATATATAATATATTTCAAGGATAGAAAAGAAATTCCCTGAAAATTCCAAGTTTTCAGGTTTCTCTAGATAGTATAAATTACTCTGTATTATATGTTCAGATTTTCATCAGAATATATTATATAATCTGTTTTTTATTCCTGCTAGACTTTTCTAAAATTTTCTTTCTCGCTTTTGCCAAATATTATATATTATACGTATTTCATATAAAGTTCTAAAAGTGTTCTAAAATATTCAACTATCAGATCTAGAAATCAGGTCTATAAATCTGTTCAGAATAAATTCTAATAATTGGAATAATTTTTTCTACATAGAAAACCAAAACACAATTAAAATCTAGAAAATAATTAAATAATTTCGATCTGAATCCATTCCGAATAATTCCATAATACATGCCCAGGTATCCCAAGCAGAACAACAAATCAATATGATATCAAAATGATGTCAAAATAACTCTAAAACGATCATTAAAAGTCATTTTTCGATCATTTTCGATTCATTTTAATATCATTAACGTTATCGTGATTTGTTTTGCTTAGGATTATTTTACTCTCGTTGTTTATTAAATGTTAAATAAAAAAAAACTGATACCTGGGGCTAAGAGTCTAAACGCACCCCTGCTCGAGTATCAATAAAATTTCATTGATTTTCAAAGGAAAAATCGTAAAAATTCTGTATTTATTTATTATTAAATTTTACCGCAAAAAGTTCTTTATTTTCTAGATTTTTCCAAGTAGTAAGAATCTTGATAAATTCAATTTATTCACCAGTCGATGACGCTCCCTCTCTTTCTCGATTGTCGCGTTCTCGTCCGCTGCTCCATCGCTCCGGAAGCTCGTTTGCAGAGATGCAGACTCCTCGAGGCGGCACCACCAACCGCGATTGCACAAACACGCACAGAATAATCGCCCGTCATTTTATACGGCACTCCCGACGTTTTATCGCGATCAACAGCGGATTGTTCACGCGATTGGCACAATAAACGCGATATCGCGATCTCTGTATCAGTTTTTTATGGCACTTATTATCAGTCTCTCAACTGAGATCGACCAGTAA
>NW_017305873.1:2800772-2809430 GCF_001594115.1 Trachymyrmex septentrionalis
ACAGTTTTTTCTTTTTTATGGCACTTATTATCAGTCTCTCAACTGAGATCGACCAGTAACGGTCGAATATGGTCAAAAAGTACTTGAGCTAAACACAAAAGTCGGTTAGTTTCGTCAAACTTTAAAAAATTTTTAGTCCGCACTTGCCGACTCTTCTGATACCAATTATCCGTGTTCATACGCGTATCATCTTATCAAATTGCGTCCCAAAGTTTCAAAATTCACACTTCAAACGAACAAATATTCCACGGAACGTCGCGATCGTCAATTATTGTCGGTGCAGCGTTCGCGAGAATCCGCGTGAAGTTGCTGCAACGCGGATGCGTCTCGAAAAGTTCCAGTGACGCGTTGCCAACTTCGTGCAGCGCGTGACGTCACCATGATAACATCAACGGTCGCTATTTAAAATAAATACTTCGATTCATCCAAGAGTTGCCTTTATGCTTTGAAACATGCGATACAACTTATTAGTCAATTAAATGATGCGAAACGAAATGTGCTGTAATAAATATGTAAAATGTTCAAATGTTGAATAAACGGATTTACATTGGCCGAGCGGCAATAATACTCCGGTTGCTAAAAACCGATTAAAGATTAATTGCAATTGTACACACTTAACACACTATCTGATATTCTTATCTGATATTATTCTCAAAGCTTACCCATCACATAATTCGCCACTCTTGACGTTCGTTTATACGCGGGACTTGCTCTCGATTGAGAGAAATGTGCCGAAAACGTAATCAGAATCACACACTGTTCTTGCGAGGACAGTGGTCGCGACGTGACTACGCGAATCAAATGAAACATAGACGCGCGACAAGTCTGAAAAATTAAAGGGTGCTTTCCAATTAGAAATAGACACAGATAACATATACCGTAAAATTAGCAATTTATAATTGATTCTTATATTTGAGATTGTTTTAAGTATAATATTAAAATGTCATCAACCGATTAGAGGATGGTCAATTCTTATATTTAAGACTGTCTTACCCAAGAAAAATAAAAAAATGAAAATAATGTCAATTTGACGTCATATTAACCAAATTTATGTCAGTTTTTGGTCATGATAAAAATTTCGATCTCAGATCTAAGAATGATTTTATATATAAAATTATTCTTAGATCATCTGAGATTTTTATCATGACCGAAAAATGACATAAATTCGATATGACATTCTTGTTCTCCTTGGGTTAAGTACAGTCTTAAGACACCATGAACCAATCAGAGAGTCTTAATAGTATTTTAAGACATTATTTAAGACAATGTTAAAATAAGAACGGCTTCTGAATACCGTACTAGCATCTTAAGACATTGCTTAAGACGGTCTTAATATAAGAATCGAATACTATGAACACGTGCTTAAAGCGAGAGTCTATCCAAATAAACTTGCATAGTCACATAAACGCATGCATAAAGAAAATTAGCCAATTGCATTTGACGTGCGTCTTTATAATAGAAATTACTGGAATAATTTTTTTATGTATGGGCTTATATATGGCTATGCAAAAATTCGTCTGGATAGACTCTAACACTACAGTGAAATTTTCATTTTTGTCTGACATGTTTTTCTGCTGAATTGTGTGCTTTTATTTTAACAAATTACTTAAAATTCTGCGTTCTTAAAGTTCGCTTGATTCGACTTCTTTAATGATATTCGATGAAAAAAATGTATGCATATATGAAAAATTATGCACGATCAGACGCGAATTTTGAAAATAGTTACGACATAACTACGTGAGTCAAAAAAACAGAATATACCTGCCTGCCGAATTGAAAATAATAATTATAGTCTACATTGTCGCGAATCATCGAAATATGACTAATAAGATGCATCAAATATAACATCACGTATTTTAACGCGCAATTAATATTTCAAAGTAATAATTGCGCCGGTATATTAATGTGTGTACGATTTCTAATATTTAATATCTGACACACTATTATAATCTAGAATATTTCCTCGAATGTAACTAATTAAAGAATTTCATATAAATTTTATGTAGAAAATCAGATATTCGAATTTGATATAGCGAATAACTAATGTCTTTCATCGAATATCTAATATCAAATTTCCTGGAACATGCAATATTTTCTAAATAAACTATGTTTCTCAAAATTGTTCATAAAAGAATATTGGCAGCGTATATAAAATTCTAAATATACGGGATATATATTCATATTTATTGAAAATGTAATATTCTCATCATATATTCACAAATTTACCTTAATCTTATTTAACTCACACAATTATTAGTTCTCCACTTTATTATGAAATGTAGCAGAATTTTATTAACTTATTAATTAATCTTATAAATATTATCTATAATTTTCAATATCGATCTAAACGCAATCTCTTGTAGAATAATTCTTACTTCTTGGGATAGTAACTGCTTTTAATAAAGGGGATAAAGATAATACAAGATCCACTAATCCGAGAGAATCAGATACCTTAGTGAATAAAAAACAAATGGACGTCGTATACATGGTATAAATATATTTATGCGAATATTTCATTACATGATCGTGTCTATATATTACGACACATTATAGTGCTAATAAATGCTGTTACTTTTAACTGAATCTGTAGTGTAAAAGTTGATTAATCCTTTTTGATAAAATGCTTTCTCTCCCAACAACCCCTGCATTCGATGTTCATATATCGAATGCATCGCAACGAGCATCATGTTAATAGTATTAACGATATGCGACAATTCAGATAATTACAAAAAATCAGCCGGTCGCATGTTACCGGATGATCGCTTATAAATTCGTTGCATGCAACATTATATAATAATTGAAAGAAATCGTGTATACAATCTTAGTGGAAATCTTAAATATTGTTTACGTTGTTCAAAATCGGTACAGCGTACCGTTGTTTTACTTCCCAGTTATCTTATTCTCCCTCATCTGCAGGCAATCCTTTTCTTCCTTCTTCCTTCGTATGATCATTTAAGCAATCTTAAAGCTTTTCATCATGTACTAAACGCATCCAGTACAGTTAGGGAAGGGAGGCTAACATTGCTGTTTAGAAACTCTTTAATTCTGATTTATTAAAGGGTAAAGTTGCTGAAAATACTTTGCTATATAAAAAACCAGCATTCAAAGATATACAAAAAAATTGGTCGGTTTTCTCGAAAGTTTTCCCTCTTCAAGACAGCTGCCGTATATAATTTAAAAGATGTAATCGAAGATTTATTATTAATATTATTGATAGAAAATTTTGGCGATAACACTTTAAAAAGAACAAATAATAAAATTACTCATTATAGTAACTTCCATTTTGGAATTATACTAATATCCAAATAAGTTTGCAGTGCCGAAAATGCGATAAGAGCCTCCAATATCAATAAAGATACTTTATAATAAAATAGGTTTAGAATTAGTAGTAGTCTTTTTGTGTCACGTGTAATTGAAATAACATATCTAGTGATACTGCTATGATACTTATCATTTTATACATTCACCATAGAGTTTCTAATACTGACGTCGCCAAAAATGAAAATTTCATTCTAATACCGAAACAATCATCGCTTTAGAGAAATATACTTGAACACTCCTATTACTCAAATGAGTACTCTATCAGATATCGATGCGACTCAGATACCTCATCTCGGTAAATGTTTCGACTTAAAAAAATAATGTTGAACAATAGCACCAATCTTTATTTGTTTCTCCATATCTTCATTCCTATTAAGTGTAAAGTCAACGAGTTTAGAACGAGATTTCGAGATTTATTTGAAAATCCCCGGCGCCTTCCAAATCGCCTCTTTCTCGAAAGTCGTATTGGAAAAATGAAAGCTTTGTGCAATAACTTTTCTTGAAAAAACAGTCGTTATTATTTGATAGAAAAGTTTTTTATAAACTCAGTCATTATATCGCCTCAATGTCTCGTGGAATGTATTTGCAGTCGACTGCACTATTTGCTTATCCTTTTCAAATACGATTACGAACTATAGAGGCAAATTTAATTCTATTTAATATAGAGTATACTACACACAAGATCGTCGCCTGATACTACAGTGTCGTTTTGAAATCGAGCATAAATTCCATCGATGGCAATAATTTGTCACCTTATAGAAGTATACACTTCCTTTTCTTCACTGGCTCGGGTGGTTCCAATGCAGCTAAAATAGCTTCGTCGAATACATTCTTCAATCCTTTCTGATATAGCAAAAAAATCACAATTTCATATTACGATATTATTATTTAAAAATAATATAATAAAAAAATATAATTCTCTTTTATTTTACTCACAATCAGTATAGCTACTGATAAGTTTATCACAGATTTAAAATAATAGTTTAACACTTTCTGTATCATAAAAAAATTTTGTAAATATGTCAATCAATATTTTACAGATAAGGCCTATAATTAAAACCAAATGACTGATTTTCGTTTACCTGCGTCAGAGCACTGCACTCTACATATTTTACAGCCTTGAGTTCCTTAGCAAGTTTTTCCCCCTGCTCGCCAGATATTGGCTTCTGTTTGTTCTTTGCAAGTTTCTCTGTTGTTGCGACATCATCTCTTAAATCAATTTGAGTTCCGACGAGTAAAAATGGAGTTCTCTGACAATGATGCGTTATTTCTGGTACCCACTGCAAAACAACATGTTATTACAACAGAATTTTAATTGATCGCTCATATACAGGAACGTAATGGACAGATACATTACCTTTTCTTTTACATTTTCGAATGATGACGGTGACACAACCGAGAAGCACACAAGAAACACATCAGTCTGAGGATAACTTAAAGGACGCAATCTATCATAATCTTCCTGACCTAAAAAACACAGAAAGTAAAATTGAGTTAGGAAATATTATATAGAATAAACTGCCTCTTTAAAAAATAATTCAAGGAAGATCTTTTACCTGCTGTATCAAATAATCCTAATGTATATGGATCACCTCCTATCATCACAGTTACTGCATAGTTGTCAAAAACAGTGGGCACATATTCAGAAGGAAACTTGTTTGTGGTATACGAAATCAAGAGACACGTTTTACCAACTGCTCCATCGCCTACCACAACACACTTTATCGTCTGCATTTTTGGTGTTTCTTATGTGACCTAAAACACAATAGCCACAATATGTAAAACCAGTGGCACATGATATATTTTTTCTTGCTGGATTGCTTGTGTTCTAATAAATTACTAAAATTGCATCACATAAACCCGTGTTCAAATTTCCATCCAAGTGTCATTCAGGTATCATGTCATCCTTAGCTTTTGTTTTCCAGCAAAAGACACAGATAACATTGTATATCTAATGCAGTATAACACAATAAATCATTACATCCTTGTTATTTGATAACGTTAAACAAAAATGAAATAATTACTTTGTTAGACTGTGTTTCTTGCTGGAAAGTTGTTTGTTGAAACTATTTGTTGTGGAAACCATTTGTTTAAAGGTCAAGGTACAGACCATTGCATAACGTATAATGCATAAAACAGGCTCGTCCAATTGGACTCCGGAGCCAAAACTTAAAGCCATCGACACAAAAAAATCAATATAAATAAGATTTCAGGGACTGTAAAGTATTGATAAACGTCGCTGAAACGCATATAAATATTTTACAGTACCTGAAATCTTATCCATATTGATTTTTTTTTTGTTGATGGTTTCGTATTTTGATTTAGAAACTAAAATTAGACAGGCCTAGTATAAAGTTAGAGAATCAAGCAATCAGAGTTCTTCATGGAAAAGACTTTGATTGATCAATTCTCTTAAACTTTATGCATTACATATTATGCAAAGATCTATGCTCCAGCTGTAACATTTGGTAAACAATAAGGATAAAATGATATCTAGATGAAAATTGATAAGAATCAAAACATACACAGTTCTGGACGCATAATTTCTAATAATTTATTAAAATGCAAGCAATCAAGCAAGAAAAACATACAGCACAACTTAATTAAAACCTACAACCATCCAAAGAATGATCAACAATGACTAAAAAGTTTCATATTCATACCAATATTCATACAAAAGTTAAGCGTATATCCTAATCAATTAAAATAAAAAAATTCAACTCGATACAAGCATCCAGTTTACACCAGATCGTTCAATTAAGCAACTTCTATTTTCTTCGTAATATCTCGCATATTTTTTTTATCAATAATACAAGTGTAATTTACATACATTAATAAATATATCGTACAATTTTTCATCAATAACACACGCGTCCATAATCTATACATAATAATAAAAGTAATAAAAGCATAATAAAAATATTCAGTAGAAAATCATTGTATAACAATATTAACAACCAAATAATGCAATAAATCATCCCAGCATAGAAGCTCTTCGTGGCTGACGTATTGCGCCCGAAACCTAACCTAGCCATAGATGTGTATCTACGGCGGAGGCTGCGTAACGTCGAGACTTCCGCAACGCGAGCTCGAGGATTCGAGCATCATATACACACAAATTCTCAGATACAATGAAGTACGTTACCTGAATATACGAAACTGTCATTAAAGGTTAAGACCGCCGCAGCTCATAATCTCGAACGGCACGGCAGATGTGGCTTCAGGTGTGGCGGTAACGAATACGATGTATTTCAAGGAGTCTTGCTTGACGGCCGCAAGCTTATGAAATCGTTGCACAAATTACGCTTTAACTCCACGCGCCCCTATCCTGCCATATATGTTATTTTTCTCTTCGTCGACAATCTCGATTTTTTAGAGACCCTTTAGCCTCGATTAAAGCCGGATCTCCATCAATCTCCATGCAACTGGCTACCAGGGCTACGTTCCAAAACGTAACTACAGTTACCAAAACTCTATAGTTTACGTAACATCAACTGTAGACTTTTAATTACTGTAGTTAGATTTTGGAACGCACCTCAGAGAGAGAGAGAAACTTGAGAGAGGACATGAGAACTTTTTTCCTATAACCATATATATATATAAAATACTCCCGCGCACTACTGTCCGCTCGAAGAAGTGGATATAAACTACATAACAATATCTATTTTTTCCCAACACACATTTTGAATCATTCGTGTTCTGGATTAATTTTCATCACTTTTACAAGTACATAAAAATTATTAAATGATGATTTTTACATCTTTAGAAAGCATTTGTAAAGTTGTGTATTATAACAAATTGTATATAAATTCAATAAATTGTTATAACTAAATATAGTTAACACACAAAATGAGAAAATGCACTTTTTCATATAAAAATGTAAAACTCTGAAACAAAACGAATTGAAGCCGGCAACGCACAAAACTTGTTCTCTAGATACTAAAGTTTTTTTTAGAAAAGAGTATTTAACCAAGTGCTCTTAATATTCCAAAGAAAAGAAATGCACAGGACACGAATTAAGATATTACGGGTTAAAAAAAACTTTTTCTGACCTTCTTATTAAATATTTTATGTAAGTTTTTGGAATCTGAAGTGCGACGATTCGTATTACGCATTTATTGCGATTATATTTGTTAAAAAAGTGTGAAGAAGAGCAGCACGCGGCACAGCAACCTACCCGCACGAACCTTGGGAACGGAATGACTGCGCGGTAACTACGCTTAAACGTCACGCGTCGCTCCGTGCCACCCCGTACCATCCCCCCCACAAGGTCGCGCGCCAACTGTCTAACTTTCGAAATAATAACGAATATTACGAATAAGTAAAATAATATATACTTTACATTTATTTCAATCAATAGACTTTATTGCACGATTTTTACTTTATTTTTTAGATTCTTTATGCATTCACGCAGCTCATGAATATCTTAGTTTAATATTCTTCGATGAATATTACACAGCGCTTTATTATACGATTTTTGTTTTATTTTTTGGATCGTTACACACACAATTGATCTATATCTTAGACCGGTATTCATAGTCGGAGCTTATATTCAAGACCATCTTAAGTACAGTCTTAAGAAGTCATATCTTAAGAAGTTACGAGAGCAGTATTAGCGTCTTAAGACATTACTTAAGACAATCTTGAAATAAGAACAGATTATGAATATCGCTCTTAGATATATCTCTAATTTATATCTCTAAATATATAAGTGCTACTTATATCTATTTTTTTTTATTATATTCAATCCAAATTATTTTATAATTAAAGAAATGTTTGCATTTATCTTTATATAAAGAATGTATAGAATATTATCAACTTTTATTTAAGTATGAATCATTTAAAAGAACAATAAAAATTGAGACATAATGTTGAACATCGAAGATACTCCACACACACACACACGACATAATGTTGAACATCAAAGATATTCCACACACGCGAATAATTACTGATTACGTTTACAAGAATCGAGCAAATAATATAGGATTGAACAGTGCTAGAGATGCCGTAAAGTAAAGCGCAAAATGTACGGCGATACCCGTTTATCAAAATCATGTAAAATACAAATAAATGAATAAATCGTTGAATATTTTTCATACGCAGTATTTGGGTGTAATCTAAACAGTCGAAAAGCGAGGGGAAACGTCGCGCGGCAAAAAGCGAGGGCAAGGGGGGCGCGGCGAGAAGCGGGGGGAAGGCTGGCGCGGCGAAAAGCGATGGGGAACGTACTTATGTCGCTACGTCATCACTTCGGCATTCGCTCGGCGCCCGCTGAAGGAGACGGACGTGTGATACGGTTGCTACAGATTTCACGCATTAATCTATAAAAATTAG
>NW_017305873.1:2809530-2811159 GCF_001594115.1 Trachymyrmex septentrionalis
TGCTGAAGGAGACGGATGTGTGATACGGTTGCTACAGATTTCACGCATTAATCTATAAAAATTAGACATTCACGAACGCGCATTGATCATTGATTACGTAAAGATGCCCAAATAGTAATTTTTCTCAAAACTAAGGTGTGTACTAAGAGTTATATCTCAATCTTTATTACTTTCTCTTTGATGATTTCATTCGAATAAAGATAAATAATTATACATTTTTTAAATAAACGTAAACGCAAACATTTTTAAAATTATAAAACACTTTGAACTGAATACAATATATAATCTAATATATAAATTAGAGATCTAAGAGCGATATTCATAGTCCGTTCTTATTTCAAGACTGTCTTAAGTAGTGTCTAATACTTTCTGATTTGTGATTTCTTAAAATTGTACTTAAGACAGTCTTAAATATAAGCTCTGACATACTGTGAATACCGGCCTAAGATACAGATGAGTTGTGCGCGTACTAAATTAAAGAAATAGAACATAAATCGCACAATAAAGCATCGCGTAATATTCATCGAAGAATATTAAAACGTAACGAATAGATTGTTTTACTAATTTTGTATTATACGTTAATATTTCGACAGTTAGATGATCGGCGCGCGACCTTGAAGTGGGGATGGCACGGGGTGGCACGGGCGGCGTGTGATGTTTACGTGTCGTTATCGCGCAGTTATTCACTTACCGAAGCTCGTACAGGCAGGTAGCTTGTGAAAATAAGGTCAAAGCAGATAAAAGGGCTATATCTTTTCTACATTTCTATATAGCTGATGTCTGTAAGATACGATTAAAGTCTAGACTGAAATAGGCTAGAGATTAATAAAGAAGAGAAATGTTTCTTTTATTACCGATAAATAGCTCCAAAGTTACGGTTAATTTTTAAACGGATCGTATAACGAAAGGTGTACAAAAACAAAAAATTAATTAAATTATTAAACTGTATCAATTGTGAAAGCAGGAATTGTGGCTTTTTCGCATGAGAGTATTCATATTAAAATGATTTTTTATGACTCGTGTGTGATAGCATTCGTACAGACAAGTAGCCGTGTCGCGTGCCGTTCTTCTTCACATTTTTTTTAAAGTATAATCGCGAAAAAAAATTGAAATTTGAATAAAATTGTTCTCTTCGTGTAAAAATCCAACGGGGAAGCGTACGTATCCTCGTCGCCGACTTGAAAATGAACGAACCGCAACCGGTTCGTCGCGTCGCGCATTTTTTCGGGAGTGCCGTTTAAGTTATCGGACTTAAGTTGTAGTCCGCGCACGATTGTAGTGTATTATTCGCGAGTGTTGTACGCGAGTGTCCTGTGCAAGAGGATAACCATATTCTGAGAGGAGGAGGAGGTCTAGGAGAAACATCGGGCACCAGTGGAGCAACCTTGCGGTAAATATTATTTTTTATTTGTGTAAAATTAACCTTTTCTGCTTGTTTTTAAGTCATTTTATTTAACAGTGATTTAAAAAATGATTGTTTTTATATCACATTGTTAATAAAATGATTTAAATAGTTATATATTTTGTAAAATAATTATATAAAATAATTATATATTCTCTAAAGAAGATCTTAGCAAAAATAATTTTGTATAAAATTTTTAAGTAATTTTTAAGTAACTCTCCTTTTAT
>NW_017305873.1:2813041-2813506 GCF_001594115.1 Trachymyrmex septentrionalis
TCATTTTATTTAACAGTGATTTAAAAAATGATTGTTTTTAAATCACTGTTAATAAAATGATTTAAATAGTTATATATTTTGTAAAATAATTATATAAAATAATATATATTAATATATATTCTCTATAGTGAATAATATATATTCTCTTAAGAAGATCTTAGCAAAAATAATTTTGTATAAAATTTTTAAGTAATTTTTAAGTAACTCTCCTTTTATTTCATTTAGATAAATGAAGAGTTACTTAAAAATTACCTTAAAATTTTATAAAAATTTATTTTTGCTAAGATATTCTATAAAGAATAAATATAATTATTTTATCTAAATTTTAAGTAACTTTTCTTTTATCTAAATTAGATAAAAGGAGAATTATTTAAAAATTAGGAGGATTCCGTTTGCACACAAAGTTATTGCCTACAATTCAATTGCATGTAGGCAATCAAACTGTAGGCAATAATTTTTGTGTGC
>NW_017305874.1:0-410 GCF_001594115.1 Trachymyrmex septentrionalis
CCGCCGCCGCCGCCGCCGCTGTTGCGGACCCCCGCGTCCACCCCAAATAATGCGTAGATAACAAGGGTTCGCACGTTAGAGAAAGATAGAGCGTGCATGACGCTTTACATGACACAATTGTTATCAGGCATGTGCCAGATTAATAACGCGACTGATATTATAACGTAGTGTGCTTTGTAGGCGATAGAGCGCGCGATATGAGTGAAGAAAGGATAGAAGAAATGAAATCGCTTTTTTATGACGCAGTTTTTTCATACGGTTTTTTATTAGCGCGTCGAGGTATAGGATGGATGGATGGAGAGTAAAATAATGTACATATATAAAATGATGTGGACGAAAATTTTTTATTCACGTGTTATTACATCGTGTTTTTTTCGTACGTATTAAAAACTGAAGCTAATAGCTCGCAA
>NW_017305875.1:0-356 GCF_001594115.1 Trachymyrmex septentrionalis
ATCCTTATACGCTGTTTAAAGTTAACTTTGTAACACACTGACTTTAACAATCAGTAAAAAACAATCAGTAAAAAAGAAAACAATTTATGAAAAAGTAATGATTATGAATGAATGAAATAACATATGTCTGCGATATATGTTATTTCATTCTATCACAATCATTACTTTTCTACAAATTGTTTTCTTTTTAGAAAAAGAGACATAAACTGTGAATTCTATGAACCAATTCTATCTACCAATAAGAAAAGAAGGAAAGATTTTCATCTCTTGGTTGCTTTGAACTAAAAGATTTGAATTTCTCCAGAAAAACTAACTAATCATTGATTAGCATATTATTAACAACTTTATTGTATAAA
>NW_017305876.1:0-829 GCF_001594115.1 Trachymyrmex septentrionalis
AAATCCCATCCGACTCTCCCGACTACTCGATATACATAAAGCGTATGTCCGTTACCGAATAGACTATAGCGGTATTTATATAATAGGTTAAAATGTATAGAGTAATTATAATAAATCCGCCGATTGTTTATTAACCGTCTGTTATTAGCGTCATTTTGATAAGCAACTATAAAAATAAATAATGTTAGTAAATATAATACATAAAAATAAGTACCAAATCAAAGGACTCTTTCTATATTAACCAAATGACAATAAGTAACGGGCAAAGTAAGAGTCAACACGTTTCTTTAAAATTAACAAAAGAATATATTTCAAACAATAAAGGTAAAATTATATAACGTTACAAGTTTCGGCTACCGGATTGAACCTTCTTCAGACATTAGCATAACGCACAAATCGCAGAACAACAACAATTATCGCAAATGATCACATATTCATAACATTCACAGTTCGGGTGAGTCTTGATGTAGAGTTCAACATTATTTCTGTACGATTAAACCGTCAAATGTATTGAAAATCTTGGCAAAGCTCTAGTTAGTATCAAGACTCACCCGAACTGTGAATGTTATGAATATGTGATTATTTGCGATAATTGTTGTTATTCTGCGATTTGTGCGTTATGCTAATGTCTGAAGAGGGTTCAATCCGGTAGTCGAAACTTGTAACGTTATGTAATTTTACCCTTATTGTTTGAAATATACAGGGTGCGGCAGAGAAACTTACTTTTTTGAAAAACGCGCCAAACGGCAAGGGGTGAAGGTAGGAAGCTGGGAGGGGGTGCGTCCGAAAGGATAGGTCCTCAATTTTTGTTCCCCCCACAGCCAGTCTC
>NW_017305876.1:920-1311 GCF_001594115.1 Trachymyrmex septentrionalis
TTCCTATGGGGTTATTTGAAGTCTATTGTTTACAACGATCGACCAGAGACCCTAGCTCACCTGAAGACAAACATTCGGAACGCCATCGCCGAAATACCGGTGGACATGCTTCAGAGAGTGACGCAAAACTTCAGAAATCGACTCAATCAGTGCATAGACAACGGCGGCCGTCATTTGATAGATGTAATTTTCAAAAGTGCATGAAAAAAAATTTGATGAGGTGATCTGTAAGAGGAAAAAAGAATTATACCGATATCTGCAATAGTTTCGTTTTTATTAACCTTTAAAAAAAGTAAGTTTCTCTGCCGCACCCTGTATTCTTTTGTTAATTTTAAAGAAACGTGTTGACTCTTATTTTGCCTGTTACTTATTGTCATTTGGTTAACATAAA
>NW_017305877.1:0-924 GCF_001594115.1 Trachymyrmex septentrionalis
CGGCGGTCTTAATCAGGACTGTCGGGGGAAGGGCCGATCAGTCAGGCCCGAGAGCGTCCTGGAAGAATGCTGCACGCGTGCCCAGAGCGTCCTGACCAATAGGCCAATGAAGGACATCGGCGGAAGTTTTAGTGCGAGTCTTACAAACCCTTGGTTCCGTTCCCAAGGATGCTTAGGCATTTTCCCCGTCTTACCAAAAAAAAAAGAGTTAGGTTATTATACCCATGGGTATATAATAACCTAACCCTAACCCAACCATGTACTATCCCATTTTTTCCTATTTGAAAGTGCATGACTTTGAACAGAAAATATTTTCCTGCTTTACTCTGCATACATTCTATAACGAGTTGATGTGAAACGAGATCTTTCCCTGTTGGAAAAGATAGTGTTTATAGAGTGTATGTGCTCGTTAAAATGTATGAAGAGTGTGTTCATAAAATGTATGCAGAGTTAAGCAGGAAACAAATTTCTGCTCTAAGAACAAAAATAATTTTAAAAAATATGAAATTCATGCCCTTCCAAGCAGATGGAGGGAAAGATAGGGTGGGAGTTGCTTTGCGTGAAAAGTTGTAAAATATACTTTAAAATAAAAAATTTCTGTTTTATATGTGGAAAAAAGATATCATAAATGTTATTTCTTAAATTTCTTTTATTTATAATTGTTTAACGAGTAATGTCCGACACTTAAAACTTTCTCAAAGTCACTCAAGGCCATGATCTTGACAACATATGTCAAGGTCAAGATCATAGGGAAGGGCTCCCCTAAACTACATATTTACCGATTGTTTAATTAAAAAGGTGAGGGAAATGAAGGAGAAAATAGCAAAAAAAAAAGATATTAAAATTATGATTAAACAAATAATTAGAGAGGATGCTTACAGCGAGTTGGAGGAGATAAAAAGAAGCATACAAGAGGAAGCTACG
>NW_017305877.1:1024-3628 GCF_001594115.1 Trachymyrmex septentrionalis
GATGGCAGTGCTTACAGCGAGCTGGAGGAGATAAAAAGAAGCATACAAGAGGAAGCTACGGACTTAATGGGAAACACATGTAAAACATAAAATGAAGTAGTAAAAAGAAAGAAAAAAGAAAATATCTTCATTATTAAACCAAAAAAGGAGAATAGTGACCAAGAAATTGGTAAAAAAAATTGATGTAAAGAGTAAAAATACAATAGATATAAGAGGCAATAGGAGTTAACCAATCTGAAAAAAGAGGGAAAGAACCTGTAATCCTTGAATGTGAAAGTGTGAGTGAAATTCAAGAACTGAAAGATACGGTATGTGAAAAAGGAGAAGATTTGAGAGCCAAAAAAGATAAAACCAAAAATAAAATTTGTTAATGTTGGAACTGAGGAAATGCAACTAAAAAATAAAAGCTTAATTGATACGATTAGGAAACAGAATAAATCAGTGAAAAATGTAAAAAAGCCCATCAAAGCCTACATCAGCTATTTGGATGCACAGAAATTCGTTATTTTTTGTGTGAATGTAACAAAATAAAATATACATTTCAACCCTTCAATTCAGGTCCTTATCAATATAAAATATAAATCAAAATTACATAAATGACACAAATTTGAATTAATTCCCGACAAATTAGTTTGTTCTTCTTTATCCAAATGCCAAATTAGCTATGTAATGAATAGCCCAATGATTATCAAAATTATTGCATTATACAATAATAATATAAAACTTACATAAAGTAAAACCGAAGTCATATGTATTGCGTCACTACGTAGAATCACATCGTTCATCAAATTGTCAGATTTGCTAGTCATTAAAAAAAAACGAAACTAAAATTAGAGAATTATTAAAATCATTTATCTGAATTTTCTATTATATTCACTTACATGTACGCGTTTTCTTGCGGCTCAGTAAAGGACTTGTGTTGTTGACAGTTAGAAATACAATGAAAGTCAAAATAATAAAGTCAAGAAGATATTGAAATAAAAATAAAACTAAGAATAAAAGAGGATAATCATGTCACAGGATATCAATGTCACAATTTAGTAAACAAATTTATGTATAGTGGGTCCAAAGAATACGTACTATTCTGTAAATTTAAACTCTATTTCTGTTGCTTTATATGGATCGCTTCCGAAATCAATCTTTTATTAAGTACTTTTTTTTCGTTTAATATTATGACGTTTTCCCAATCAAAATCATGTTGATGAATAATTCTGTGTTTTGTTATTACGGAATGCTATGTAGTTTCCCAATTTATGTGATTTATATGTTCATTTATGCGTATCTTCAAACATCTACTTGTTTGGCCCATATATAATGCTTCACAATCTCGGCAATCAATCTTATATACAACGTCCGTATGAGACAACTTGGAACAAATGTCTTTATGATTCCTGATGAACCCCCTAACATTATTAATCCCTTTATATGCCATATGTGTGTGTGTGTGTATGTGTTAGAGTCCTTTTTAAAAAATGTTTTCCGATAAAAGTGGTGCAAAAGAGATTCTGAAAAATTAATTAATTTTGTCTTCAGTATTGTCCGTTGACTTATCCGTGTGTCATTTCATTGCTTAAATCTTTTTGACAACCTATTTTTGATTTCAGAAAATATAAGTTTCAGTGGATATCCATTGTTTAAAAGAATTTTTATTATTATCAAAATTCTCTTGATGATAAATAGAGACGAAGATAGAATTCTATCAATTAAATCATTGATTGTTCTCACTTTTTGACATAAAGAATGCCTAGAAAAATAATTAAGATAATGACCAAAAAAAGTAAATTTGTGATATCAATTTTGAATAAGAGAATTTCCCTTTTTAATTAAACTAATATCAAAGAAAGAAAAGTTATGAAAGAAAAACGAACATTCCCAAAAATAAATTTTTTAAAGCGTTAGAATTAGTTCTTAATTCAACAATTTTTAGTTTTAAAGACAATTTTATAAACAGACTTTTGTTGTTCCGATGGACTCACGATTATCACCTATCGTGTCGGATATTGTTTTGCAAGACCTTGAAATGAAAGCATTACGTAGACTTCCAATTACACCATCCTTTTATGTGAGGTATGTTGATGATATTGCGATAGCATATGATGCGTCACACATTGATACATTGATGAACACCTTCAATTCATTCCATTCCAGATTGAAATTTATAACTGAAATAGGTGGGGACAAATTAAATTTTCTTGATGTCAGTTTAATTAAAAAAGGAAATTGTCTTGTTCAAAATTAAATATCACTAACCTTCTTTTTTTTGGTCGTTACTTCAATTATTTTTTTATACATCCTTTATGCCAAAAAGTGGGAACAATCATTGGTTTAATTGATAGAGTTCTATCTTTGTCCCTATTTACCACCAAAAGAATTTTGAATTAATAATAAAAATTCTTTTAAACAATGGATATATACACTAAAACTCATATTTTATGAAATCAAAAATAGGTTGTCAAAAACATTTAAGCAATGGAATGACCAGGGTAACACAGCTACGGATAAGTCAACGGACAATAATAAAAACAATATTAATAAGTTTTTCACAATCTCTTTTATACCACTTTTATCGGAAAAAATAAAAAAATTTTTTTAAAAAGACTCCTT
>NW_017305878.1:0-206 GCF_001594115.1 Trachymyrmex septentrionalis
GGAGAAGGATTCTTTTCGAATCTGTAAAAGAGGAAAAAGTAATTGTTTGTAATTGTTGACACGTATTAAAGAGTAAACTTTAATCCTGAAGAAGGATTTTCAAATCTATAAAAAAGGAAAGTAATTATGTTGTACAAAAATTACGATATAATCAGTAATACATTCAAATTCTCTCTCTCTCTCTCTCTCTCTCTCTCTCTCTCTCT
>NW_017305878.1:306-887 GCF_001594115.1 Trachymyrmex septentrionalis
CTCTCTCTCTCTCTCTCTCTCATTCGTTCTCAGTTATCTACATTAATTATTATACTAACTTTAACTTGAAAATGATATCGAAGAATTCGTCATCTTGCTTTGTATGGTTCTAATAAAAGCTAAGTGTTAAAGAATTTTTTGTACAAATGTAGAATATCAATACGTTGGCCCACAAAATCTCCAGACCTCAATCTTCTAAATTTCTTTTTCTGCAAGAAGTTAATTTATAAAACGCTTCTTGAAGACGCAGACAATCTAGAAACAAGATTGCAATATGCCGTATAGGCTATTGAAGAAAATGTTATGGAAAATGTACAAAGAAATTTGTTGAGACACATGCAAGCCTGTATTATGATGGATAATGGTCATTTTGAACATTTTTAATAAAATTTTTTCTTCCGTTCTTTTCAGAGCGTCTAAAGCTCTTTTCAGAGCGAAGTGCCAATCCGTTCTTTTCAAGACGAACGAAAGCAATTCGCCCTTTTTAGGGCGACTAATATGGTTTTATCTGGAATATTTTTCATAAGGCAAAGGAAAGAGAAACGTGCAGGAAATATTAACTCTGCAAAAAACGAGTAACC
>NW_017305879.1:0-527 GCF_001594115.1 Trachymyrmex septentrionalis
AAAATAAAATGGCAAAATAAAATAATAATGCAAAGAAGACACGAAAAAATTAGCAAATTGCTAGTATAGCATATGGAAGACAGGTAATTGTGCGCATTTCGAAATACTTGCGCACAGTTGCCCGCCGCGACCTGACTCAATATGAAACACGATTACTTCAACACTTCTTAACCAAACTTAATAAATAACAGCTTAAAAGACGCATATAATAATGCAACTTTTAAACAAACAAATTAAAAATACCACCTTATTTTTTAAAATAACAAGAAAAAAATGTAACTTTACTTTTTTACATTTCTCTAGTTAGTAACATATTTATGTCGTATCTTTTGTAGTGATTGTATCTTAAGAAGACGACCTCCTGCGTAAAAATTTTTTGCGCTATAACATCTTGATTAAATAACAAATGATATATAATCTATAAAAATAAAGAGGCTGCTGGAAGAGTTTCTGCAAACAATAGGAAAAAAAACATGTAAAATTCGGTAAATGGCTTTATTGTTTTTCGAAGTATTCGCCTTTAAGAT
>NW_017305879.1:797-1401 GCF_001594115.1 Trachymyrmex septentrionalis
ATGAAGGATGATGCGACAATTTCGGTTTGTTCTACGCAATTCATTTATGACTTCTAGCAAACAAATTGTTGTATACCAATCAGTATTTACAGTCCTTCGATCCTCTGAAGCCACGATTGTCACATGTCCGGTATAACCGAAGAAATAAGCAATCATTTGCTTGGTAGCACTGCGTGAACGAACAACTTTTGTTGGTTTCGGTTCATTTTGAAATACCCAAACAGTGGATTGTTGTTTACTTTCAGGCTCATACGAATAGATCCATGTTTCGTCCCCAATAACGATATTGTAGACCAAATTTGATCGATCTCGGTTGAATTTCTTGAGCATTTCTTTGCTCCATTTAACACGAACCTGTTTTTGAATTTCGGTCAAATTGGGATCCAACGACTGCAAAGTTTCCGTACGCTCAAGTGATCATGCAAAATCGTATGTATTGCTTTTATGTCAATGCCTAAGGATGCCTGAATCTCGCTGTATGTTATATGCCGGTCTCGCTCAATCATTTCACACACAGCATCAACATTAGTGTCAGCAACAGACGTGGATGGAACAACGGACGACCTTCACGGAATTCATTACTAAGAAAGGTACATCCACGCTG
>NW_017305880.1:0-405 GCF_001594115.1 Trachymyrmex septentrionalis
TCATTCGCTTCGATCAATTAACAATGTATCTGAATTACATATGAATCCCTTTGATGAATGCCTTTTATGGTAATTCTTTATCTCGTGAAAGTATTCGTATACATTCCACAGTAACAGTAGACATTGCACAGAAAATTTCGATCATACTCTTGAACAAAAGTCTTAAATTTAAACTTCTAACTTAAATTTATTAATCTCTTTTGTAGATTATTGATAAGTATAAATTTTTTAATAATTATAGTATAATTTGTAGAAAACCTATTATATTGATTATACGTTACTATATATTATACACAAAGTTATTTATATACAACGACTTATGAAACTGATCATGCTATTGGAAATTTTATTTTGTGAATTTGTGAATTAAAATATCTATAACAATTTACCATAATGCTGCGTTAT
>NW_017305881.1:0-542 GCF_001594115.1 Trachymyrmex septentrionalis
TTCATGTTATGCTTTATGTATCGATGGATGTATGGATGGAGCAAAAACAGTAAAAACATCTATTACTTAATTTATAATTATATTTAACACTGTTATAGTTATTACGGTTAAACACAGCAGCCATGAATCAAACCGGTACCGGACAGATCATGAATCTTCTCAGCAACGATGTCATTCTCTTCGATCAATTAACAATATACCTGAATTACATATGGATCATGCCTTTTATGGTAATTCTTTATCTCGTGAAAGTATTCGTATACATTCCACAGTAACAGTATACATTGCACAGAAAATTTCAATCACACTCTTGAACAAAAGTCTTAAATTTAAACTTCTAACTTAAATTTATTAACCTCTTCGATAGATTATTGATAAGTATAAATTTTTTAATAAGTATAGTATAATTTGTAGAAAACCTATTATATTGATTATATGTATATAAGCTAATTGTATACATTTTACAACTCGTGATTTAATTTAGACTATAAAGACGTAGGATTTCTTCTTTTCACTTGTTTCGAAGTTGCTCTTAAATAATT
>NW_017305881.1:642-914 GCF_001594115.1 Trachymyrmex septentrionalis
AGCTGACCAGTTTTATTTTTATTCGCAGACCACGATCATAGGGACAATGATGTTGCAAAAAGTCGGTATTTCGTGTTTGGTTGGCATCGGGACATTGTTGATCATTGTCCTCCCAGGACAAGAGACTTTGAGCTTCTTGAATCTCAAACTCAGAACCATGATTGCGCCACTGACGGAAGAGTACAACTAATGAGCAAACTCATAGCTGGGATACAGGTATCCCCGAAAAGTTGATTAGTTATTTTATTATTAAACAATATATAGGATAAATA
>NW_017305882.1:0-4667 GCF_001594115.1 Trachymyrmex septentrionalis
TAAGAAATACGGAACAATATTGGCGTAGATCAAGAAATAATTTAGAGCGTATGATACAACATTACGGACCTGCGAATATTTTTTATAACATTGAGTCCTAGTGAATAGTTGTGGAATGACTTAGGTGAATATATTCGTCAAATAAATGAATGGTCTCTCTAATGGTTCCTCTTTATCTACTAGCGTTCTTATTGCTAGAGATCCTGTATCAACATTGAGATTTCTCGATAATAAATTTCAGATGATGCTTATTTGTTTCAAAGATCATCCGATTGGAGAAGTAATACATTACTTCTGGCGACGAGAATATCAAGGTAGAGACGTATAACATCTTCATCTATTAGTTTGGATTAAATGCACCAATTCTTGGTAAATCTTCTGCAGAAGAAGTTTCTAAATTTATTTTACAACATATAACGTGTGAATTACCGAGTGAAAAATCTTCATCAACATTATATAGGCGAGTCAATACGCATCACATATACATAACGACTATTGTCTTCGATCTAAGAAAAAAGGGCGTAAAACTTATCGTGTATGTCGTTTCGATTTTCCTCGTCCTTCTACTGACACATTGATTTTGAGAGACGTAAGTTCGATAATAGAAAACAATTAAAACATAAAAGTAAATTTTATGACCTTCCGCGAACAGATGATGAACAGAATATAAATGATTATAATCGTATCATTCTTACTGCTTGGGAAGGAAATATGGATGTACAATTTATTGATGACAACACAAGAGTGCTTACGTATTATATTACTAAATATTTGAATAAATCAGCAAAATGTGAATTATCTGATTCTGTCTTTAATAATACAAATAATAAGAAATCATTAGCGAGCTATCTTTGGAATATTGCTTTGCGACTCATTAATAATGGAGAATGTGGAGTTCTTGAAGCAGCTGATACGTTGTTAAACATTCCTTTACATGGAACTGATAGAAATACAACTATTGAATGGTTAGATGTTAATCAGATACGATATAGAAAAATCAAAAGCTATAAAAAGCTATAAAGAAATTGAAACTCTTGATGGAGATTCTGTCGACATATTTTGTCCATCTGTAATAGATAATCATTGTAGTCCAAATAGACCGGAAGAACTTAAAACAATGTCTTTATATGAATTTGTACAATGGCATGATGTAACGAAAATCAAACCAATAAGTAAAAAAATTTTAAAATAAATAATGGTTATTATTTGAAACGGCGGCAACGTGAAAACGGAAAAGTATTTCTTTTCATTATTTCTTATGTTTAAACCATGACGAAAAATACAAGATCTTAAAAATGGATATGATACTTATGCAGAGTCATTTCACAATGACAAATTACATCTTGAAGAAGCATTGAAGTATGATGAAAAATTAGAAGAATTGAAAAATGCATTTGAAACTGCGAAGCAATTAATTCAACAACAGCTGGATGACTTAGAAAAATAGAATATACGTCTCAAGATGATCCTGATAATCCAGTAGGTGTACAAAATATTCAATAGTGATGCAATGCAAGATTTTAAAGATCTTGGTGACAAATAAGAAATCGATATATCCGAAATGATTTCAAAATTGAATGCGGATCAAAGAAGAGTATTTGATAGAGTCACTAATACTATAGCATCAGATAAATCACTATTACAATTATACGTTAGCAGAGAAGGAGATACTGGCAAAAGTTTCTTGATTAAATGTTGGTTAAAACAAAATCTCAAGAAAGATACTGCTGTAGCAGCACCTACTGGTATTGCAGCATTTAATAGAGATGGTTTAACAGTTCACAGATTATTGCAATTATCAGTTGAACTCCTAATTATAATACTCCTAAATATAAACAATTAGCTAATCACATTTTGAAAGTTTTACAAGTAGATCTTAGATAAAGATGTTAGTCTTATTATAATTAACAAAGTGTCAATGATATATAATTTAATTCTTATGTATATACGAATACACTTACGACTATCTGAAATATTCGATACTACTGATTGCGATGATGGTTGGTTCGATCAAAAGCACATTTTTTTATTTGGAGTTCTTCAGTTACCTCCTGTACATGAAGATCCTGCCTTTATACAACTAACAGCTGAAAACGTTCGTAAATATCTTGGTTCTTTAAGTGCTACTAATTTATGGATTACTTTATTTGGTTATGATAAACTGATAATCAATATGTGCCAGCAAGGAGATGGTTCTTATCGTGAATTACTTTCCAGAATTCGCGTTGATTTATTAACACCGTCTGATTATGATATTCTTGAAAAAAGAAAAATATCTTTCAAAGGTAAGTTTTTTAAAACAAGATTACCATAAACAAATTATGTGATTTTATTAGTAATTTGTCATCTGATATTGTTTGTTTATTACCTACTTGTCATATGTGTAACGAATTAAACGCTGCAATGTTAAGTCGTATTATTTCCAAAGAAATACTTTTAATTGCTGAAGATACGATTGATTGTATTTCATATATGAAAAAAAAAGTAACAAAGATATTGGCAAAATGATAATAATGATATTAGAACAACTTGTCAAAGCAAATTACAATTAAAATTGGAGCAAAAGTTATGAGACGCAATATATTGTAGATGTCAGTTTGGGCCTTGTGAATGGTACAATTGCTACAGTTATATCAATTGTGAAAGATAAAACTACTAATTATATAGAAAAGATAAAAATTCTTTTACTGACTAGTTTGGAGTATTTCATTGAAAGAGTAAGTGTTAAGTTTCAAATGATGAATAGAGTATACGTTATTAGAAATCAATTTCCATTATCTCTGATTATTATGGTATTACCATTCATAAAAGTCAAGATTTGAGCTTACAAAATGCTATTATGGAGGAAAACATCAGTTTAGTTGCGGTCAGGCTTATGTTGCATTATCTCGAGTAACATCTCTTGATGGTTTACATTTAATTAATTTTGATCCTTCATCCGTGTTTGCTAGTGAAAAAGCTATTATAGAATATAATCGATTGAAACGAAGTCACAATTCAAAATCAGGAATTATCACTATTTCAAAACAGCGTTATCGTAAAGTTAAAGATGTTCCGTGGACATTGTCGAAAATAATTACTTCCGTTCAAGATCATACTTCCGTATCAGGTCAAAAAGCTCCATTAAAAAGTACTGCTTGGATTATACGTGGTTTTCAAAATATAGACAAGATTTCATGCTATGCATGATTATGAAATGCAATATTACAATGTTTATTGAATTTATATATTTTCAGAAAAGAATTATTAAATTATGATAAATTTGATGTTTTAAATTTGTTCGCGCATGGATATGAACATGGAATGAATAATTTGAATACTTATGAAATACGGCAATCTTTAGGAGAGTATTTTTCGGTTGCTTTTAAATTGCGATGCATTAGAATTTCTTACTGTTCTTTGTACAAAATATGATTATATAAAAAGCATAGTAGAACATCAAGCTACTTTTACTTGTCATTGCAATTCGTGTGGCTATATAAAAGTTGTTATTAATACTAATATTTTTCTTTCAATTAACAATTTGAAAAAGAAAAGCTATAATCTTGATGATTTAATAAAATCTACATTTTTATCACATTGGTGTCAGATATTTGATAAATTATGCAAATATTGTGAAAGAAATGATACGTTATATAAAAATGAATTAGTTTCGACAAAAGAAATACTTATTATCTACTTAATATCATATTATTATCTTTCTTCAGAAGATAATAAATTAGTAAAGATATCATATAAATTTAGTTAGTGTGGTGTCCAGACAGTAAAAATAATAATAGCTGGACAGACATATAAAGTTATGAGTGCTATATTTCATTACGGTTCGTGTATCGACGAGGGTCATTATATTATATAAGTATGTGTAGAGGAGGAACATCTTGGATTGAAATTGATGATGAGCAAATTATAAAAAAACAATGGCCTAGAGGTGCTAAAGATATTTCCATATTATTTTTACAGAAAAATGTTACCAAAAATATATAATAAGCAACATATATTTACAATCATTCTAGATTGAGATCATTTGTATTCCTACTTTGAAAGTCTTCTTATTCCACCTCGCAAAGAAAAGTAATAATAACGTGAATTTTTCTTTAAAAATAATTTTATTGAAGGTCTTCCTATTCTGATTCAAGTAATAATTTAAGCCTGGTTGCACTAACATTACTTTGACTTTAAGTGAGACTTTAAATTTATTATTTATCTGCCTCGTTTTAAAGTTGAAAAAGATATACAGATAGAGTTTAAGCCTCGTTTAAAATCAAAGTAACGTTGACTATTACATAAAAATAAAAGATAATATGTATAAATATCAATCAAGTAATTAAAAAAGAACAAGTAGTTACAGCATTAACTCTACTTAAAAAATTGTTATATATTATATGGTATAAATAATGTCACAAAATCCTTAATACTATATAATATAGATGACTATTGTTTATACACATTGATATTTTTATATTACGATTATAAAACGATAAGGGAGGTGTTATATATAAACTTACCTTTTTAAAAAAAAAGGTAAAAAAAGGCGCTAAGAGCGTGTGCTCATCTAATAAAACTATTTTATGGTAAAACCTAAATGTGATAAAATCTATCTACTTGATACTGTTACGTTGATACGCTCCGCGCGCATGCGCGGGGGTGAACATAACGAGGAACCGAAT
>NW_017305882.1:4767-6166 GCF_001594115.1 Trachymyrmex septentrionalis
TGTTAAACCGGTCGTGTCCAGGCTCTGGACCGCAAGGGAGCAGTGGGGAAGTACCGACGCATATCGGGAAGCGCTTCGCTTCGTCCTAAGGCTCCTAACGAGAGGTCGAACGGAGGACGAAGTGGAAACCTCTGCTCCGCTAAACGGACACACGAGTCGGACGTACTTTTAAAGGGTCCAAACTGGATCAGTGCACCGAGAGGACCCACTTTAACGCCAGCTGCGCCAGTACGGCCGTATGCTCTGACTTTCGGTCATGGAACTTAATCCAAGTGACCGGAGAGAGGGCGAAGTGCAATCGCGGGAGAACTTAAGAATACAAGGAGAGGTTATATTTGAAAAAAGACTACTGGGGAGTTAATTTAATAATAGTATAATATAATAAAAAAACAATTGATCATACATTTTAAATAAAAATAAAAGAAAATAAATACAATAGAAATAATACAATTTGATAATTATGTGTACATGTGTAAGTGTGTGCGTGCGTGCGTGCGTGCGTGCATGCGTGCGTGCGTGTGTGTGTGAAGAGTGGCAGAATGAAAGGAAGGAGTTACGGAAAGAATAGCGAGAGAATAAAAAGAGAAGGAGGTTTTGGTGAATAGATTTGAGAGGGTTTGGCCTAATTTTCTTCGGATGATGATAGTGTTAGAGGATACGAACGACCGGTCGACAGGGGGCGAACAATTATTGTGCGGCGACGGCGACAGATTGAAATTATAACGTGAACGGACTGCAATGTTTTCATTTTCTTGTAGGAGGGAGAAAGGGAGAAAGAAAGAAAAGAAAAAAAGAAAATAAAACAAATAAATAATTTAAAAAATAAAATGAAATATTGAAATAAATTACCAAAAGATAAAGCGAAGAGAAAGTCAGAGAATAGAGACTTACATACTGAGTTGAGACATACTGACTTACTACTGAGATGCTTATCGTTGGAGGTCCTCCGGCCAGGATGTGCAAGGCTGGTGATGTTTCTTTAACACTGACTCTACTGGAGAAAGAGAGTTTCGAAAATCGGATGGAACTTTTTGAGTATCGTGACAACTTCTCTAAACAGGAAAATCGCGCGAATGTAACTCGAGAAAATCACAACAAGTGTAGCTTGAGAACTTAGAGAAAAATCTGTCTCGAGGGCTGCAGAACCGCGATTTTTATACTAATTGCCTCGGATTACTCAAATTTGGATTGGTGTAATAGGTTTAGTTGGTAGTAAGATTTTCCTTTGCTCTTGGATTGATCAAGATTTTGGGAGAGGAAAGGATGTTGACATCTGTAGTATGAGAAAGTGTCTTCCAAAATTTTATAATCTCGAGGTTTATGGGAAAACGCACGTCTCGTGCGCCAAGAAACCCATGCATCGTCGCCACCCAGCATCTATCCCTGAACGTCGCGCGCC
>NW_017305883.1:0-302 GCF_001594115.1 Trachymyrmex septentrionalis
GAATTCGTTGTGTGTTAAATTGGAAACAAAATTAATGTAAAAAAAAAATCTTAAATATACATATGTATCGAATATGTATATCATAGAAAAATCTGCCGGACATAATCACGAAAAAAGTATTATATTTTGTAATATTTTGTAAAATGTTATTATAATATAAAACATCCTGCAAAAAAGTTTTATTTTATTTTCTTATTCCAAGAAGCGTGGTAGAATTTCCAAAGAGCAAAGAGAGAAAAATAAGGCACCTTATTCTGTGAGAAACAAGGGAATTTATACGTATATGAATCACGTATCTCAAA
>NW_017305883.1:329-3481 GCF_001594115.1 Trachymyrmex septentrionalis
CCGTCACATCGTTCATTCTGCGTAATTCTGAGAATAAGCGCAAAATTGAAATCATAAACGTCGATATAAATACAAAATTTTTTGTATTTATTTATATAAAATATAAAAACTTTCTGTAGGTCCTAGATCAAAAAGTAAGACATTTGAAGGTTCGTGCTAGAAGAATTTTAAGATCATATTAATAAGAGCTACAAATTGAATATTAAAATTTAAAGTAATTTGTCCGAAACCCGTTTTTCATAAAATTTGTGCAGATTCTTCATAAAAAGTTTTTATTTATAATTTAATTTTTATGTTTATCATTATTTAATGTAATCAAAAATTGTTTAGTAAAATTAATATTTGTGTTTCTATTACTCTCCTAAATTAACTTTAAACATTCTTTAATCTTATGTTACGAATACTAATCTTACTTATAATTTTTTCATGTATCACTTTTTCTATACACATATTACAATAACAATTTTTATTTAAATATAATTTCTTTTTGTTGCATAACAAATCAATATGATTTTTTAAAGAAATTGAAAATGTGCTTGCATAAACTTTCTTCAGTGAATGACACAATTAAAGCAGTCGGTGTGCCAAAGAAATACCAACGGCTGCGTAAATAGATAATTAGAATAATAATCGGATTGTATTGTATATATTTTCAGCTTTTTTTTTGTTATTTTCTTTTATCAAATTAATATAACAAATTTCGATTTAATATGTGAGATTCTTTCGGATCTTTATTCGGATTTTGTATATGTCTCAAGTGCTTCAATTTGGGGAATTATTTTTGGGTTAGTATAGGTATATGTGAACATTTATTTTGGAAGTAATTTTTTATTAACAGTGTGTGTCAAAATGTTTACAATCTGTGTGAGACACTTAAAGGTTTTTTTTAAACTATTTAAGTGTAATTTTACATTACATTGTGTCAGTATTGGCATTGTAATAATAAAGAATATATATGTCGTAAGTAAATTGCAAATAGCCAAATGCTATTTTCCTACAGACAAATAGCATTTGCCTGAACGCTTTTTAGGAAAATGGAGTAATTATTTGAAAGAAGTAGATTTCGATTTTCCATGCAAAGCGACTCTCACCCCCCCCCTTTGCAAAAAGGCGCACAATTTTTATAATTGTGTTTTTTATAATACTGTTGTTGTTGCGGTTAGAAAATCTGTCATGAGGACAGTGGGGTGTATATACTAGTGCTTATTGTTTGGAGCCGGTTATGCCTATAGCTATTATCATTTAATTATAATATTAAAGAATCAAAGATTAAAATCTGATTGCGATTAAGAATCGGTCAGAAAATTACTTCAACATATTAGGCATACACAAAAAATGGTGCTTTGTATATTAAGTATACACAAAAAATGGTGCTTGCGAAGTCGTAACTCTCTTAATCCACAGAGTCTCGAGCACTTCTGATGCTTTCCCTTCGATAACCCTTTTGTCATCATATCGGCAGGCATGTCTTCAGTGGATAGATGACGAATAATGATCTTCTGATCCCTCAAAGCCTCCCAGATGAAGTGATGTCGTATTATGTCGATGTGCTTGCTCCGCGCGTGAAAAGTTGCGTTTTCGGCATGCTTCTTTGCTCCGATGTTGTTGTTGAATAGGGCTCCATCCGCCAGCTTTTCAAATCCTAATTCGATTAGAAAACTATTCAGGTAGATCGATTCTTTGGTGGCCTCGCTTAGGGCCATTATTCGGCCTCTGTCGAAGAAAGCGCTACAGTCCTTTGCTTCTTCGAATCCTAGGAAACGGGCCCTCCGTTCAAGAGGAAGATGTACCCCGTGTATGAGCGTCTGTCTACAGGGCAGGTTCCCCAGTCGGAGTCCACGAATCCGTTTAAGGTGGTCGAGTTCGGTTTGAACTCGATTCCGACGTCGATGGTTCCCTTCAGGTACTTGATGATGCGCTTCCCTGCCGCCCAGTGTTCCTTGCCGAAGTTCTCGTTAAATTGGCTGAGATAACTTACGGTATGGGCGATGTCGGGTCTGGTGCATACGGCTAGGTACATCAGAGAGCCTATTAGTTCGCGATATGGCAGTTTACGTACCTCGTCGTCCGCCTCGCGATTCGGCTTGTTCAGCTTCGAATGAATGTCCACGGGCGTGCTAACTGTCTTACAGTCCTCCATGCCGAATCTGTTCATCACATCTCTGATGTATCCTCGTTGGTTTATGACGATACTGCCCTTTTTCCGGGAAAATTCCATCCCCAGGCAATACTTGATGTCCCCAAGGTCCTTTACCTCGAAGTCGCGACTCAACTCCGATTTGAATTTCTCGGATCTATCCGGTTCGTTTGAGAAAAACAAGATGTCATCGACGTAGACCAGAATGTACGAGAGTCCGTTTCGCCCATCCATGGTGTACACGCATGGGTCGGCGTTCGTTTGCTTTGCACCGATCCTTCGTAGAGACGCGTCAAGTGTTCGATGCCAGCTCCTACCGGCCTGTCGAAGACCGTACAAGGCCTTTTTGAGTAGGCATACCTTGTCTCCGGTCTGTAGCTCTCTGAGCATTGAGGCCGCCCTTTCTCTCACGGCCTTGCCGCTGGACCGGTCGGTTGATATGATTCTCAGAGCGTCTTCCAGCAACTGCGGGGGCTCCATGAACAGCTCCTCGTCAATGTCTCCGTTCAAATAAGCTGAAGCTATATCCAAGTGGCGGATGTGCATACTGTGTCGAGCACCCAATGCCGTCAGCAAGCGAATTGAGCTCATGCGCGCTACCGGTGCAAAAGTCTCGTTGAAGTGAAAGCCGAGGCGCTGTGCGAAACCCCTCGCCACGAGGCGAGCTTTTCTTCTCTCCAGGGTTCCGTCGGAGTGGTACTTGTTTCGAAGCACGAAGCGGCTCCCGATGACTTCTTTGTCCTTGGGACGGTCGACCAACTTCCATGTGTCATGCTGAAGGATGGACTCGATCTCCGAAACTATGGCCTTTAGCCAATATTCTGCATCGTTGCTGTACATGGCGGACCTGAGCGGTACTTCGGCCAGATTCACTAGATCCGGTCCATCGAATTCTGCATTCTCTCGAGACGGCTGATGCTGGCGGCGGGGGCGTCCTCGCTGTCCCGTACGATGCGAGGCCTCCCAGGGCCCCTTCCCCGCTGAGGTCGAGGCGCCTCCTCGTCGCCGTTGGAAT
>NW_017305883.1:4821-6805 GCF_001594115.1 Trachymyrmex septentrionalis
CTAGGACGTTGGCGCTTAGGAATACTTCGCCTCTCGCGCGTATGCTCGTTGAGCTGCCGTTTGCCAAATTCAGTTCGATACCTTTTTCGCCTTGGATCGTGTCGAATTCGAGGGCCGAGTTACTCAGGTGAGAGGTGGCGCCTGTCTAGGCACCGTCGCGGTGGTCGACGCGCAGCGCGTACTCCCTTGCGCTCGGGCATACCAACGCGCGTAAACTCGTCGCCTCGCTCTTCTTCGCTTTCTCGCGCGACTTGTTTTCCCTCTTGATGTCCTTCGTGCATTCGGCCGCCTTGTGTCCCACGGTGCCGCATCTGTGGCAGCGGAACTTGAACTCGCCGCCCGCAGCGGTGTCTTCCTTCCTGGTGGTGGGTCGTCTCGGCTTCCGCGCCTTCTTTCCGCCTTTGTTGGCGTACAGCGCGTTCTGCACGGGGGCTCGAGCTGCGTCACTTTCCTCGACGATCTTTACGCGTAGCGTTTCCGGTGACGGTAGCTCGTCGCGGGATTCTATCGCGCATCGGAAGTTCTCATAGCTGGAGGGTAGGCTGTAGAGCAGCATGATAGATAGCAGGTCGGGATGAATGTCGACCTCCATCTCACCAAGCTTGTCGATGGCGTCGAAGAAATGGCGCACGTGGTCGCGCACGTCGCCGCCATTTTCCATGCGCTGCAGCATTAGTTGTTTCAACAGCGTGGCTTTCCGGGCGGGTCCCTTGGACTGGTATATACTTTCGAGCTTTAGCCAGACGTCCCTCGAGGTCTCGCATCCTTTGATCTGCTTCAGCTCGCTGGGACTGATGGAAAGTACTATATAATGTCCGACTTGGCCTTACTGTCGTTGACTTTTCATTGTTTCGTGGCGCTTTCCGAGGCTGCGTCTCCGGCCACATGTGTCGGCTGTGCGAAAAAGCCACTCACGTACGCCCACGCGTCATTCTTGATTAGCACCGCCTGCATTTGCAGCTTCCACGTGTCGTAATTGTCCTTGCCGAGCGCTTCGATGCGCGTTAAGCCGGCCGCACTCATTCTTCCAAATCACTCTAACCTTTCGTCCGCGTGAGAGGCCGAAACCGATTCACTTCGGCTCTCTCTTCGTATTTTCGCCCGTATATCGTTTTCCCGGGCGCGACTGGGCCCATAACCTGTCGATGCCGTGTGGATATACGGAGGTAGGACCGACAAAAGTAAGTGATCTTAGATACACATTGTACAGAAGTAAGTAATGTGCAGCAGTACAAAAAAAGGATCGAGATCGTAGTACAGATGAGGATCGATATCGATATATCGACTTGGTGTAAATCGCGATCTCGACAACAAAGAGTATGATCGAAATTTTCTGTGCAATGTCTACTCTTACTGTGGAATGTATACGAATACTTTCACAAGATATAGAATTACCATAAAAGGCATGATATAATATAATATGTAATTCAGGTACATTGTTATTTGATCGAAGAGAATGACATCGTTGCTGAGAAGATTCATGATCTGTCCGGTACCGGTTTGGTTTATGGCTGCTGTGTTCAATCGTAATAACTACAACAGTGTTAAAAATAATTATAAATTGAGTAATAGATCTTTTCACTTTCTTTCGCTCTGTTCATACATCCATCGATACATACAAGCACAATGTGAATTTTTCTTTAATTGATTTTTACAAAAAAGATATACAAAACTCTCTATAAGAATTGTAATAAAACTGAATAAAGCAGCATAATATAAATTAGAATCATCTCGTAATCAACTATTTGTAATATCTCTGATTATGAGACACATTCCCATACATGCTTATTATCTTTTTGTATGTTAATAAGAATATAAAGTTTTCGATTATTAAATTATAAAAAAATTATTTAAATATAAAATTATAAAAAAGTTTTCTACTTGTTATTGTAACAAATAACAATTGCAATTTTTTACTTAACTAGATTTTTGTCTATTTATAGTTTCCCGGTAAAAAAATTTCTTTTTTCATATGTAATTACAT
>NW_017305883.1:16355-20429 GCF_001594115.1 Trachymyrmex septentrionalis
AAAATATTTTATATTTTATATTTTAGACTGCATTCCAATAATTACTATCAGTATTAAAAATCTGTAATTCACATTACATATATACTACTTTTCAGTACTGGAAGTGAATCTTAAAATACATTTCTAATAATGACATTAATATTTAAAAGCCATATTTAATTTAAATTCAGTAATTGTTGAGTTTAGCTCCCGACGATTGTTTTTGCCAGGTTCGGTTGTTGTGCAAAAACGCATCGAATAAAATTAATTTTATCAATATTATATGCGACGGAGCTAAATTCAACAACATCTCAAGAAGTAACGATTCGTTACTTTTTCAAGTAATGGTAATATGTAACTTTTTAAAATGAACAACTAATGACGGTAACAAGTTACTTTTTATAATAAAAAGTAACTACTGTAACGGTAACGCGTTATTTTTTTAACGTTCCCAACTCTGCTCATTAGTTAATTCGCATTATTATCTTCCGATAAAGAAAGCAGGCGATACGTATCCTCATACCAACGTGTATCGATTGCATGACAGAATGGTGTAACAACATAATGGCGATGGCATTGGTAATGATCAGGAAGGCGATGTAGATCATCACCTCGTTCGTTGAGATTTTATGTTTCGCGTTAGGATCATTAATGAAGTATTTGATGATCCAACTTTGCAAGATCGGTACCATTACACGTACTACGCTACACTAAAAGGGAAAAGTTGAAATTTAACTCTGTCCTCTTTCTCCAAATAAATGTATAAATCTAAAATAAATCTGAAAAGAGCGAGCAAAAGAGAGAGAGAAATTTCAGATTAATTCAGATCAATTTTTTTCTTTTTTCTCATATCGGAAGAAAAGGTGTAACTTGCTGTACAGCACGTGTGAACATTCAGTTACAATTTAACTCTGACAAAATACTTTATATTTAATATGTCCATATCAAAAGAAGGTAAAATTAAAATAATTTACACTTATTTTTCTGTAATAACATTTTGCTATTTAATTATTACAAAATAACTTTTAAAGATAGAATTTTTACTAAGAAGTACATATCTACTATCTTATTTTTATTTCTATTACGTTTCTGTTAATTTAATATAGGGTTTATTATAGAGGCAATTCACATTGTGATATGCACCAATTTACTCCGTATATCGGGGCAATTAACTACAATGGAGCATGTCCACATTTCATTTATTGCAAAAAAACTACACAGTGTAAAGAATCATTAATCGTATAAAAATGTAAAGAAAGATTCTCTCTATCATATTGATATATTTTAATCATAATAATTCATTTTGTTTAAAAAATCTAATGCCGAAGTTGTAAAAACTGTGCCAATGAATCCCGATCTTTGTTACAATTATTCTTATAATAATATCATTTATTAGTGTAAACATAAAACATGATAAATTTTTTATTTTTGTTTTTAATACAGTAAAATTCAAAAAAGGGATAATGAGAGTCAAACGCAGATGTAAGAGCGAATATTTAGGAGATGCAGATCAGATGTTACCAAACGTTCGACAAAATAAATGAAGATAGTTATTAATATCATATTATCATCTACATCTCCTAAATCTTCGCTTTGGAGTCATTCTCAGCGAATATAACAGCAAAAAATCTGCCATTGAGAGCAAGTCATTTGAAAATTGACAGAGATAAAGCAATCAATACTAAATAAATTTAAATCTATCATTATAACATCATTTTCAAGTCAAGATTTAAAACACCAAATAATAAATCCAGGTGATTCACCTGGTACATTTTACGACATATTATAGATGATTACTTGTGAAGGAATTTACATAGTGAACAGAATCCGAATCAAGAATAGAAACTTTTGTGAATGATATAGATTAATATTACATCATAATTAAAGAATATATACATCAACTTTCTGTGTTAACTCATATTAGCATGTTTTAACATTTATTTCATCGCTTTCTTATCTTTACTAAATGTTCTTTTATTATAATAATGCAGACCAGTAACAGCACTGTCTCTTAATGATGATAAAACTTTAATATGATATGATAAATGAAGAGCAGAACACAAATATGCACTTTGTCAAAATTTTATTTTTTTAGTTAGATACGACATAGTGTCGAAAGATTCATTATAGCTACTCTGAAATGTTCAAAAAGCATTGTTAATTTATATGCTGAAAAAACATTAACATTTTTAGGAATTGTTTAGCAATTTTATTCAATATTTCACATCTTACTTAATTGGTATATTGTTATTTTCCATAAAATGGGTATTTTTCTTTTTGTATGTTTCTTTTTTTCTCATTTTTTGAAAATTACAAAGGACAAAACGCAATTTGAAATTCTGCTCCTCAAATATAGATACAATGATTATTTATTCAAATCGAAATTGTTAAATAAATAAATTCAAATTTTGTACAAATAATTTGCTTACCTTTTATGATCACTCCTTTCACAAAAAAATATATATATGTTTTTTTTCTATAGTAAAATACACGCGTATATGAGATCGTATTTAATAAATTTTGATTTTTATCGATTTAAATAATTTTTTCAAAATGCTTTATATTCTTTTAACAATGTTGTCACAAATACATGAATTAAAAATATGTGAATACAGAGATTCAAGATAAATCAAATAGATGTATATACATAGCGGAATTAATGATTAAAATTTCTGAAAGAAACTGAAAAATAAGAAATTGTTAAATTTAAACATATATTATAATAAATTAAGTATAAAAATAATTCTTGAAATATCACTATTCTCAGGTTGGGATCATCTCGAGCGGTCAGTATCCAAGAAACTTTTGTATCTATACATATGAAAAATTACAATAACGCCTGTATTTTATAATTATTAAATATAAGTATCCCTTCGTAACCCCTATTCCACAAGAAAATTATTCTATCCATTTATTTTTCATAAAAGATGATTTTTAGCAATGTGTTATAATATATTTTCTTACACGCGAATTTTAATATTATATTAAAGACACGATAAACATGATAACTGTAATTAACATCCTGCCAAATAATCACTATTATAATAAACGGTTTAGAAAGTTTGGAATTCACACCCTCCTGTAAACACTGTTGAAATTTGACAGATAGTATAACTTTTCTTTGCGGATAGATCTTTTAAATTTTACGTGGAATCAGTATACATACATTAAATTCGCTTTCCATCAAAGATTACTCCCTTTGTATTGGATGCTAACCAGCGTATCACAAAGTAAATTTGTCAAATTTTATCATATAAATTTTAATAAATTTTATAATTGCAAGTTACCAATTAAAAGTAAATACATTTATGAATGTTTACAATTATGAATGAACAATATTTATTATTAATATTTCATTCCGTTTATCAATATTACAGTAATGATTGATTTAATAAAATTTGTGTTATCATATATATATTTCCAACGCTTATAATCTCGCATTTTTAATTTTTTGATTATGCTATTGCGAAATAATATCATTTTTTATTGTATTTTGAATGGTATTTATAAGTGTATCTTGTTAAATATATCAAAATTAGTCGTTAATTGGATAAATTTTTCTTGTTATCAAACAATAGAATATCTTATTGACCAAACATGTATTTTTGTTAATTATTAGGGCATTTTGTTTTATGCATAATGTACTACAATATTTCTCCGATGTTGTTCATCGAATGTAAGCAAGGATAAATGATGGATGATTTGGGCGCATCATGCTCCCATAATCTATAAAGTACTTACAAAGCAATATGTAGATAACACAAAAAAATTCAAATTAATGTTATTGTTATAACTTTCAAATTTCTACGCATTTTTCTCAAAATTATATTGATGACGGAAAGAGAAAACGTTTTTTCGTCAGTCATGATACATATCATTTTGTTCCAATTCACTACAGGAAACAACACAACGACACAAAACAATACAGTATATATGCCTAATTTGTGTTGATTGATACAGTAATTGCACTACTAAAGCGCTGAGATTAAAATAACTAATTGTTATCATCACTATTCAACTAATCAATATCCGCAAGTTTCCAATCAAACTGAAAAATATTAAATGAATTCTTATAATAATGTAATAAATAATATA
>NW_017305884.1:0-918 GCF_001594115.1 Trachymyrmex septentrionalis
ACAAATTATTTTCTATATAATTGTTATTTTTACAGCAGAGTATTTGTCTTGGTTAAGTATTTGTCTGTAAAGCAGAGAAAATTTGTGTATCCCTCTATGCCATCGATGTAACAGATTTCTTAATCTGGATATCTGTCAACTTTAACAATTAATAATTCGATTCGCGGGGCAGAACGACACATTTTTTTTTGCCAAATTCGTTCATGTAGTGCAAAAACGCGTCAAATTGGTCCGACATAGGCTTATCAACATCGGAAAGGTGAGGAAGCTAAATTCAATACTTACCCAATGTTGATGTCTTGCATAAGCCTAATTGTTTAGTACATTATAATTCAACCTTGTACGTACATTATTCTGTAACTCGTAATGTGTTTTCAGGATTTATTAACACGTTTTCGGCATCACAATTCAACTGTGAGACAAGATGCTTTGAAACAATTAAAAGACATCTTGTTACAAAATCCTCCAAAATCTTTACATTCACGATTGAATTCTCTGTTACATGGTATCGCAGCTTTATCTCTTGATAAAGAGAAAGAAATACGCACAAATTCATTTCATGCACTTAATTTTATTCTTGGCCTTATCTCAAATGAACAGTTGACACCCTTGCGTGAAATTATAATATCGTATCTGAGCTGTGCAATGACACATATTGATCCACGTGTGAAAGAAGATTCTTTACTTTTCTTAGATGTGCTTGTACAAAATTGTAATAGTGCATTGGCAAAAGATAGTCATAAAATATTACCTAATTTTTTAGGTATGATATGCAGGTTACATAATGAAGGTAGCCCTGCGGCACAATTAATGACAACGTTACATTCCAAAAGTACTAATGTAAAATGGAGAATTAAAGTTCTGGAACGTTTAGCTAATTTATTTACTTCTATTGTTAGCTACAGGAAACTTTGTATA
>NW_017305884.1:2749-11267 GCF_001594115.1 Trachymyrmex septentrionalis
TCTTTTTTTTTATGGTGAAGCCAAAAGAGAGATTACCTTCATTTTTTTTAATGGAATTGTATGATTTTTCTCACTTAATACGATTCCTCGTAATTATTTTGTAGATAAAAGTATTAAGATAGAAATACCCCCCCCCTCCACACACACACACACACACACACACACACACACGCACGCAGCAGTCTACGAGATATTTTATATTTTATTCTGACACATGTTAACATGAGATATTAAATATCTCGCAAACTATTAATGTTTTTGACAATCGTATCTTAATACTTTTATGAACAAAATAATGAGATCAATTTTGTAAAAAAAAATGTGTAAAAAAACGAAGTTGCTTATATAAAAAATTAATTATTTATTTTGCCTACATATTTCTTAAAACAATTATATGTATAATTCTTCTTATAATTGATTAATTTCATTATTCTGTTTATAAAAGTAATTAACATTAGCAAAAAATTTATATATATTACGGGATATTTCATATTTCGTGTCAATATGTGCTAGAATAAAATATAAAATATCTGGTACACTGTTGACTTTTTGATATCTCGACCTCTCAATATTTTCATATACAGAATAATTGAAGGAATCACATTATGTAGATGTAAAAAAAAATCATAAATTTCATTCAAAAAGTGGAGATGTGACCTTCATATCGTTTTGACGCCTCAACCTAGAAAAAAAAAAGAACGCGATCAAAGTTGTCCTCGAAACCTAAAATCTGAAAAAATCTAATCTAAAACATTTTATTGTAGAAAAAAAGATATTTAGGATAGGATATTAAGATGGCCCTATATACATATATATTTCGTCACTACACTCAATCATTTGCAAAGCCGAAATTTTCGAATCCATTTTTCTTGCCGATCCATCCATTCGATGGCTTGATCGAGTTGTTAAAATCATTCACTGTTTGATCATTCGAAATTTGATCGCTTTGACAGTTACATGTAATATTCGCAATATTTCGTAAGTTGCCTTCTTTTCGCACAGATAACTCTGGCGTTTGGTCAATACTTTTAAATTTCGGCCAACTTTCATAATTCTTTAGTTCATATTCCATCTTTAGATATTGTTTCTTTGATTTTTCCGGTTTGTGTAATTTTCTTTTCAAGGTATTTTCAATGACGCGCTCTATTACGAAGCTCTCGAGGAATAAACAAATAAGAAAGTTGGCTAGAGCGAGCATTAGGATAATAAGCCTCCAGTCGTACACGGGTGGCAAAATCAACTGCAGCGTGCTCACTATCCAATCCGCGGGGTAAACTGTAATGTATATACATATGGCCGTTAATAAAAGTATGGAGAACATAAATGCGCTATTTGTATAGATTGCACGTCTGTAAGGTTTCCCGCGTGAAAACACAATCGCCATCGTGATGTATTGAAACATGGAAACACAAAATACCGAATAGTTTTCGTAGCATGTGTATCCGGTGTTGCTAGTAGAAACGAACGGAATGAACCATGAAAATTGTCGAACTGTGTGATACACTGTCGCTTGAAAAACGATCATTACAAACATGTGTATTGTTAGAGATAACAGTGCAGTAAAGCTTAACAGACTTGTCATCGGTGTTGTCTTGGATAATTTGTTCTTACACGCGTGAGTCTTGCCGAAAAAAGAAGCAAAGTTGATTATTAAGAAAATATCAATAAATAGAAATTGTAGATCCGTCAAGTTCGAGTCTATGGAATATAGTATTATAACGGACAAAAATTCCGTAAGGGAATACGCAATCATAAATTTAAATATTCCAAACGATGTAACTAAAGCAGCACGACCTTCCCGTATTATTTGTGAAACGCAGCTTATATCGGATATTCTTGAGATAAAGGAACTGGCCACGCTGCAAAATATATCAATTCAAATTGTCAATTAATATAATGAAAACATAACAGAATTAAGTAGCCAGCGTAATCATATAGTTTACGTTTAACTCACCTAGATTCTGCTTTGGAAAGGGATATACCGACGTGCGCGGCCTTTAACGCTCCACAATCGTTGGCACCGTCTCCACACATGGCTATATATATATATAGAAGCATCGTATAGAATAATTTTCACATAATTATACTATATTCTGTGTGTGTGGGCGTGTGCGTGTGCGTGTGTGTAGCGCGCGCGCGCATTAGATACATTCTTTTACATTTGTTTGGAACATTAATGGACTTTATCCGGCGCTTTTCCTCGATACTTTCGAAATACACATACCTACGTAATAACCGAGTCGCATTAGCTCCACGACCAACTGTTGCTTCTGATCGCTTTTCATTCTGGCGAATATTGCACTACGAATGCAAACACGATCCAAGATATCAGGATAATATTCTCGCATTACTTGCCACGTTTGTCCTGTTAAGGCAAATCTATAATTGCAATTGGCTATACCGCATTCTATATCCTTGAACGTCGGCGGTGACACTAAATGATTTTGTGTGCTCTACAAGAAATTGAAAGATTCGCATTAATCTGCATCAACATTCATGGCCGTTATAACTGCAGATTAATTGTCAAGCAAAACGCGACTGCGGCTGCAGACAAATGGAATAATTAATTATGTATACCTGCAATCTTGAAGATTGAGATTGAATATTAAAAATTATATCTGGACAATCGTTTTCCTCATTCGAGACTACGGTCACATCCACGATGTGTTCTTTGATCGAAATTATTCCGCATTCCCTCGCGACGCTTATCGCGGTCTGAATATTATCTCCTGAAAAGCACAAAAAAAAAATCGAATCATGCATTAGTGCATGAATGCTCAACGTTATGTTTGAGAGATTATATTCATACACGTGTTAAACATATATATCATTATAAATCGTTTCGTTATAAATCAAACCTGTAATCATCATCACGCGTATGTTGGCTTCCCTTAGTTCCGTAATTACTGATGCCGTCGATTGCTTCAGTCGATTTTCTAGAATAACTAGTCCTAAGAAATCCAAGTCCCGTTCAATTGTTTCTCGAGACAATTTCGATATCTATGAATATATGCACTTTTCATCACTTTTGATGCATGTTTATATCGCGCGTTACTTAATTGAGATACATTTTTATTTAAATAAACATACATACATATAATATAAACATACACGATGGAGTACTGATTGAGTACGTTTATATGAAAAGAAAAAAGATTGCACGAATATACATGCAGCGTATAGTATATTATACCTCTTGGTTTATACTTTTGGATATTGTCTCTCTGCGGCCTATAGCTATCACGCGAAATCCCCGTTTCGTAAATTGCTCCAAAGTGAGCGAAATGTCCTTCGGTACAGTTTCCATTTTACTCAGATTGATTATCGTTTCGGGAGAACCTTTCGTGTAAGCTCTGAAATTATCCGATCCCGATGCACGTATGATCACGGACATTCGTTGTAAAGAATTCGAGAACTGATATCGCTGTATTGTATCAATCTCCGTAATTTCGTTCATCATATTTTTCGTCAAGCTTAGTGGCCTCACGACAATCGGCATTATTGAGTTGTTATATAATTTATCCATGTGCATACAATCCGAATCTTTCAACATCCATTTGGTACTTTCGAACATCTGTAACGCGTAGTATATAACAAACAACAATATATTAATATATTAATATGTAACGACGTGAGATGACGAGCGGTAAAACTACGTCACAGTAGAAAAGCAGCGATGACATTTAAGTGGAAGAGAGAAAATATATTAGTATTAATTATTACCTTTGCGTCCAATGGATCTCCGCAAATTTCTCCATCGATAAGTGTTAAACTGTGACAAACTAGCATTCCTTCGAAAAGAGGATGATCTTTAAGTTTGGATATATCTGTCTGAACCTTGGCAAGTACGCCATTTGTACATGCTACAGCACCCCACATGTCCAATTCATCCTCGGTCAATGTCCCTGTCTGTGGACATAAACCAAAATGAGAAAAACGGGAAAGAAATATTATCGTTAACGTTGCAGTATACTACGCAATATTGATTCGCAAATTGCTCGCCCTGTCCCGCGACCACGTGGCTAGCTGCGATAATGCAGCTCTTTTTTAATCTCTTTGTCAATCTTAATTTCTCCCTTTCTCTCACGCGTACCTTATCGAAACATACGCAATTAATACTGCCGGAAACATTTATGACTCTGTTATTTATACAGTAGATTTGCGCATATTTTAATCTCATTTGAGCGTATAGTTTTCCTACAGTCATCGCGGCTGGTAATGCCGGTGGTATGACTATCGTAATGATGTCTAATGCTTTTATCGCTATATCGCCAGCTGTAATTCCTCTCGAGACCTAAATTATATATTTAATATATATCGTCTTATTATTATTACTACTACTACTACTGTTGTTATTATTACTACTACTATTATTATTATTGTTATCACAGTAGGATATTGATATCTTTTATCTTTTTATAAAAACGAACCAATAATTATAAATAAGTATACATGCATCTATTTAAAAATATTAAAAGTTATATATTATACCTTTGTTATTACGGTATATATAAAACCACAAATTGCGATAATTGCCAAAATGCCAATAAATTTATATGAATCTTTATCAAATTTGAAATCCACTGGAGGTGGATATAGTATAGTGGCAATTAGAGTACCTCTGGTAGTTAGAAAACCAGTTCTGATTACTCTCGCAAGAATTGATTGTTCGTCGTGAGATCTGCGATCATATCACTCATTAATAACACATAATTATCAGCAGTTATATCTATTATATTATCGAAAGTAAAAACTAGTATCGTATCGTTCATACTTGGTTTGTATTATAGTAGTACCATTATATAACGTGTGATACGTATACTCTTTAGCGTCGTACAGTGTATGGCGCAATGGTAAGAATGTTTTTATTACTGGTACAGATTCGCCTAAAATCAATAGAGCAAGCAAATTCAGCAAAAATCATAGAGTCGCGCGCGCGTGTGTGTGTGTGTGTGTGTGTGTGTGTGTGTGTGTGTGTGTGTGTGTGTGTGTGCGTTTGTAGAGAGAAAGATGTAAAGAGAAAGAGCCTTTTCTTTTATTAAGAAGCAGTAGTTTGTACTATGTATAATATATAATTTTTGAAAGATACATATTTACCAGTTAACATGGATTCGTTCAATATACATTGTCCAGTTAATAGAACCGCGTCGCATACGAGAGTCGCTCGATGTTTCGGTAATTTTATAATATCACCGGGTACCAATTGCTTACTAGAGATATTCTCGAAGATACCAGTGTCACGAAGTACACGTACACTTTCTGACGATGCAACGGTACCACGTAGATTTATTTGATTCTAAAAATAATCGATGTGTGTGAAATCGCGAATAAATATTTTATATTACAAGACAAATTTTCTTTTTTCTACGTACCTTACGTGTCTGCATTATAGAACTCGTTATGCCAAACAAAGACATTAACACTATAGCGATAGTATAATACAGATAGCCTTCCGCGAACCATACAGATAAGGTAAATATTTGAAAAATATAAAATGGATTTAGAATTTCTAGAAGTAGTAATACACCGATACTCTGAAGTGGAACAACAATGTCATTATTTCCATAGACAATGCGCCTGTTATGAAGATAAAATGTTTCTTAATTGAAAGGAAACTTCACTTATTGTTGTGATTTGTATTAATTTCGTAGGTGAATAGATTGTTTGGCATATTACATCTACATCTATTGTACATTAATGTGCATGTATTAGGTGGATCCATATATTCGTTCAGTTTTTGTTAGTAGTGAAAATTTTTTCCGAGTATCTCCGGTTCTGGTTGCCTTCAAAAATTTTACTTTCAAAAAAATTGTAGCCTTCAAAAACCGAACGAATATATGGATCCACCCAATATATGAGTGTATAAATACATCCCCAAATATACCACAGCAATGCTTGCAAAGCGCTAAAAAAGCCACTTTTTTTAACGCTGTGTGCTACTTGAGTTTATAATCTATATAGGACCGTTACCTAAGTAACTGTTCTTCCTTGGATAAGCCATTGCCGCACGAGACGTGAAAATCGGAACATATTGTACCATGGTCAAGTCCAACGAGCCTCGTGAATATATTTTTCGTAGTGTCCCAGATGTAACATTTCTTTTTACACCAAAAAGCCTTGTATTCCTGAACCTCACAACGTGTACCGTTTTCTAAATTAATTTTTAATTTTTTGTCTTTTATTTTCTGTAAGAGCTCTTGATCAACAGTACCCAAAGTAGCCGACAAACTTTTCGCACTGAAAGTGCATATTAGTAATGGGATTAGAAACTATATAGTAGTCTAAAATTCGCCATTTTGGCGAATATATTTTAGTCATATATTATTCTTTTAATATTACATATTATAAACTTACTTTATATCTTTAGTAGAAATTTCCCGGACATCCCGTACAAAGTATGATTTATATCCTTGATAATCATCCTACATTTATTGTGTTAAATTAGAAACATAACTATTTTTCTCAAAAATATTTTATTTAGTTATTATGGTGTGTGTGTGTGTGTGTGTGTGTGTGTGTGTGTGTGTGTGTGTGTGCGCGCCTGTGTGTGAGAGATAATTGATAACATAAAACGCATAATGTTATAACGAAAGAAAAAGACTTACTATCACGAGTATTTTCGTGGCGCAACTTAAAGCACATTTTCGATGAGTCGCATACAGATACAGCCGAGGATACCAATGGAATAATAACCGAACTAATCCAACGGACAATATATATAATACATATGTCAAAATAGTCCTCAGTGAACTCTTCTCGAATCCATAAATACGCTAAAATACCATATTAACATTAATGACGATGCTACAATTAAATGACAATGAGATGATAATTATATGATATATAATTATAGATTTAATGCATATATTGGATTGAAAGAAAAGATATAGCAATATGTATAAATGTATGTATGTACATACATACCAGTTCATTTTGATCAGTATGAATTTTTTGCCAGAAAACACTTTTGTTGTTTATTCCTAAGAAAGAAATAAGATTAGTTATCTTATATATCAGTTATCCATTACAACGTAAGTAAAATATATTATATTAACTTGTGTGCTTGAAATATAAAATATAAAATATTTATGTTTCTTTTTGCTTTTTCTATTTCTATTGTGTAAACACAAAATATATATAATATTTATTTATTTTTTGTATAAAAGTAAAACAGGAGTATTCTTTTAGTAGAGACATTTATAAATGTTAAGGGAGGGAGAGAGAGAGAGAGAGAGAGAGAGAGAGAGAGAGAGAGAGAATAAGATTGAGCATATATTATCTTAAACAGTTGTCCGCGTTCATTAATAATCCATACAAAACTTATTTGGAAGAAAAATTAAGAGTCAAAGAGAATTAGGAAAAATAATAATAAATTTCTGTTTCTACAACTGTTAAATTATATATATATATAATTTCGTGAGTGAGAAAATTGCGCTGTGCCCAACGGTCGATTTTATTTTCCACACATATATGTACTACATGCTTCAGAATATTATATTATAAAAATAAGTACATTGCGATAATCGTAGAAATATCAAAATATGTATTAAAATACAAAATATGATGTATATTATTCGTGCAATAATCTGTCAGCCATATAGTAAATATTTCGCATTTCTATTCCACCTTTTATTTTTCATGCTTACCATTGATATCGATCATTATTTCGATCTTGTTTGATTCGAAATGGTTGCGTAATTTCGACAGCTCCTTTTGTTACGACCTAGTGGTCTATCACTAAATGTAACTCTCTCTCTCTCTCTCTCTCTCTCTTTGTTTGTCGCGGTAATATCACCTGCGGAATGTAAAATTGCTTATTTAAAGATTATTTAACGTTCCACGTTTATTATCGATATATACACGTCCAAATATTTCATGATGTAGAGTAACATAAAAGTTTTGACAATATACCCAGATACCAAATTGCTTACAGGTTGCTGTCAATTTGCTTGAAACTGCTTTGCTTAAATTGTCTTCGATATTCAAGAAAGAGACTTCCGATTTCGCTATCAGATTTCCACTAACTCTTATGAGCAACTTGAGAACAACAGTGTGTTGCTCTCTTATACTTAAACCGATCGTATAATAATTATTAGAAATCACAGAGCAACATGATTCAGAAACAATTTCCGCCTAAAATCATATATATATATATATATACTGCGCCTTGTATATTAATCTCCTCACCATAATGCAATTTTGCAATATAATCAGGATTTCTACATGTTTTTACGAGCTACACTGTGAAAGTCGAAATAGAACACAATCGCAATTTTTCAGCTATGTTCTAATAAAATAATTTTTTAAAGAGTAAGCATCAAGGGAGGGGAGTCTAAGATGAAAGCATAATACTTTTTTGAAATATTTATCAAATAAATGAAATTTCCTGATACTTGAAAAATGTGATCACACTTGTTACGCTTACGAGGACTTCGATTACATTTTGTTCACGTTCGGAGAGCTTGATAACGCTCTTTTAGTTAAAATACCGACAAATTACTTATATATATGTATATAT
>NW_017305884.1:11367-18929 GCF_001594115.1 Trachymyrmex septentrionalis
ATGTAAGAATACATACGAATGCGATGCTTTTCGAAGTATTTGTGAAATTTCTTTAACTTTTCTTTCGTCTCTTCAATGGCGGCAAGATAACGGTAGACGATTTCGTTACGCAAGATACGCAGGCGCGCTCACACTATACTGCACCCATTTGCGTCGATTTGAATTAATCGACTCGCCGAATTTTCGTTAAATGGGGAATGCTGGCAATTGCTGTCCGAGTTAGTATAATATATTATATACACTCACATTGAGAATACAAATAATGGAGCGCACAAAACACTCGTTGTCGCACGCGCTCTCGAATACGTGCGAGAGGAAACGAGCTTTTTTATCGTCAAAATTGCTTGAAATATCATATACGACGGCAATCAACGAGAAAGTGGAAACTATGAACTTATCGTTGACAGCATACAAGGTCAACGAATGAACTTTGAATGCGTGTAGAATGCAGCTAAAATTATATGTGCATAATACGTGTACGTAGTGGCGACTGAAGCGATTTTCCTACATAAACGACGTACACACACACACACACACACATATATATATATATATATATATATATATATATATATGTATATGTATAAAGTTAATGATTAATATTTTTTGACGTTTTTTCTCTCGCTGACTTGTGTCTCATTACACGTACTATACATACAACGGAGTGTATTAGCGTACTAAACTAAACAGTCGTATTTTACATCTATCGTCAGCCGTGCATGCAGGCCGAAAAAGAACGGAACGGAACGGAACGGAGCGGAGCGGGTGCGGCGCGGCGCGGCGCGACGCGGCTCTTTCGTATATCTGTATATCGCGCGCGTTATTCGCGATTACCTTCGTCAAGTCGATCCCCACGCGCTTGCGGTCCGACACTCCGACCGGTCTCCGCACTGCTCCGCACTGCACTGCTCCGCTCTGCTGTAGGTCTTACGGCGAGGGGAAGAAAAAGTAGTGTGTGAACGATTATACATACATATATACGAGTATACCAATTCTTAATTTCCTCACCGCGATTTCAACAAACTTTCGCAATCGCAACATGTTTTACAATAGTTAGAATAATATTGTTTTTCTTATAATACACCGAGAACAGTTTTGTACAATATAAAATTTGTACTTGACCAAAAAAATTGATCAAGAGATAACAGTATGCATACCTATAATATAGCAAATGAGTCATCGAGTACGATAAGCAACGAAAGAATTGATGTCAATACAATACAAGTGCCCATATATTCGCAGGTGGTCGCAATAATTCTTACTTTGAAGACAGCCTGAAAATATCTTCGAAAAAAAACCCACAAATAAGAATAAAAAAAGAGAACTGAGCATTGTAATTTTATTTGCGAATGAAAAACCGATGTATATATATATAATTGTATGTTCTAGCTCGCATTGATGTAATTATATATACGTACGTATGCCAATGCCACTTGTAATGAAATAACAATTTTCTTACGTAAATACACACAACAATATGTAATTGTTGATGGACGAGTCGTTGGTTTCTTTTTTTTATTTTTTTCATGTTAAGAAGACTTACATATACATGCAGCATATATACACACACACACACACACACACACATATACACATGTATTGTATAGACGGTGCATGTCACGCGCAGATGCACACGCTTGACCGCGATCAATCGTAAAAATTGGCGAGTTTTTTAAATTTATTCATCGATTGATCAATTGCAACAACTTTGTTCCCCGTAAAGGCTGTATTTGCCCATAATGCGATTGATCAATTACTAAGTTAAGAAACTATATATGTTTGTAATGGACAGAATCAAGACCAAACAAAGAATAATTAGTCTTTCTAATCCGCTAACTATAATCGAAGCTAGTAGATCTCGTTGAACATCCGAAATTTTGACGTTGATACATGTATAATATTACGAAAAAAGATGTTGCGAAAAGAGAGAAATGAAAATAATAAATAATATATGTAGGGGATCGCGAAACTAATCCTGGTACTTACATGCATATAAACGAAAGCGATCGTTATTGCAGTTTTGCATTTTAACCTTTAATCTCACGTGCCACGGTCTCTTATCCCACATTTTACCGCGCGTTCACACTAATTATAATCCGTTCACTTACATATAGGTATATGAACATACATGTTCTCTTTACTAAGCTTATGCCTCGATATACATCGCTGCTTTTTAATATACTTTGTTTCTTCGTTGAAATAAACAACAATTAATGTAATCTATAATTGCAACGCAGGTATCCCTAAGTACCAATAACAATATCCCACTTACACATTTTTAAGCATCGACGACGAATTTACCTAATTTGCTGCGTGTTAGCTCTAATTATAAGTTATTATAAATTTATCGAGAGAATTTGTGACCTTTGATGTATCGATCATTTCTCCTCTAATTTGCCCGCGAGATCGAAAGCCAACGTATTGTACAGTTATAATACAGATATGCGTCTACATTGCGTATCCATTGGATCGACCTTGAGACGTACCGTCCGATAATCCTGTGAAGAGCATTATGAATTAATCATAATTTGTCCAAATTGTAAAACGACTGTATATATATTAAAGCGATATTAAAGCGTGTGCATGCGTATATACATATAGATACGTTTACGCTCGCTCTCTTGCTGTCTCTTGTGGGGCTGATAGCCTAGCCCTAGGATAAGTGGAAAAAAATGGAAAAGACAAAGAGATTTCATCTCGTTCTTTATTTAATACATCCGTGAATGCGTTTAATCAATTATACAATTTCTGAATCTAACAGGCATAAACGATGGTGTCGTAGCATCACGTTGTAGTGCGCGTTAGTCATTACGTCTACCACGTACATTATGCAATCACAGCCGCAGGCTTTGTTCCATTTTCGACAAAGACATACAATTAGACATACGTACATACACGTCTTTTATGTATAATCGTATAATCATATTCGCGCGTATACATATACAACGTTGTAAAATCATAGTTTTACAAATGCTTTGCTGGCATCGTTTTTTTCTTTTACAGTGTGTGCATGACCGATCGAATTGTATGGAATCTTCGTTATCGAGATCTATATTAACTTTACGACAGGACTTTAAACTGATAATGTTTTATGAACCCAAATGAGAGACAATAAGATATAGGTATCACAAATGCGCAAGATCTCGCAAACAGCTTTATCTGCAATAACTCTGGAGTAGGAGTACAAACATTTATATCACATATCATAGTATATTCTATTTTAATAACGGCTCATTCGAACTTCTCATTTTATCTTCAAATTCGTACTGCTTAACATTAATTTTTTTTATACATTAGTCATTAGCGATTAAGTAGTATTATTGTGAATATCTGAAACCGATCTCGCATTCGATGCATTGTATGTACATTTAATTTATATTGATAAAAACAGAAAGAGAGAGAGAGAGAGAGAGAGATACACATTTCTTAGCCATTTTCCTTTCGTTTATCAATGATATTATCTACGTCCAACTGTGATAACATCTCATCATCCGAATCATACGCGTCATACTTATCGTCAGTAAAATAACTTTTTAAAGTTTTTGAGTTTTCGACGTTACGTTCTATTGCTGACAATGTGAATTTTACATTTAAATTCGAATCTCTACATAATGCATCGTTGCAAGACGAGAAACAATTTTCACAATTTTCACGCGAGTAATGTGTGTCGCAAGTTTTTACATCGATGTATTTCTTTGAAGTTTGTGGCAAGTGTTGCTCTTTTGTCTGCTTTAGATAAGTTATCGTCGATTTGTTTTTCATATTTTCCAAGTACTTAATATTTTGCACTTGCGAGTTGCACCGCTGAATTTTGCTAGTTTGCGAAATACTTGGTAGCAAATGATCACAATTCTGGTCTTCCAAACTTGTAAAGTTGCAGTTGGTAGTAAAGAAAACGTCCATATCCAAATCATTCGTATCCATCGAATGGTCGAAATATTCAAGTATTTCATTGGTAACTTCGCAATCTTTATCTTTATTCTTAAAAATTTCCCCACAACTTTCATACTTTTCATTTATCGAACTTTTCAATTGTAACAGTATATTTTTTGCTAATTCAGATTCGTGATCCTTGATAGATCCTCGATTGTCGACAGAACTGCTAGTTTGTAAAAGAGTCTTATGACTTTCATTAATTTTTTGCAATCCAGAGACATAATCCGATTTCTCCGAAATTGACATGCAATTGTTAATTCTATTTAATTCACTATTTAAAGTATGACTTGTTACACTTTCCATCAGAGGTGTACTTACAATTCGGCCTTTATCCGAATATATAGCTAGTAAATTTACTAGAGACACTAGAATATGATATTTGTTCGTTATTACATATGTCGTAGTTTTTAATAGTCCTACATCACATAAAAAAATAACTATATTTGACTCTAATATACCAGGATAAGTTGATAGAATGTCACGATGGATAGTACCTTCTATGCTGCCCGACGAATCTTTTAGTATAACAAATGGATCGTCGTAACTATAATCTATATAATCCAATACACCTGCTATAAACTTTACTCTCGTACTATCGCAATGATTAGCATTTGCTTTGTCTTTAACAGCAGAAATCTTATAATCCTGTAAAAAATTATTTGGCAAGTCATTCAACAAAAGTTTCCAAGCTTTCTCTCCACACAAGTTTCTCTCATCTTGGGATTTGATCTCAATACGCTTGGTTGAAGTTTTATTTTTCAATTCTTCAACACTATTTAAATAAGATGTAGCAGAGATGTTATCATTTTTCACATCGGATACTAAGCCAGCTGGCCCAGGAAATAGTCTAATTAATTTTATTTCTTTATCAAATCTTACTTTAGTAATCATAGACTCGTCGCTCTTCCCTCTGGACTCTTTATGTTGGAATACTTTTGACGTTGCACCTATTTCAGATTGAAAACATTGCGTCTCTTTTTGTATTCCTGATGAATCTTCCTCTATATTTTTTGCAAGATCAAATGTCTCTCGACAAGTATTTTTCTGGAAAATTTCTAACAACAGATCCCCACGTGATACATCGTTCTTATTCTTGGACGGTAGATCGTTATCTTGAATATTTGCTATAGTATCCAATTTTGATTTCTGACTAAAAGTATTACGTGCCAGCAGTACCTCACAACTGTCCATTTTACGTCGTTTGACGAACTGTGTCTTCTCTTTGTTTTGACATGGAGAATAGGATTTCTTCTTCGTTTCCTCCTCCTTTCCTCCAACATCGTCGAAAGTATCCTGCAATAATACATATGTAATATGAGATATGTGTTAATTTTGCCGTTTTACAAATTCCAACTCTACCGGTTGTCTGTCTGCCTGTGCGTTGATAAAATAACAAAGAGAAAGCACATTAAACAGATTAACCAGATAAGTTCTAACCATGTATAACTAAAAGACTTACTTCAAAAATCCAATCGTCACTTTCGAACATAATTTAAAAGAAATTCTGCTAATTTCTGAAAATAGTTTTTAATGTCGCCCGCGTAGTAGAACAAAAAACCGTGACAAACAAGGTTACCAATTGCAGAGAGAAACCAGAGAACACGGAATAAAAAGAAGGAGACTTAACTCAAATGGCCGGTCACGATTCACGGGCCGGTATCACATACCACAGTATAAGGCCAGTATTCAAGTCAGATCTTATATTCAAAACCGTCTTAAGTACGGTCTTAAGAAGTCACGAACCAATCAGAGAACTGCATTAGCGTCTTAAGACATTACTTAAGACAGTCTTAAAATAAGAATCGATTATGAATACCGGCCTAAGTAACATAGTACAGTATGGACACTGAACTCTTTATGTGGTCTCCAATTTTTAGTGCGCATGCGTCAATTTTTAACCAGAAATATGGCTGCTTTCAGTAAGTTAAAATTGTAAGTTAGATTAGGTTAGGTTAACTGGATCTCCTTCCATAAAACATAATTAAAGCTCTTTATTCCTATCTCTTTTCGGTTTTAAAACAAGATAAAGAGAGTTTAAAGTTTCGCTAAAATCAAAGTAACGTTGGTGCAACCGGACCTTAATCATTTAAATTTTACAGACGCAAAGTTCCATAAGCGCTCGACTGCCTTTAATAATATTGTAAGAAATTTACTAGATATAGACACAACAGAAATACCAATAACGTCACTGAGCTGTGTGGCTCAGTGGCAGAGCGAAAGTTTATCAACTCGGAGGAAAGAGGTCTGAGATCGAGACGAGAAGTGCTCTGATATTTTTCTCTGTTGTCGTTAATTGTTTATAGTATCTCGTCGGAGCCTGTGCATTTCATTATGTTTCCGACTTAAAACTCTAGATATACCAAAGTAACACAAAAATCCTCCATTTTGGGCTTAAAGTAACTATAACCGTGTTCCAAATCTACTGCCAGCACTGAAAATGTTACAGTTTACGTTACGTGCACTATAGATTTTTAGTACTGACAGTCAATTTTGGAACACAACCTGTATTATATACTAATAATACTAAGCGCTTATTGGACTACAGCCACTAGGTCAAAAATAAAAAAATGGCAGTCAAAATAGCCAATAGAAAATTTGTCGGTATTATTTGACGGTTCAAATAAAAGGATTGCGCTACTTTGGTGTATCTACAGCTTTACGGAAGAATAGTGTTCGTGGAAACACAATAAACACAATAAGCACAATAGTCCCGTTTCATTTTTTTTTAATTTCAAAGTTTTTTGATGTCGGTAAGTTAAAAATGATAATCTATGACTATACATTCATATATATATTTTTTAATAATTATTTTTTTAATCAAACAAAATGGAAATTTTATACCAATTGGAATTTCTGTATTAAAAGTAAAACGTGTAAATATGTATGTGTATTTCGTATGTGTTATCATATGGTATATACTTCCAACTTTTCCCGCATAACGGCACTAAAATCGCATCGTCCCGATTTTCCATTCCGTGTTTTCCGAAGCCATATTTCATCTTGGTATCCTTCTTTGGATAACGTCTTTCGTGATGTTACATATGTATGTACGTACATACATACAATGGAGTATCTGTCAAATAATATATTGTTTATATTGACTTGGAGTTTCGCAATTTCATCGGTAATATCTATGTGTTTCGCATTAATTCTATGTCCTTGGTTATCATTTCCTGATTTTTTATCGATACACAAACATTTGTAAAAATGTTATGTTTGTAAGGAAGAGGATATCATTTTATTAATGTGTTTGTCGTTTTGCCAACGTTAATGTCGATAAAAATTAATGTTTCATCAAAATTTTTTACATCTTAATTTATCATTTTTTCATCTATAAATTTATCATATATACACAATAAAAATTTTCTCTTAAAATTTATCCTGAAAATATGATAATCGTGGGACCTTGTATTTCGAAGAATTTTATAAAAATCTCTCGCATTTACTAATAAAAGTACAATAAAATGTAAAATAAATTTGATTAATTTTACTGAAATTCAATGGTAAAAATTTTTGAAATATATTGTACTGTAACTACCATATCTTCAGGAAATTTTAAGAGAAAATTTTTTCCATGGTGTGTGTGTGTGTGTGTGTGTGTGTGTGTGTGTGTGTGTGTGTGTGTG
>NW_017305884.1:19029-22000 GCF_001594115.1 Trachymyrmex septentrionalis
ATATTGTTTTGTATATATATATTTCCAGACTACTGCGCATTACTGCGTATGGGGTTTGTGTGAATCATCAGAGTATTGCTGTGACGAAAATGTATGCTGCAGTTACAAAGACTATGATATATGGATTACTATGTAAATATTATATATAATACATTTACATTTGGAAAATTCATACTTTAGATGTATTAACACCAGTCTAATGAAATTTTAATAGGATAATTATAGCTGGAGTTGTAATTGGAATGATACTGGCTGGTACATGTCTCTACTACAATTTATGTCGCATCTATGTTTATCTACAACGTAGATACTATGGCAATTCTGTGTCGATGCCATCAGAATTTGATTCTGATGGAAAATCAATAAAAATATCATTTCACGAGTAAATAAAACAAATGCTTTTTCATTAGACTAAATGTATGATATCTCATCTTTAAGTATAAACAATTAGATGAAATATATCTCTAATAATTTATTTTATGTTAAAAAAAAAATATATATATATATATTGAATAAATTGCCTTTGTATTCTGTGTATTCTTATTAAGTAATTGTATTGTCAGTTGATATCTTTTTTTGTAACTTTTTACTTGCGCTGTAGATATTATACAATTTAAAATTTAAATAATTTTATTGAACAAAATTATATAGGAGAAAAATAAATGCTAATCAATATCATCTATACTGTATTTCCATTCGAGTATTCTGTTGCTAATTTTAAAGGCGTTCCAATTATTGTCAATTTTTGATGCCCGAAGCTTAACATGTACAGCCTCACAAATTTCCTTTACATCTTCGGGTATGAAGAAGTGAGAAAGTTGCGGTACTATATCTTTTTGCCGTGGTTCTGGATCCTTACTTCGTGTAATGGTGGACGGCAATTGTTTTTCATCTATACTCAAATCTATCAAATTTTTATAAAGCGTCTCATCTAATGGAAAATCAAGTGCTGCAGAAATCTGTAATGAAATGATTTCAAATAAAATGGGTGTGTGCGTGTGCGTGTGTGCGTGTGCGCGCGCGCATATAGTTTGTTTTACCTTTCCATTTAAAAAACTCTTTAGCGCAAATGGCAAATGATTGATGTCTCCAACAATTTTCTGCTGTTTAAGTTCTTTCAGCTTATTAACAGTACACATGATAGAGTTATATTCTGGTTGAGTTAAATCTTGTACAGTAGTAACATCCAATGCAATGATACATCTTTCATTTGTATCACTTGTTTTTGGATCAGTCTGTTCCTTGCGAAAAACTGATCCCACAGATGTTTTGATTTTAGGACCTGACACATTACGTGATACAATTTTTTTGACTGGAGATATTTTATTTTTTGTCATAGTTTTATAATGCGACGAAACTGGTTTTGCATTAAGAATTATCCCTTCGATCATTGAATTTCTTGTTTTTCTAATAATACTTGACGCAGATTGCGACTTTGTCATTTTTGATGTTTTAAAATCTTGAATATTTACTTTTGGTATATGAATGTTATCTACAGGAAGTTTAAATTTCTCTCGAGTAACTGATTGTACACTATGTTGAAAGTTTCCTGTTGTTTTATCGCTTATATTTTTATTAGATACAGACTTATTCGATAGTTTATCTTTATTTTCTTTTCCATTCTGTCGTACATTCTTTGCGTTGTCTTTTAAAACATCATCTTGTGAACTCTTGTTCTGTCGTTGCAACATTTTACTACTATTCTTTGTATTCCGAATATCATTTGCATCAGACAGAATTGTACTCTTGACTTTTGGCGTATTTTTATTGGACAAAAACATATTTCGAACATTGCCAGATGTAGTACAATGATGTGACAAAGTGCCAATATTATTTGAAGATGTATCTTTGTTACAAATATTTGCAAATTTTTTAGGATGTACAATTCTGATGGGTTTCTTAAGCGTCACTATTTCCTTGATTCTTAAACCACTTGTTTGCAGACCAGATTGTTGTTTAGAATCTTCAACAGTCTCTATCTTGTTTCGCATATTGTCGGAAAATTGACAGAATCTAACTTTCGGTCTTGAAATTACATTAATGTTATCTGTCATAGCGAGAAATGCCATTGATAAATATCGACTGCGATGAATCGTTAATGTTATGTAAGAATATTTTGTTTAAAGACATTACTCCCAGTGAGAAAATGTGTTTCAAAATCCTGTGTAATTATAGAAAATATTACAAATTTTCCCTATAATAATTCACTAAATAAGGTAAGATCGCATTTTCTGCTAAAAGTCTGAATTCTGAATCTGATCACGTTTACACGGCATCCTTAAATCCATAGACTTTTGTAAGATAGACGGAGCATTCGTACGAGGCAAGCTGAAGACTTGATAGAAAGAGAAAGAAAGAGTCGCAGAGTAGTTCTCTTCTTTTCTAGTAGTGAACTGATTGGCCGGTTCCCGGCAGGCCGGGAGTAGCCGAGAACAACGAAGACAGACGTTTGAGAATTATGATCTCAGCTCAAGCTGATTGGTCTCCCACCCAATGCTCACTATGAAAGAGAGAAATAACTATGTCTGGAATAGAGCTATCTTTCAATGGCCTAGTTTCCATCGAGGGATTTAAACCGGATCAAAATGTAAGAATCAACCAACTACAGTCGAGCATTCCTCTGTCGTTCGACTATAATAGGGGAATACTCGAGTATAGCTGATTGGTTCTTGTATTCTGATCCGGTTTAAACCCTCAGTGGAAACTAGGCCAATGTTGTCTTCTGCTTTTCTCGTATGAACGCTCCGTCTATGATTATAAGTCTATGATTTTAACTCAGCTCATGTCAATTTTAGATAACTCAATTCGAAGGCGTTCGAAAGATCATAATAAACGGAGAAACTTGAAACAAAATTATATAAGATAATTTCGTAATTTGTATATTATTATGTAAAAAAAAATATACATATTATATATATATATATAGAAAATATTTATGTAATCTTAATTAATATATATATATATATATATA
>NW_017305884.1:22100-32500 GCF_001594115.1 Trachymyrmex septentrionalis
AAGAGTGTTTGAAACAACTATCCTCGAAAGCGAGGAACATATTGGACCTCAAGACAAGGGAATGGAACAAGTAGATATTTCTATACATTGACAAAACGACGAAAAGACCATGAGTATAATTACTTTCATAACTGAACATGTCACGTAATTCACATCGAGAGTGTAGGAGAAATGAAACATCCGAAACATGTAATATATTTGGTGTGTATATACGAGTATATAATATATATATATTTTATTCATGCTTGCGGTTTAATCAAAGACTATATATAATCTTTATATCCCCATTATTTTCATTATTTTTACAAGAATTACGAGAAAATTATTTTGTACATCTAATATTCGTATATAGTTATTGCTGAAATATACGATAATACATGAATATTATTACACATTGATGCATATAGGATGTTTGATAAAGATCGTAACAATTATGCTTAGGTAAATTCCTAAGATTATTTTGAGACGAAAATTTTAATACTAAAATGTCGAGGCTTTAATAAATAAATTAATAAAAGTTATCGAATCATAAAGTTCATCGGATGTAATACAACGAAAAATCCAGCCGTATCTAAGCGCGTATAAACTTTAGGGGGTATGATATTCATCATAACTTTAAGTGCTTATATAAATTTAAAAATTATTATACTCTCGACATTTTGGTATTAGAATTTTCTGTCTCAAAATGCTCTTAGGAATATATCCGTAAATATCGTTACGTTTTTACCGCACAATGTGCCTGCGCGCACGCGCGTGTATGTGTATATTGTATACATACATGCTGACCCGAAATTTGAGGGTAATATATTATTGTAGCATGAAACTTCGTAAAAAATTAAGTGATAAAAGTGTAAATCATTTTTTTCCGTGAAGTAGATTTTTAATATAAAACGTTTTAATATAAATGTTTAAGTTTAACTAATAATTATGAGCGCGTTGCAAAGCGTTAAAAAATCATATCCATATGATGTGCGCATGCAATGGTATTAGATACTAAACAAAAATATTACCACGTGCACTGTCCTATTATAGTTAAACTTTAAACGTTTATACTTAAAAAACTACTTTACGGAGAAAAATGACTTACACTTTTATCACTTAATTTTTCACAAAGTTTCACGCTGCAATGATGTCGAATTTCGGGACATTGTGTGTGTGTGTGTGTGTGTGTGTGTGTGTGTGCGCGTGTGTGTGTGTTTTAATGCCGTTAATTATTTAAACGGAACACTAATATAAAGATGAAAGTCTTGTCTCAGTAGTCTGTAAGTATAAAAATATAAATATATTTTAATATGTATTAATAAATATCTATAGCATTACGATTATTTAAATTGTAAAGATGTATGCGGGCGAAGGGATGGATCCGGTAATGAATTAGTGCCCGAGGTATTTCTTCGTAAGTTTAAAAGACCCTCTTGCTCTGAACTACAATTTGTATGATATATATGTATGCAACAAGTAAATTTTTTTGTGTTTTTGTCACTTGTTGGCAAATAACATTGCTTTTATTGACTTACCGGTTTACTAGATTCTCATTGCTGTTTTCCTTTACAAATGTTACTAATCCATATGAGTTATGTTTATCCAATGTCCCATTGTAAACTAGCAAGTCATCTACTAATATCTACAAATATAAATATGGTTTTTTTTAATACAATTTAAACAAATTGGAGAATTATCAGTGATACTTGTGTGTAATGCAATTGGTTTCTCTTACTGCAAATTCTTTAACTCTCCTTTGTGAGGTTTTTCCATAATTCCAGATTTTGATCATTGATACCATAATGGGATGATAAAATATTAAATACACGCGATTTGTCTGAGAAACGCATATCGGGAATATTAAATAGAAATTAATTGACTATTATTATCTTGTACGGTTCGTTTCCGCTTACTTGTCCAGGAAGTATAGGAGCCAGCCAGGCATGTCGTCCATCTCGAATATCATTTATCCCATCAATAAGTTTGTCTGGCGTACGAATGTCGTTGTCTATTCCTTCTATTATGTTGACGCTTTCGGGAAATGCGGCTACATCTAACAAGAGATGATCGGCATTAACGGCAGGATTGAGACATTGATAAATATCAATATAAATTCAAATAGAAATTATAATTAGAAATTCTCTTTTATTTCTTTTCCTGTTCATGTTTTCAATTTTTTTGTTTTTTTCCTTTAGAGAAGCAGAGATTGCATAAAATTAAATTTGTCATTAAATCTCTCGCAGAGTTTTGCTGAAACTGAACGTAAGCTGAACGTACTATCTGCAGTTAATTTGATTTCTTTTCCATAATTATCATATAGTTGTATTCCATTGAGGCCCACGTAGTAAGAGTCTCCCCATGTAGAGAAAATTATTATTTGATAAACGAATCCGCGTGGCATCGACGGAGCTTCGTAGTTGGAATCGAAAGACTCGAGTTCTAAAAAGTTATGTGTGATGCACGATAGGACATTTTTTATTTTCTATGCCTATATATATAGATAGATATATACATATATGCACGCACACTTCTATCTTGCCTGCTTTACACGCCGTCTCTGAATGACAAATACCTTCGAGCGATTTTGTAATTGGATCGATGATTTGATTCGAAGATTGTTCTCGATTAGGTGGATTAAGGAAACTAATTTCTTGGACAAAATCATAATGACAAGATCCCGGCGCGCGTCTCAATAGGAAGCCATCAGAATAATTCTCGTCATGCAACTGTCTACCGTCTAATTTAATTAGTAACTGTTTCACCTGTGCAAGAAGATTGGTCGTTGCAATCAGAATTCAGTTCTCTCATTTATTGAACAATGCGTTTGAATTATTTGCGCTCTCTCTCTCTCTCTCTCTTTCTCTCTTACTCCGCAATAAGACAACTCCAAAGATGCATTGTAATTCCAAATTCGAATTCCTGTCAGGTACACATCCGTATCGAAAGTAACGTTTATCGTAATCCTCTTATTTAACATTAAATCCGCTAGCCACATGTAATCCATTTCGGTTGTAACATTGTGCCCGTCAATTAGTCTCATTAAATGTGTATCAGCCGCGTTACAATGCAAATTGGCATTTACTAACGGGACTGCTACACCTTGATCCCCGATTAATTCTATACCGGTGAGGCCTATAACAAGAAAACCCGAAAGAAAGATTCAAATACATGTCGCAGATTATATTATTATATAACGCTGCAGTTTGACTTGTGTCAATAATTAATTTATGTGATTTACGCTATACCTACCAACCAAATGCTGTAAACCCCAATTAGAAAGGATAATTAATTGAATCTCTCGACAAGATAGAGGGGTAAGAGTGGTATTGCGAATTTTGCTATTGGTATACGCGTTGGGAGAATTTTCAATAGAATCATCGCTATTATTACGTCTCGCCGAAGCAATCTAAAAAGAGATTACTATTATTGTATCTATCTTATTTTTATCTATTTTATTAACACGTGCGGTGTATTACGTTATACATATCGTTATTACCATTATTAAATGAAAATATCGATACAATAATTAGCTGCTCTCTTACTTGGTCATTGGTCATCGTTGCCGTTATTGGGCGAATTATTTCTTTCTCTTCACAATCTGATGTCCCATTATTGAATTCTATGAATGTATTATCATGTTTTGATATCAATTCCAGAATATTTTCGTCCGTCGTAAATAATATAGTCTACATCAGTCAATATTTTTATGCATTACATATAAAATTGATTTCATTCAAATTTATATTATATATATGTATGTGTGCGTGCGTGCGTGCGTGCGCGCGCGTGCGTGTGAGATTTAAGAATAATTAAGTGTAATTAATTTATATTATATGTATATAATAGATCACTCTACGTGTCGTTAATATTTCTGTAACGAAAACTTTCATAAGACTTCTTACATCTCCAAAAGAATCAAGGCTACCCATATCATCTCCTGAAGCTTTAGCGATTTCTCCGTAAAAAATGATAATATCGTTCAATTTAATAATAACATCTTTGGCTCCTCGAAAGGAATGTATTCTAGATTTATTGTAATTCTGAAAGAAGAAAAGGAAGTAATTTCAGTTCAAGTATATTTTTACACCTGCCGCGACGCACACGCGTGCTGCATATATACTTGTACTTCTACGTATTTATAGATAATTTTTTTATGATTGTCGTAAAATAAGAAATCCTACCCATATTCTGATCATCGCTATAGTAATCGTGAATTCAAATATCATGTAAACATAATGATGGTCACCATTTGAATAAGGTGTTAGCCATAAATTTGCATCGTCTCTTGTTCGATTGATACCATTAATTAAATTATTTATTGTATAAGGATTATGATCGTTGTTCAATGATTGATTAACGCTTGTCGTATGTGCACGTATCTCTTTTATTCTCGCTGGTTCTCCGGTATTTGAAAATATTTCAATACCATTGAGGCCTACGTAATGTTTGTCGCCCCAGGTAGAAATAATATCAATGACCAACGAGTCTCCGGATGGTAATTCAGGAATAATAAAATTTCTGTATAGTTTATCTAAAAATGATATATAAACTAAATTATATTTAATTCGTATGTGCATATTACAAAGATGCAGAATAATGCAACACGTTGATTGCCATGCTAGTCGTACTATTGTACTGATCGGTCGAAATTTATCTCGAAATCTTTTAAAGCTTTAATTTAAATCTTGCAAAAGTAAAGATATTACCCAATACAAAATTTTAAGTAACGCAAAAAATTATATTAAAAAATAAATGTAAAGTAAAAAATGCGCTATTCAACATAATACTCTCTCATTGATAATATACCGGCCGGGATATGCACTACTGTCTACTTATTCGTATTAGACGATATTTCATCATTATATAATATATGCTTATAATAATGAGAATTCCTTTTCTTTAATGTACAGTAAGAATTATAAGACGTAAAAGCTCGCTGGGCAGACAACGCGTTAATATTCTATATTTCTATCATATGCATGTGTAAGATGTATGTGTAAGCTTTCAACAAGGTGCAGGACATCAACCAGCTATTTGAAAAAGCTGGAAGAAAATAACAAATGATTTAACAAAATTGTTTTTAAATAAAGCGGAGAGATTTAAAGATTTCACGATATTGACCAGATAATAATTTCGAATTTTCTTCATTCTGTGTACTAAATGTGGAATCGTTAAGATAATTGTCATCTGACGAATGTAATCGTGTATCTGCACGATTTGGAACATTTGATATTCGATGTTCAGAGTAAGATTGATCCTCATTGCCAGTTTTATCGTTGTTATAATTTCCAAATGTCAAATATATCCCATGTTTTTCCATCTGTTTTCTTTCCAAGTATGCATCCAAACCATGAAAATCATTCTTCGTACGATGCTTTGCATTCACAATGGCAGAACAAGCGCGTGTTCTTCGTTTAACTTGTACTTGTTCGCTCTTTGGTGTATTCGGCAGTGATTTGCTCGTGCATGGTGTTTGTAATTTAATATTAGCATCAATATAAAGATGGCTTAAGTTTGATTGATAGCTATTAGGTTGATTGTTTCTATAAAAATGCCAAAGCAAAATATCGCTTTATAACGTTATATCAATATTCTTGAAAAAATGAGCTATTGCCAAAAAATATATATAGATATCTTACGTATCTTCATCTTCCTTCTTGAAGGTGATATTTTTTAAATGATGCTGATCATCGATTAAAACACGTGTTTCCATTTTTAGTGATTTGGCATCGTAACTCGTATTAATCCTCTCTACATTGCTGATATAAAGGATAAAAAGTGAAAATAAAAAAAAGTAGGAAACAATGCCATATTTATTCTTAAAAAGGTGAAAAGTAATAACGTGCGAAAAAATGTTACATACTCGGTCATCTCCACCAACCACGATGGCATTTTAAGCGCGTTGGCAGCCAAAGATGCAGTTTTATTCTCCATCTTATCATACGTAACATTATCCATACTTATTTATTTTCTTGTTTCACTACTAGTACCGTCGTATACGTTACTTTTATGATGATAATAATGACTCACCAAATTGAATCACACAGGTAATCTATTTATTATTTTATCGAAAAAATTTCAATTGCAATTTTTCATTTTTCAAAAACATACACATATTAATTTTCATGATTATACGCGTTACACAGATTCCAGATTACTCAACTTATTGTTTAAGACCGATAATAACTGGTCAGAAATTCTTATCCATTGTCGGCTCGTTCGATTCTCGCTTTGTTTGCTGCTATCACTATGGAAACTCTTCTGAAGACTAGAATAGATGCGCCCCTATATGTAATTTTATATTATACTAAGTAAAGTTATACTAGTAATGATTATATAATACATGCGCGCGCACTGTTACTATTTCTACTATGATAAAAAGTAAGGTTTGTTAAGAAATAATTTTTGACCAATATATAATGTTTTATTTCTAATTAAGTATTACACTCATTGTCAAGAAGTGTGTGTATGTGTGTGTGTGTGTGTGTGTGTGTGTGTGTGTGTGTGCGCGCGCGCGCGCGTGTAGATCGCGTGCGCGCATACACACACACGTGTATGTATATACTCGACAACAGCAATGTTACATATTCCTCCACGATACTTTGGTCCACGAAGTATACAACAAAAATAGACAGCGAATAACTTGGAACTGATAATCATTTTGTACTTTGCTCCTTGCAATATCACGGCACATATATACATCGCAAATTAATATTCTTATTACATCAAGACTTTCGTAATATTTCACATTGTCAGTACTGTACATTCTATACATACCTACGTACGTACGTGTGTGTGCGCAAAGGGTTCCCGAGTTAAACTATCAAACTTAAAAAACGAATTTACGATCTCAAAATAAATAAAAGTTTCCTCTGGAAATTTACTCACAAACATTTCGTTTAAGAACTATTGATTTCTTAAGTTACAGAACAAAGGGATAAATAATGTCGAAATAATCTATGTATTCCCCTTTCATTGCCTTACAATAATCAAATTGTAATTAATAAATGTTTTGTTCAAAATGATGGCTTCAAGCCATAAGAGACAAGCATTGTGTCTCTTTTATCAAAAAAAGAATGAGTGACATTGTGCGTCTGCAATTTCTTCGCATCCATTATCTTCTGTTTTAATGATTGAAGTTCATTAGCGGACACTTGGTACATTTTTTGCTTCAGAGCAAAACAAAATAAGAGATATTTCGATATTATTCATTCCTATAGTTCAATAACTTAAGAGGTCAATATCTCTTAAATAAAGCATTTGCGAGCAAATTTCAGAAGAAAATTTTGTTTGTTTATATACATATATATACATGACACACACACAATAAATACGTAAGTATACATATAAATATTGTCTATTACTATATATACTAATTTCAATATATAATTAATATACATATATATGGAAGTACAAATTAGATCGTTTCGATATAAACATAATTTAACTGTAACAACAAGTACCATAGTTGTTATATAAACCTATATAATTTCGTTCAATTATATATCATATCTAGTAATAATACAAATAAGGCCATTTGCTCAACATACTATATTTCAAAAAATGCTCTATAATTTCAGCAAAGTATACTATACAACATTTTTCCTTTTTTTTTTTTTGAGTTTCTATCAAAATTTTAGCGAAACAAGTATGATTCAAATAATACATTCATTTGTTTTTCCTTAAAGAAACGTCAATAGTTCATTGAAAATATTCTAAGGTAGGACATATACGAGTTTAATTTAATTTTGGCACAATATATCTGCAAATAGAAAGACACTTCTAGCAGAAAGTAAACATATGTATTCAGTCAACTTGATTTCCATTCATCGCTAAGGTAAAACTTGGCATTTATACTTTGTAAAGATTCTAATATAGAAATTTACTACTTAATATAGAAGTTTACTTTATCAAACTTATATAATATAAAACAAAATAATGTTTTTCCCAAAAAATATTCCATCTGTATTTGAAAAAGTGCAGGCATGATAAAATTTTCTTTCTTACTTAATAATTATTCACGAGTGATGTCGAAACATTAAATCTGATACTAAATGGAATATGAATAATACAATATTCGCTATAGATGTATATTCGAACTCGTCATGTAATTAGCAATACAACTGCGTTATATTAATATCTGTTAATGTAATATCATATTTTTTGTCTTATTTTTAATATGTAACACATTCATAATATATGAATGAAGTCTTATATGGCCGTCAGGTACTTAAAAATCTTCCTTTTTCATTCGTTTTAATACATACCATTTAATTCACTACGCTTTTTCATAGCGCTTATTGCGTTTATACATTATATATACACGATTTCTATTTACTGAGAGAGATATTTGAAATAATTACGAGAAGACGTCTAGTTAGTAGACCAGCACATACGCAAATCACGATTAAAAAATAAATTTGTTCTTATCAAAAAGTCTGAAAATACATAATATATAGGCATATACATAAATTAAATGATATTCCTCTACCATAAAGTACCCTTTATAAAACTGCTATATTTTAGAATATTTAACATTTGGAAGAAACACTGTAGAAAACAGTATACAACTCTTACAATTCTATATGAGGCTTTAGTATATTAGATAATTGTGGCATGCTGCCGGCAGGTCCAAGAATATTCGTCGAGTCTGTTTCAGGAAATACATGGTTCAGAATCGCGTAATAATGAAATCCAGCTGCCGCAGCTACGAAAAGATGCCAAATTGCGTGCGCGCAAGGTATACGACCATCCGATTTGAAAAATACTAAGCCAAGAACATACATCAGCCCACCCAGTTTCAATTCCGTAATATTGTAATAATTATACTGTAAAAATATTTATTGTAAATTAATTGAGATATTATTAAGATAAGATTATTTTAAATCATATGAAATGTAGTATAAAATATATATGCTTGAGCAAAATGTTTCTCGTGTTCATTCTCTTCTAAAATGAAATTGAAACAATTATAAGCAATCTGAATACAATGTTACTTTACTTACAACATTAAGGATTGCGACGCTAGGTCCAATACCCATAACCATGTAGAAAATAGTTTCGAGCATCTTGTATCTCTCGTGAAAGATCTGCTGATAGAGGATACCCATTACAGCCATGATCCAAACGACATAACGCATCGCGAACAAAAGCTCATCGTCTGAGAAGTGTTCTATATTTAACCATGGAAAGTAACTGGCTGCTATGAAGATGTAAATCATAGCACGATCGCAACGATGCAACGCATCTTTTAGTTGTCTAAAATATTATGCGCGATGAATTTCTTGTTTATCATTTTACGTATCTCAAAGAATTTGAAAGAAATAAGAATTAACGGATAAAAAACTACGATTAAATAATTGTACCTGTTATGATTGCAATAGTGCACACTGTGGAAGAAAGTCGATACTGCAAAGATAAGGATCAAGGAAGTGCCGTATACGCAAGCTGAAACAAACTGAGCCCATGTTGACGAACGGCGTATAAGCTCGATACCGCCAATTACCGAAGGTACAACCCATATTCCGTGAGTTGCCACATTTGCCATATGTTCGATGGATGTAGGAGTATATGCCTCATTTATGCATGCTCTCGGATTCATCCACTTTATCCTATAAGCCAATTCATAATTGCATACTTTGTCCTGTTTTTCCTACTTGCTTTCTTAATTGTAAAGTTTACTAAATTAAATTTCATAAAATTACATTTAAATTATATTGAGAAAAATAATGGGATAAAAATAATAGAATTACATATCTCTTTTATATAATGCAATTATATTCTACAGTTACAAAGTACTATGAAAGACATCAATAAAATATCGTTAAAACCAATAATGCTCCGTAACAATTTGTTTTATCACATTTGTACATAATAAAATATATTTTGCTGGTCAGCATTAACGCGATAGAAAACTGTTATATGAAAAATACATGCCCAGTTATTATATAAAATGAAAGAAGATTAGTGAAGATTATATAAAAGGAAATTTAATCGAGTCCATACAAAGCAGATAATGAAATTAGGGAATTCTGTAATACTTGCTAGTATATTACCATAAATATAAGTGACAGCGTGTAGTTTTATTAAATTTAATTGTGATATCCATCCACGAGTCTTTAAAAAAAGTTTAAATTTTAAATTTTCTTTAGTGACTCATGGATGGATATCATGATTGAATTTAACAAAAGTACATGCTATCCCAAGTTACTTATACTGTCCTAAGTCACCTACATTTACAGTACATTAAGTTTAGATATGTAAGTACATAGTATATATAGTGCAGTAATAGATTAAAGGTGTAAGAAATTAAAGATTAAATGATTATACTACAATATATTTTTCTCTCTCTGTACGTGCGTGCGTGCGTGAATACATGAGAGAGAGAGAGAGAGAGAGAGAGAGAGAGAGAGAGAGAG
>NW_017305884.1:32528-54523 GCF_001594115.1 Trachymyrmex septentrionalis
ATATATATATATATATATATATATATCATGTGTATTGTAATATGCATATATGCTTTTCCATGTTGTACATGTACTTTGTACTCGTTATATCACAACTAAGATACTTGCTTGTTCAACTACTTTAAGAAGAGGAAAGTGTAATCCACGCTACAGCATAGAATTTCTTTTCGTGTGTCCATTTTGGTAGAATGGTCCTTAGAGTATATCGCCAGAAGATACTTTGATCTTGTATTATCCTACAAGCGGTGCTAGTGCATTCTGTTAAAATTTGTACACTGTCTTAAGATTTTGCTACATGCATAATCACTTTCGAGCTCAAGTAACACAATATAATTGCAAGATAATAGAAAAACTGAATGTAATTGTTTTTGACTAGATAATAATGGACACATAATTACATAATATTGAAATATATCTGATATTTTTCTTTAACATATTGTAAAATATAACTTGTTATTTCTTTTTGTAGACTCATCTATCCTATATAGTAAAGACTTGAACTCTCAACTAGTGTAGCTATGGCAAAACATGCGTATAACATTACAAAATTAAATTTATCAGCTACTGTTTACTAACCGTACCGTAACTGGGACTTGACAAAACTTAGCTAGTAAAGTATCACACTCACAACTTTGATTAATAATATTACAATAACAGCACCAACCAATTGTCAGATTTCTTATATACGAGATACCCAATCAATACCTAATGTATAACCGATTTGATAATATATTTACTCATCAATTCATGCATTATAGATATAAATTATTTTGCATATAAATAGATGCTACATGCCAAATGTCCAGCTGAATTCCAAGGATGCAAAAATGCAAAACTATAAGAATAAAGATTAAATCAGAACAGAGCGGATTATCTAAATAAAATAATGAGTTAGCAAACATTAGGGGAGATTAGGAGTCTTAATTTTTTATTAGCAAGGAGACTTAATTTTTTTATTATTTACTCGAATTAAATTTAAAAAAATTATATAGAAATAGGCACATACTGATTATATTTAAACAAGCTCGTCAGAATGACATTTTAAAAAACATTGGCTTTATAACATTCTCACATACACAATATTATTGAATTGTACAATCTATAATACAATCTATATTCACATCTTACTCTTTGATTCGTTGCAATTGCAGGAAATTTTTTATGGGTGCTGTGATGACTTGATGAAGGCAGGTACCATCCATGACGTTAGGTAGTGTAAAATTTCGACTATGACAGTAGAATATTTGTCGATCCTTGTTTATCTTGACAGATCAGAGCCTCCAATGACGGATTTTTTATGGATGATGTGGTAAATATGATTAACGGCGGCGTAACAGCTGCCGAGCAAGCTGCGTCTTCCATCGCATATTGATAGACTCGTAACAATTTATGTTCGACATAGCAAGTGGAGTTCTCTCTGATCGTTCACCGCGTACCGTACGTGATCATACGTCAATTTGTCTTCTATTTCGGAACAAGCTAGTTTTGTTGCTTAACGGTCAGTCGCTCTGAAGAAAGCCATCAAACTAAGGACGGCAAACACGTCTGACAAGCGACAACACTAGGCAATACTGATTACTGATAATATTTAATGACCTGGACTACTTCGGCTTCGCGAATTATGGGCCAGGGCGAGAGCGAAGACAAGGGCGGACGAATGCAGGCGCAGGCGCTTTCCACTAAAGCTCTAGGCCCGTGTTCAGAACGCGCTTTTATATCTAAAATTCTATAGTATGCGTAACGTAAATTATAGCATGTTAGTGCGCTAATATCGGTATAAGTTATTCTGAATACAGGCCCTAGGCTACAGTTCACTTGATGCTACAAATGTTTCGAAGTATTTTTTTATTGGAGCGGCGCATTTGCACACAGTTCAATTGCACACCATTCATATCAACCAATTCCTAATAACTTTTAACTGCTTTACCAATAAGATTCTATTATTTTTAATTAACCAATTAAAAATGTGGACAATTAATATACTCTTTTTTGATTGGTCCATTAATAAAATTCTTTTTTCGGATTGGTCAAACAAAAGCTTTAAAACATTTATAGCATTAAATGAACCACACTCCTAAATTTATCAGAAAAGTATGACTTATGTCAATATCGCAAAAGTACTAAAATGTACTAGAAGTATTAAAAATAATGTCGTTTGCAAGATGGACTATACAATCCACCAATCATCCATTAAGCAGCCATTTTTAATATACAGAAATCATAATTTACTGCTAAGTAACGAGATTGTAATCACCAATTGGAATATTTAACCAGTCACAGTTCTCTTATAAATCTAAAACTCTAGAAGTGCGTTCCGAGCTAAAGTGCTTAAACGCATAAAGTGCTTAATGCATCATGTTCTCCGTTCTCTGTACCTTTTATTGTGCGGAGCCCCTTGAACGGCATAAAACATAGATTCTTACATAACGCATAACACAGAATGCATAAGAAAATTAACCAATCAAAGTCCTTTATTTCCTTCCTTTCTACGAAATAAAGGACTCCGATTGGTTAATTTTCTTATGTCTCATGTTTTATGCGTTATGCAAAAGTCTGTGCTCCCCGCTTTATGTTTCCCATGCGACGTAACTTGCATCAACCAATCAAATCGTATCAACTATTATATGTTATAATAATTGAGACAATTTGATTGGCTGACGCAAGTTAGGGAGCGTTTATACTTGCGAAAGATGCGATTACATGTAGTGCGGTACGTGGTACAGAAACTAACTAGATAGCTATATATAAGAATCGTACAAACCGTGCCGCTTGCTTCTGTTCTCCTCTATTAAGCTGCGTTCGGATTCCCATCCATGCTCCTCATGCCATCCTTGTTTAACGATCGGTAAATAACAAAAATGATATGACATCCGGGGAGCACCCAGGTGGGAATACAAACGCAGCCGTACATGTAACGCGATAAGCAGCATGGGCCAGTGACAAATTCACATTATTAAGCACTTTTTAATAGAATTGATTTAAATGCAATTATTAAGTAAATTTGTTGAAAAAATAAGAATGTTGATAAAATGTGCATAAAAATAAGTTAGGCCCGATTGCATCAACGTTACTTTGATTTTAAGTGAGGCTTAAAACCCTTCTTATCTCTTTTTGGCTTTAAAACGAGACAGATAGTTTTAAGTCTCGCTTAAAGTCAAAGTGACATTGATGCAACTGGGCCTTAATATATTTTTAAAAATTCATATTAAAATTTACTTGTCATTAGTCCGTCCCGTTTCATGTAATAGAGAAGAAAAGAAGCAAGCGGCACGATTTGCGCGGTTCCTATAATTAGTTAGTTTCTGTACCACATACCGCGTTATATTGTATGTAATCGCACTCTTAGTTCGGATCTATAATAGGTGTTTTAAGCCTCAAGCCGTAAGAAATTGACAAACTACAGTCGAATGCGAAAAGAATAATCAGTTGTGATTTGTTCATTTCTTATGACTTAAGGCTTAAAAATCTATTGTAAATCCAGCTTTACAGAAAATAATTGACTACAATTTATAATTGACTGCGAGAAAAATAACTGACTATAATTCGTCCATTTCTTATAGTTTAAGACTTATGTGAGGTCTACAATAAAAGTCGTAGCGGTCATAAGAGGCTTAAGTTGTAAAAAATTTACTAATCACAGTCGAATATGAGAAAAATAATCGACTATTGGACAATTTTCTTTATGATTGCTCGATTTGTGTGATAAATTTGATTATAAAATTGGTAATTGGATATTGATGCACAATATTACGCGATTTAAGATTAACCGATATTATTGTACGGAACGTAAAATGTAAGTGGAAAAAACTCCAATTCTTAGAACATACATACTGAAAGAGCCATACCGTATGTAACCAATGTAATAAGTATCTCCAACATCTATCCTTGTCTGAATGCTGTGCGCTTGCGCATGATGATACCGCGTAATTCGAACTTGAAAAAATATAGAATAGTTATTAAAATCTTATTTGAAATTTGAAAACGATAGAAAAGAATGTTCCCAGCTATTAAATTGTCATCGGTGTTGATTATAACTATACATTTAAAATATATTTTACATATTTTATATATTTATACTATTTAAATTAATTCAATACATAACCTTAAAGCACATGACTTAAAATTATCTACAAAGTAAGGCTATACTCACGCATGAAGAGATATTTTATTTTGCTTCGTTGATATTTTGAGATGTATAACGCAATCCTATTTTTTAATAATCTTGTATGCTTTCGTTACGCGAGCTTTGAAATTTGTACGTATGCACATATAGATATTCATAATCGACGTATGCACATCATGGTGAAACATTCACACAAGGACAGATAGATGTTGACGTCATCGACAGTCACCTATGGTCTTTCCAGTATGTATGTTTTAAGCTCCGATTGCACACATCGTATGTTGCACATATGTATCGCTAATTGGTCAATTTAAAAATAAAATATTCTCATTGATAAAGCAATGAAAAATTACTAAGCATCAGCTGATATGAGTAGTGTGTGCAATCAGAATTGTAAGCTAAACAGGATTCTTCTAACAAATGAGTCTTCCTATATCTGAAATTATCATGTTTAGTTTATGTCAAAATATGAAAAGTGAAATAAATATTTGTGATACGAAAAATTAGAATATATATATATACAATATTTAGATTGAGCATGATACTGTGAAGTAAATGTACTTTTCATGCACAATTGAAAAAAAATGATTCATCTTCTTTTCTAATCACATCTCACTTTATCTGACATTGCAACATCTGAAAACAGCGTAGTACGCAACTGGAAAGAAAAAGAAAAATTTATAGCATACACTAAACGTATATATACTAATTAATATAATATCTAGATACACATATGATATGTATCTAAACATAATGTAATATAATATGACACTTACATTCTCTATGTTTCTATTTTGACATTGTTCCGAGTCACAATTACAGTTGTTGCAGGTAACGCCATTCTTACGACACGTACATACTCGCGTAGCACATTTTGTTTTACAAGCACATTTTATCGAATTCTCATTATCAGGTTCTATCTTATTAAAGGTCAGTCGTTGAATTGAGAATTTCGATTTATTCTAAATAAAGAAAATAATTATTGAAATTCCAATAATTTCACGCAATTGTACAGATTATATAGTTTTTGTACATTTTAGACTTTTTTGTACATATAACAAAGGACTCTCGTGTTAAATTCTGATTTTGATGAAATTTTTTTTATATATACATATTGATTATATAAAAAGATAAATTTAGAAAATATCAGTTGCAGCAGAAAAACAGTTTTTTAAGGGACTAACGCACAAGAAATAAGAACAGGGACAAGAACTAATAGCGTATTCGTATTTACTGACTTCAAGTTGACACTGTTCTTTTCAATTGCATTTCTTGCACAATTTAGCTCTTCTTTTGCAGCTGAATAGAACAGACTATTAACTCGGAGTCGGGTCGAATCAATAAATCTCTAACACGCTCTAAGAATTTCAACTTGTCAGAAACTGTGTATTCCACAGTGCATGGTTTCCGAGTGGTTAAAATTCTTATTCTCTATTCCTTTGATTGCGCAGAGTCCCTAAGGGGTGAAATCATCCCTTATTTGTTTAATTATTTTTTAAAAACATTATTGATGTGAGTAAATAAAGATAATTAAAATTATTACAGAAACCATGTTTTGAAACCATTGTTTTGAAAAATTTGTGAACCATTGTTTAGAAAATATTGTTTCATCTCCGGAGTAGTCTTCAAGATATCATAAAAAAAGCTAAAACCTGCATTTACCTATAAGGTGATTTCATCCCTTAAAATCACTTTTCCTTCGCAACTGATCTTTTTTTAATTCATCTTTTTATGTAATCTATGTGTGTACAAAGTTTCATTAAAATCAGAATTTAACACATTGCGAGGTCCCCTCGTTAATAACAAAAACTGTATGACAGAAATAAACAAGTATCGATAAGGTATATGACATTTGTCGTAATTAAGATAGTTTCTACAACACAAATTTACCTGTAATTTTTGTATTCGACTATAAAGCGGCGTTTTTTTCCAATCTGGATCTTTATCGACATCGTCCTCCGTCATTGAACTGTCATCGTACGATAGATAAGCATTCTCATCGACTATTTCTTCTTTTATTTTACTTTCCATCTTTCTTTTCTTGGACGATAATTTTTTATTTCCATTTAAATTCTCTGTCGAAACCTAAAGCGCATAATAATAATTTTATTCTTTTTTCTGAGTAAGGACACAGAGTATGTTTATTTTTTTTATAAACGTTTCATAAAATTAATTAATACCTGTCTCTTTACAGATTTTATCAAAGATTTGTCAGTATCGCTAGAAAATGTATCAGATGAATCTTGCGAACAAGATATTTTATTTACTCTCTCCTGTTTTACATACTCTTCTAGTCGTGCTTCTAGATTCTGATACTTTTCCTAAAATATCAGTTATCTTTATATAATTGACTTGAGAGCATATTATATGTATATCCACATAGTATATATTATAATATGTATAAACACGCACATTATACATATAAACATGCAATATTTCTCTATATACTAACTTTCAATTCGTTATATTTGTAACATTGTTGCTTCCTGTCTTGTGTAACTACGTGAAATGCTGTTTCAAGTGCTACTTTTGCGTCCATTATTGTACGTATCATATTCCATCGAGTATTTGTTCTAGTTTCTAAAGAAAAATAAATTTATTGACGAATTACTACACTTGCTAGTAAAGTGACTCTCAATGCTCCTCGCTCAATAAAATTATTTAAATCAACTTAACAGAGATCTTACCCTGATCTGACTCAAGAATCTTTTGTTGTAGATCTGCAATTTGTATGTTGCGCAATTCTATGAATTCAGTAACAGTTGCAAGCTCCTTTTCATCCGAATCGTTATTTTTTTTAAGTTGCTCCAATTGATATACCAATGAAGCTCTATCTTGCATCAGTTTTTCAAGAGAATAATCTGCTTCTACGGTGGCCATTAATACTTCCATTTCTTGAGCAATCCAAGTTTTTATCTCTTCTTTGCTATTGGCCTTCTTTTCTTGTCGTTGCATCGCCTTTTTCTGCATCTCCAAAGCACCCTGCCATACATAAATCACTCAGCTTAATAGGTTGCATAGCAGAAATGCCATTATGAAATGCCAACATGTAATAAGCATATCAGATAGACAGAATAATAGACAGAATAGATTATAGGTGCGTTCTATTTCGCGAAATCTACAGCACTTGTAAGCATTATTTGTCCTTGTTTAACATTTAATAAACAACAAGAATAAAATAATGCTTACAAACGGAACGCATCTATTGTCGGCAAAGAAACGTACCTTTAATCTTTTGTTAACTGCAAAAGCTTCCTCCATTTTCCTTTTAAAAACATTCTCCTGTTTATTATGTTGTATTTTCATGCGAAGCATTTCGTAAGTACGTTTACGATCTTGCGTTCTTAATTTAATAATTTCCTTTTCCTTGGATTGTTTCCACTTTGTAAAATTATTTGCATCGTTGCGCATCTGTCTGATAAGCTTGACTCGAGTTTCTTTTAACGATTGTATCTCACTGGAGAGAGTTTTAATTCTTTGATCCTGTTTCTCTTTCGCTTTGATTATCTTATTCTGTTCCATGCATCTACGTGTCAATTCCGCTATCTTTTTTTCCAGTTCTTGTACTCTTTTACGACGCGTCTCAGCCAATCTGCGCACAAAGAGCATTTAAATAAAGTATTAAATTCTGTCTACAATAGATATAATAAGTCTTTTCTTAAGCTCTAAGCTGTAAGACGTTAATTAATCCTAAGCTGTAAACTTTATCGTTGATTTGATTAGCTTACTTAAAGTTTACACCTTAACGTAAAAGATTTCTTAGAAAAATCTAGAAAAAAGTCGCGTCACAATTTAGAGTTCAGAACAAAAGGCTACAAATTTAATAGTATACTTATCGATTAGAACCCATATTCTTTATAATTCTTAACGACAGTATCGTTACATTATCGTTATATGCAGGATGTATCTCAGAATGACTGTCAAATATTTTGTGTACAGGTAGAGCGGATTAAACTAAGTCGAAAAGTCCTCTATCAGTTTGCAATTTTGGCAATAGTTAACAAGATAGCAATTACTAAAAATCGCCGAATATTAGTCAGTCTTTAATAATTTTTTATTCAAATACTATCAACTTTACAAAAAAATAACAAAAGACAATAATTATTTATTTTCTTCTCATAAAGTTCTGAGAAGAAAATAAATAATTTTTGTTCTGAGAATTTTTTCAGAATTTGTTAGAATCGCATTTTCTTATGTTAATAAAAATATGTGTCAATAAGAAAATGCAATACTAAAAAGTTGATAAAAAATTCTGAAAATATTAGAGTTCTATAAGAAAATAAACAATTGTTGTCTCTTACCGTTTCTCTGTAAAGTTGATAGTACTCGAGTAAAAAATTATTTTAAAAAATATTCGGTGATTTTTAGTTAATTGATATCTTGTTAACTATTGCAAAATGATACAAAACTTTTCGACTCAGTTTAATCTGCTCTACCTGCGCACGAAATATTTGACGGTCATTCTGGGATACCCTTACATATACACACGCACGCACGCGCGCGCGAACACATAACATTATCGTTACATAGCGTGGACATTATATATATATATATAAAAGCCAAGAATTTATAATAAAAAAAAGCTGATACTGTCATTATTATAAAAGTTACATAATTAAGAGTACAGGTCTTAAGACCAAATTGTATCAATCATATGTAACGATGCATGACTCAATTACGAGAATAGTCGACTTTTAGTAGGCAGATCTTGGGTTCAATCCCTCTCACATATAGCACGATTCATATTTTACGTGGAACTGAGGCATAATCTTGTATTTGTAAAAACTAAACTTACTAAAAAGATAAATAGAGAAGCTAGGCGGCAATTCTAAAATGACTTACTTAGAACTGACATTGTGAGCATAAACTGCTTGTAAATGTTCCTCTTTTTCCGCATGTAGCCGTTTGATTTCTTGTTCCATTTCCATGACATTCCTACGGCTTTCAGCGGTTTCTTGCGTAACATTTTTTAACAATTCCGACACGAGGCTTTCTTTGAGTGCCAACTCCTTATTAATAGTTTGGACCTCATTATTTCTTTCCGCTTGCCGTAGTGTGTGTTCTTCTTCCTTTTTATCAAAATAATCCAAATTATCCTCCATATTGTTTAATTCTTCTGTACGTACACATTCTATATCTTCTTCCATGTGTATGACACAATGTTTGGAATTGGATATTTCATGATTTATAAGTTCTTCGGATGCTTTCTTCTCATTATTTTGGATATCTATGCGTATAAAATGAACATCAAGTTAAAGATTCATCAAAATTTATAGTTTATAAAAAAATAATTAATGCAATGTTCACACACAGAAAAACTCACCTAACATCTTTTCATATATCGCTTTTAATTTATTTCGTTTTTCATCGTCGATTTCAGGACAAGAATCGAAATCTTGTAAAACTTGCTTGAATTCATCAAGTAATAATGATATAGCAAATCTGATTTTTTCCCGAGCCTGTTCGGCCATCTCTGCTCGTTCGTGCATAACTACGATTTCTCCTAAATTCGAATTCAATTTTTCCGTCATATCTCTAAATTTTTGTTGTAATACACTATATTTCTCCTCGAGTGCCTCGTGTTCCTTCGGGCATGTTGTTATGCCAAGTTCTTGATTCGCAAGAGTCAGCCGCAGTTCTTGAATTAATTTGTTCAACCGATTGATCTCTGCTATTTTCGAATCTTGATTCACAATTGGCTTATTCTTTATCTTGCGTGCGCGATCCGCATATCTCAATGTACTAAGAGTTTCATCCAAGTTATAATCTGCAAATAGAGTTTTCATAACTTGATAGATGTTGAATTATGTTAGAATACAAGTAGACACAGTTAATTGGACAGACGAAGGCATATAAGAGAATAAGAGTGTGCGAATACCAACCAGCAGGACTGACACAGGCAACCATAAGAGTCATGGAATTACCACCCAAGGAATCTTGCAACAATCTTGTAAGTTTACTGTCTCTGTATCCAATATATGTTCCAGAGGCACCATCACCGAGTTGTGAAATAACATTGCCCAAAGCCAACAATCCCTTGTTTATGTTCACACCTTCTTTAAACCGTTCCCCAGTTGCTTGAGTTTTTTTACTACGTTCGGAACCCGCTAAATCAACCAAATGAAATTTCGCCACTGTCGCTGTATTCCTGCTTGAAAAGTCTAATTATTTCCATTCTCACACGTTTAGTGTCGCAAGCTAAATAGAATGATAGAATAAAAAACAATAGTAGGAATTAGAAACCAACAATTACTCACGGATCATCTTTCTTTTGCTGATGTATACATAACGTAAATATAGCATGACTACGACTGCTATGTGCATTCATTGCAGTTGCACCCGTTACACGACCCAGAGAACCTTGAGCCAAATACTCTAATGTCTCTTGAGCATCTTCAACTTGTTTTTCGGTTACACCGACAATTTTTATGTTTTTACCATCCTCTCTAATATCTACAACGGATTGGCTTCTTTGCTTATCAGACAGAAGATCATACAATTGTTCTTGATACAATTCCATGAATGAGACTGCTACTTTGAAACTCCAATCTTCCTTGGATTTAATTATTTCAAATATATCATATATAACTCTTGGTATAATGCCCCTCTCTCCTACACCTGTATAATTGGTACCCATGGAATGGGTTTTGCCACTTCCAGTCTGTCCATATGCTAATATTGTAACGTTATAGCCTACAAAAGATTATTATTTATCTTTAATATAATGCAAATGCAATATTGTATCTAAAAAGACTTGAAAAAAATATGAAATATTTACCTTGAAAGGTATTATCTATGAGTCGTTTAATTGCTGTGTTATAAAAATCTTCCTGTCCAATGTGAGGAGGAAACACATAATTGTATGTGAACGCTTTGTCAGTATTGCATATACGAACTTGTGGTTCTCCAGGTATAGCATCTAAACATATTTGACATCCTTTTTCAAGCTCATTGTCTACTAATGGACGAATACGTAGAGCAACGCTAACTGTACTTTCACACATCTGCAATAACAATGTTACATTAAATATGTATTAAATATATTGAGAACACATCATAAAGGCATTATAACATAAATGCACCTATCACATTATTATTGAATATTTAACAATATTTCTTGAGAGATACATAATTCATACTTTAATACTACATATGTAGTAAGCATAATTTATTTGAGTTAACACAATTAAGTTTTATATGTTTCTTAAATTTTTGAATTATCAAATATCGAGGCAATATACACAATACAAATATATACGTATTTATTCAATACATAAGAATCAAACATGAAAGTTCAATTCAACATGAAAGTTTAAAATAAATACATACAATTATTGAAAGTAATATCAAAAATTAAACAAAATCAAGAATATATGTTGTAACTCGTAGAACAAGTTCAAAGCTTCTAAACATCAACCAGTGATAAACATCAAGCCAGTGATATCTAAAAAATAAAGGCATTTACACATTTTGTTACAAAATTCCAATATCAAATATTTGTCTAAAACACGTTCATAACGCCTTGCCTGACTGATGTGCAACTTTCAATGTTTCTAAGTAAGTCTCAAATGGAAGAATTCAGTCAATACGATGACTTTTTCATTAAATAAAAAAATAAACATTAAATAAAAATAAACCATATCAACAAGAAAAAAAAATTTATAACACACATTTATTCTTATATTCTTTTTAAAACGAGAATCGCATAAGTTTTGCTATATCATTCGACAGATGTCAAAGTATTTACTTTTACAAGATTATAAAAAAATCGTACTTACCGTTTATACAATCTCTCGATCAGAAACTCACCACATGGAATGTAATTCCACAAATATATTCTAAGAAAATTATTAAAGAACACGACTCATGAATCACGAAAAATTTCATATGCACGCTTCTTCTTTTAATTATGCCTGGTTACGCCAACCTATCTTCCAGCACCTTCCAATAAAAGTACAGTCAAATATTACGCATATGTACGTAACAAAAGACTCCCGACTCTAAATTATTGACAACACACAGTATCGACATTACAGAAGAACGTTAAATTTCAAATGGTTTGAATTTATTCAATGCAACGAAAAAAGAGGGGCAGGGAGTAAGGGAAGGGAGAGTTTGCACCAATCCGACATTTGAAATTCTCTGATTGGAAAATATATATTCTAGGGTTACATTCCAAAACTATGTCTCTTTACTCGAAATATATAGTACACGTTACGTATACTATAGCATATAAAGTAAAATCTTCGAAGAGGAAGTTCTGGAACGTAGCCTAGAAACTTTGATTGTGCATGAGTTATCGAGCCAATACTTTTAGCCCGATCTACAATAGATTTTTAAGCCTTAAGGATAAACGAATCACAGCCAATTATTCTCCTTGCAGCACCAATTATTCGATCGCAGTTGGTCAATGGCCTAGTTTCCGAAAATTTAAATCGGAAAATGTAAGAATCAACCAACTACAGTCGAGCATTCCTCTGTCGTTTGATTGTAACAGAGGAATGCTCGACTGTAGTTGGTTGGTTCTTACATTTTGATCCGGTTCGGTGGAAAATTTCCAGGCCAATTTCTTACGGCTTAAAGATGCATTTTCATGAGTTGCTTAAACTGGCCGTTTTAGCGACAAAAAAGATCACGTGATGACTTTTGTTGCAAAACTATTAGAGCTACGTTTCAAAACTTTCTCTTCGAGAAAAACTTTACTCTATATGTTATAGTATATGTTTACGTATACTACAATATATATTTCAAGTAAAATTTTCTTCAGAAAGGAAGTTTTGGAACGTAGCCTGGAGCGATAATTTTATACATTACAAAAAGAGCAAAAAGTGTTAAATTTGACATTTGAATGATTTAATATGTTGTTTGTATTTTTTATAGATTATTTACGATATTAATACGCTAAATTAAATAGTTATAAAATTATTCTGGTTGCATCAAATTCTCTATCTGGATCAACAATAAAAAAAAAGAATAAATTAAATTATGTATATCGCAGTCAACGGTAATCTACACGGTCGATATAGTATATCAACACTGTCAATAGTGTTTGAGCGTTTGATTTTTGTAGTTGAAATTGTTTAAACTACAAAATTGTAGCCACTAGATAATAAGTGACTAATCTGTCGCTCCAATTGCTTATTTTAATAGCACGTGAAAATGTATTTTAAGGCTATATATAAAACACCTATTGTAAATCTGGACTTATATCCCTAGACTAAATTTTACTCAAAATATATAGTACACATAATGTATACTATAGCATATAGAGTAAAATCTTTCTCAGTGAAGAAGTTTTGGAACGTAGCATTAGAAATAAATCATGCATAGAGTAAGGGCTGCCGCAGACAAAATTTTTGTAATAGTAACCTTAAGACGTGAACTTAAGCTAATGAGCCTAATAATTAGAATACCGCTTTAGTTTTAGATCTATGTACTCTAACGGAAATAGAAATAGCAGTAAATTTATCTATAAGACAAGTTTCAATCAATTGAAATTCATCTTATTGCGAGGATATGGATAAGTTTATTGTTATTTCCATTTCCGTTAGATTACGTAGATCTAAAGCAATAGCCTGATTGGCTCATCGGCTTAAGTTTACATCTCATGGTTAAGCCCATGGCACATACAAAAAGGCCGTAACACGTAAGCAGTAAGCGAATTGGCCAATGACAATAGAGACGGAAAGGCCAGTAGCGAATCTAATTACGATTTTCTTACTAATTACGTCTTACGGCTTTATGTGTTTCTATATGCTCTCGACTTTACTGTTGCGGAATTTTGTGTGCAGTAACCCTATGGCCCATGTCCTATGCGGATCGCACGTAAGCGGATTGGCGATCCTCTAATCCGCTTACGCACGAATCGCACCATAGGACGTTAGAGACACAATAATCGCGTACGCATCATGGGACGGCATCCTAACTGATTAATTTTTTTTGCTAAATGCAGCCATTGATCCATTATTAAGGCCGCAGCACAGACTTTTGCATAACGCATAGTACATAAGCGAATCAACTAATTAGAATCTTTTCTTTCCTGCCATTCCATAGAAAAAAAGAATTTCGATTGGTTGATTCCCTTATGCACTATGCATTATGCGTTATGCGAGTCTGTGCTGCGGCCATTACAATTTCTGAAATGTCCTGCCATGCCCATTCCAACAAAGTAATATAAACAATTCATGACAACAGAGAAAACTATCAGGACGCTCCTCGTCTCGATCCCAGACCTGGTCTCTCTTCCGAGTTGATAGACTTTCTCTCTGCCACTAAGCCACACAGCCCTAATGCTATTGGTAGTTCTGTTGTGTTATATCTAGTAAATTTCTTACAATAAAGACTCCTGGAATTTGAATATAACACTCTGCTATCTTTTTTATTAAAAAAAAATGCAATTGTCTGTGTTATTAAATCACATAGTTAAAGTCATCTAGATGGTAAAATTATTAATGTAGATTTAAAATTTATTAAACTGTTGTATGATGAGAGTGCAAGATTTTTTACTATAAAACATATTCATAAATATTTCTTATATTATTATGCAAGCAGAATACAATAAAGATAGAAACAATTATAATTTATAATTATTTCTCATTGTTAGTACAAGCTCGCCTCTGTAATATCAGACGATGATTTATGCTGGAAAACGAAAAGATGTTTCGGCTGGTATTGCTCTACAGCTTCTAGAAGGCTGTCTGGATAACCAGGTGAATAATATCTGAAACAAATTAAAAAAATTTTTTCAGCTATCGTCTTTAAAGAAAATATTGAGAGGTTTAAGGTTTAAGGTTCAATCAGAACCAACACTGGTTGACCGATGTATATAAAAATTTGTTTGTACTTTAGTAATTCTAAACAGACATTTCGGCTCTCGCGAGCTTTTGGTCTTCTTCAGTGTATCACTAAATTTACAAATTAATGATCTCGCAATACAGTAAGCCAATAAATTATTAAGATTATACAAAAGTGTCTATGTCACGAAGTAGTTAGTCATGAAGAAGATAATAAATGAGAGAAGTACCATGAGTAAAATTAATAAAACACCTTAATATCTGGTAGAATACCTAAACGATTAATCAAAGTACTATAAAATTAATATAAAAAGTTGAACACAACAAGTAATTAAAAATTATAATAAATTAAACAATAATAATCAATAAATTCAAAATTTATATTGAAGATTGTCATAGGCTGTGTTCAGCAAACTTAACTGTTGAGTAAGCACTCGCTGCTATTTATATCTCACAAACTTGCCTAGCCGCATAAACATATGCATAAAGAAAATTATCCAATCGCATTTCTCCTATAAAGACGCATGAAAAATGTGATTGGATAATTTATTTATGCATACATGCTGCAACTTGTGTGGATATACTTTAAAGGCCGCAGCACAGACTTTTGCATAACGCATAACGCATAGCGCACACACACACATACACACACACATAAGCAAATCAACTAATCAGAATCTTTCCTTTCCTCCTATTCCGTAAAAAAGAAGAATTTTGATTGGTTCCAACATGCTCCAATGTGCTCCTGTTATAGCTTGTACTCACTTTAACGAGCGCGTTATAGTGAGTAAATGCTATAATAAGAACATTTTAGAGCATGTCAGAGCACGCGACGCGAAAGATCATCTCAAGCAGTGTCTTAAGATACTGATACAGTTCTAGAGGCCAGTATTCATAATCGGATCATATATTTTTAAGACAGTCTTAAATACAGTCTTAAGATGTCATTAACTAATCAGAAGGCTACATTAACGACTTAAGACATTAACAGTTAAGGGCGGTCTTAAAATAAGAACCGATTATATGAATACCGGCCTTCTGATTGGTTCATGACATCTCACGCACTCGCTTCAGTGCTGTCGAATCTTAAGCAAGTCTATGAATTCCGTCCATGCGTGACAATATGGCAGGTGTTCCATTTATCATTCGATCGATTTAAATTACGACATTGAGGAAACAGAGCCGCGACAGTTATTTACAAACTGGCTTCGTAATGATATAATAACGCTTATTAGCTTGGATTTTTAATAGACACGAAATTATTGCCTTTACCTATCCTACCGTGTAAGTATCTCAATTGTGACAAAAAAAAAAGGTTATACGAGCAAGTAGTGTTTGTATAGTACTTAATTTATTTTATTAATGTTTGCTGTGTGTTATAAATATCTGTCATGTCTTTTTCAAAGAAATTAGACTTTCATTTTGATTCTTGTACAAAAATGTAAGAATCAAATCTTTACAATATGAATCGGAGCTAGGTAATTATCAGTTGTAACTTCCACAGCTCAAAAATCAATAAAATTGAGCTTATTCGGCGCTTATTTTTGCATAAAACGAAAGAATTTGGCAGAAAAAAACGTGTCGCTCTGCATCGCGGATCAAGATTAAAATCATTCAACTTGACAACTATTCAGGTTAGGATATCTGTCACATCGATGGTGTAAACTTAAAGGAACATGTAAGTGAGATTAGAATAAATATTTTTTGCTTTAATTACACAAATTCTCTGCTTTATAAATACAAATTCTCTGCTTTAAAAACAAATTCTCTGCTTTAAAAACAAATTCTTTGCTTTAAGAACAAATTCTCTGCTTTAAAAACAAATTCTCTGCTTTAAAAACATGATTTTCTTGTATAATTTTAGTTTCTACAGCAGAGAATTTCTGTTTTAAAACAGAACATTTGTATTTTTAAAGCAAAGATTTTGTTTTCAAAGCAGAGAATTTGTTTATATAACAGAATATGATTGTAAATAAATGATTGTGAATTATGATATTAAAAGTAATTACTTTTTTATACGGATTGAAGTTTAGAACTAATTTCTTTTAAATAAACGCTATAACTATATACATGGCTACGTCGCTCACGCCCATGTTCCTATAAATTTCAAGTTTAATAAATATAATTCAACTGATTTGCTATGGTTCAAGTTGATATTATTATTACTTTACAATTTAAATAAAGAACTCTATCCTTAATTTCTCGCCTTCTATTTTTAGTATAAAATTTTTTCAACGTAAAAGTTAAAATTTTGGGTAAAAATTCCTCCAAGATGACATTTACATATGCAAAGTTTGCTAAAATCATCCGATTGTAATTCTTCAAATTTTGATTCCAACATTTTTCTAATAAATTTAGACTATAATTTTTCATGTCTGATTATGATTTAATTCCGAGTTACGGCCTAAACACAAACCAACCATAACTGAGTCATAGAACGTAAGTTGTAGATTGACAAAACATTGTGAATTGACCTACAACTACGACTCACGTTTCAAGACTCAGTTACATCTATCTTTGTGTCGAGGTCCTTAAAAGGATCCTAAAGTCATCTGTATTACCGCGATTAAATCATAATTTTTGTATAACAATTACTTTTTTCCTTTTTTACAGATTCGAAAATCCTTTCCCAGGATTAAAGTATACGCATTAATATGTGTTTGTGAAGAGGAATTTATGTCGAAACAGACGATCAAAAATTTCAAAAGTGAGATCTTAAGAAAATTTGTTTGTTCTCGGCACAAACTCCATCTTACAGTACATATTAATGCATATACTTTTAAACTAGTTCACATGACTACACTAAAAATACCCGTTCGCCAAAACAGTTTGTCGCGAATAGAGGCCTAGATCTATCAGAGAGGCAACAGGTGAGGAAATGGTCTGATTGGTTAACTAAATTACATAATTCAGCGCCATTTTCTTATACACTACAGTAGAATTATGCCTATTACACACTGGATGCGATGAACGACGAGCGATATCCAATAAAAGCTCTGCTTTTTTCACGTGACGACGCAAAGCAAAACTCTCATTGAATGTCGTTTATCGTTCATCGTATTCAATATGGGGTAGACCGGGTTTTCGTACGGACAACAACGCTTTGACACCGAACGCTGATTAGTGAAAAACGAGTGATGTGGCGGGGGAGGGGGGAGTAATTTTATCCCCACAACCGGCTTTTCACCAATCAACGTTCGGTGTCAAAGCGCTGTTGTTTGTATGAGGCTCCAAGCTTAAGCTGCGATCAAAGTCTCACTATAAATGAAGCGTTTGGTTGGCCAATTAGAAGAAAGAATTTTACGAATTGACTAGCCAAAAAACGCTTTAGAGCATTTGTAACATCGCGTTGACCATACCTTAGATTTCAGTTTTCAACTAAAGAGCTAATCTTACTTCGACGTTTGATATGTATGTAATACTCACATATAGAATATAGAATAGACTGCGAATGGCGATAGTGGGGATAGAAACACGAGTAGAGTGAGAGGCAAATAAATGGATGAACATTCTTTCTCTGTTTACTAAGCCTGATTGGTTGGAGCAGTACTGCTGGATCGACAACCAATCAGGCTTAATAAACAGAGAAACGTTCATCCGTTTATCTGCCTCTCACTCTACCCGTGTTTCTATCTCCACCACCGCTATCGGTAGTTCCATTCTATATGTCGATGGTTATATTACATGTGTTTAAATTGATTTTGATTACTCTATGGTATTATAAAAGAGAATCGCGACGATTTATCGATTTTTCGATTATCGATCGCACCTGTCGCTTCTTTGATTTATCTAGGACTTTAGTCGCAACTACTCGCCTAAAATTTTTTTACATGCATTGTATGTATTGCTATTGTGAACGCGTTAATGGCTCGAGCCCACTAAAAATTCTCTAATTAGAGTCTATTATATGTTCTGTGTAGAGTCCGGTCACGACAGTCGAATATTTTTCTTCAACTTGCGCTAGTTGTTTGAAATATGACATTGACCGCGATTCTATTCACGCTCACAACGCGTAAAAATCATTTTATCCTTCTTGTTTATCAAATGTTAAACGAAGACTTGCTCATGCTTTGTCAGCATGAATCCAGACCAGGGCCATTATCTAGCCTTTTGACGAATTGTTGCAAAAAAGTGCGCAACAAACTATTTTTACTTAGAATGACGTACTTATATTTAAACATTATACAAAATAAAAAAGTTGGTGTACGTATATTTCACCACGTGTTTTACTTGTTCACCAAGAACTATAAGCTTCCAGTTTGGCAATTGTCGCTCGTCGATAAAGTAGTTTAATTTGACCTACTTCATTTGAGAATTGTGAACTAGTTCATCTAGTTCACGTAAAAGATTTGTTCACAAACTACCCATTTCTATCACACATCACACACATACGACCGCGATGCATAGTCGACAATTATCATGTCGTTACATTTCGTCGCCATGACAGATTTTTTAATCTGAATAATCGTTAACTTTGACGATTGATATTTCGGTCCGCGGGACAAAGCGACGCCTTTTTCTGCCAAATCTTTTGTTTTATACAAAAAAAACCAAAAACGCGTATAAATGTCAAATAAGCCTAACTTTATTAATTTTTGAGTTCCATAAGCTAAATTATATAATTATCACCATACATGAATCATTGTACACTGTGCATTTAATATTATATATAATTAATGACTCGACTGTAGCCTTCGAAAAGATTAATGCAATGTTTTAATGGAAATTATTGCAGAGAATTTTTCACACATACAAAATAGATTTAACAAGAGAATCAAAGATAATTGTGATATTAAAGTAATTTTGAGAAGTGAAAATGAGGTCATGCGTGTGGTAGAATTATTTTGTAAAAGAATATTTTTCTAATTTATATTAAACGATGAAGATAGAAAAGGAATATAACCTGATGATCTCTTCTGGGAAACAGCAGTTAATAATTGTTATATATTCCGACAGAGTAGTACCCGGTTCAGCTTGAATCTCTTGTACCTTTCTCAAGCCACCAGATGTTACGAACAGTTTTCTTGCCCTTGTATCATTCGGCAAAATCTGTATGCGTAGAAATATAACATTAACAAATTGAACAAGCGGAAATAACTGAATTATTTATTGAAGAATTATATCGTTTCTCACAATAAAAAAGTCGAGTTCAATGAATTGAGAACATTTTATGAGTTAGCAGAATCAAATGAGCAGAATCAATTCTAACTAATTCTTTTTACTTGTTGCTAAAAAGTCGCCAAAGAAAAAATTTATTGTTCTGTTAATTTTATTATTTTCGTTAAAAAATTTTAATTATTTTCTTAAAAAATACTTTTTGCTATAAAATTGTTTTTACAGATTTTATATTAAGTTACTTAAAGATTATTGTAATGATTTCTATGAGCATCAATATTATTTGACTGGAACAGTAATTACTATTCCAGTTTTGTTAAGATTGCGTTTCAAATCTGAAAATAAATTTGGCACACAGTTTGCAGGATATAAATTCACGTGGAATTGTTTCAGCACTAAAAATTCAAGCTTGACCGCTTAGTCCAGATCTACAATAGGTGTTTTAAGTCTTAAGCCATAAGAAATTCAGGGAATGGGTGGAATAAAGGTACAATTCTACTTAGGGCTTTTTTTGGAAATTAGCTTTTTTATATAATATTGATCATAATAGAGAAGTAATGTAACATGTAACTTCTTAAAGACATTACATAAATTCATTTGATATTGTAGAGTATAACGTGTATAATAAAAAAGTAGCAAATTATTTTAATTTTTATTAAAATTAAGATTTTATGATTATGCCTTTATTCTACCTATCATTTCAATTACAGTCGAATGCGAGGAGAATAATTGACTATGATTCGTCCACTTCTTATGGCTTAAGACTTAGATGAACCTATTGTAGATCCGGGCTTAGCCTTTATTTCTTAGTTAATGTTCACATGACGGTCTAATATGATATTTTAATATTGTTTGAAAAAAAAAATGTTTTGTTAAAATAGAAAAATTAACTATTCTATTAAGCTAGAATGCCAACATGAACGTAGTTACATGAGACATACGGAGAATTTAATGCTCTTTTTGTGTTAATTTATTGCTCTAATCCCGATTTTATTGTTCTAGCTGTTTAGCAAGAAATAATTTTTTCGCTAATTTTTAATAAAGTTAGAATGCACATTAAAAAAAAAACAAAAACAAAAATACACTATAATTTAGTGTTAATGTGCTACGTGCTAATATAAATTAATTTAAACTTCGGAACGCTATCCTTTGTGCAAAAAAAATTACCTATTTACGAAAAACAAAATTTTTTACAATGTAATACTTTCACTCATTTTATCGCTCGCAAAATACATTTTGACCAATTTTATTGCTCTATCCTTATTTGTGGAAAACAATCCCCTATACCATGTTTCTTTTGTTGTAAAACCAATCAAAGTTTCATAAAACTTTCTGTGAAATATTGTGCACTGTTCTACAAAAGTTTTTCAGTATTTTAAAGAGTTTATATGTAAATTTTTCAATGAGAGAAAAACTTTACATTACTTATAGATTACATACAATTGTATATATTGTACAAAGAGTTTTATTTTTCTTCATTTACACATTTGCATAAAAATTTTAAACTACTGACCGACTTTAAAATTAATATGTTCGAAATTGAAAATTTCGTCCTTTAATATTTTTTAATATAAATACTTAATATTTATTATTATTTATTTATAAAGAATGTCGAAATACAATAGTTTTACGACAAAAGTCATCACGTGATCTTTTTTGTCGCTGAAACGGTCAGTTTGAATGGCAGGAAAATAGCTATAGAAATCTGTGAATTTTTCCCCTGGACATGTACTCTTCTTTTTTTAGCGTTCGGGAACGTCCGGCCGGGTTTTCAATGCGTCCGGGGAATACCCTTTCTAGTACTCATTTTAAAAGAGAGCGAGGGGATCGGAAATTATTAAGCTTGTTGCATATAAAATATATAGCAAACTAGATCTGTGTAACTGTGATAAAAAAATGTAAAAATTATTAGGTATTATATTATATTAAAGCCGTTTTTTTGCTAATATTAAATAGATATATTT
>NW_017305884.1:54623-56591 GCF_001594115.1 Trachymyrmex septentrionalis
TTATTCTACTTTTGGTCTTAGTGGCCTGCTTTTGTACGGGAGTTGCTTTACTTGCACACTAATTGCTCGCTGCGTGAATCACAGCGATTTCTGCGTAGGGAGTTTCTTTTATTTTTTTTCTAGCGCTGTGACTCGTGCACAATTGGCTCGTGTGTAATTGATATATATCTTTTGTACTACTTTTTGATTAAGAATGTCCTAATTTACCCTAGATTAGATCTGGTCACCCTAGATATTTTATATCCAAAATATTTCGTTCCGTTACATTATGAAACATATTTATTGCTTTTCGATAGTTGTATTTTAATATTTTTTTATGCAAAATGATGAGGACAGTATAAAGACGATTTATGAAAAAAAAAATTGAAAATCTATCTTTGATGATTAATTTTCGATCTGAATTTTTTTTAATTACGTGATTTTTATTTTTATTTTGTGAGTATTTTTATTATTTTATCCATTTTAAATTCTTTTAATTTGAATAGATACGTGCCACGTTTTGACTTTTTAAAAATATTTTATATCGCGTTTACTTGCGTTTCTGTGTGTTATTTGTTTAAATTTACATTGCTCGCTCTCTTCTGTTTACAGTTTGTTGCTTGATGTTGGATCGTTAGTGAACCTACGATACTGATGTATAGTAGAAGATATAACAACATGTATGTTTTCAGCTACATTCCATCAAATTCCGATGACAAAAGTATCAAAAACCATTGTTAATTTTACATTTATTGCAGTTTAAGAGAGATTATTGGATCAGCCTGAGAATTCCGTGAAAACAGCTAATGAACAATTATTTATGCTTAATTTGCGCCGTTTAAAGCTAAATTTGACGTATTTTTAGATGAAAATAGATTTGGAGTAGGCAAATGTACATTCTAAGAAATTAGAAATTGTACTTTTACGTTCGAGCATTTTCTCGTAAAAATTTCAAAAAGTTATATGGAACTACATACAAGAGACTGATATAATTTGAACTTAATTGACGATTTAACGATTGGAGATTAAAGAATATATAGCTAGTTCGGGTTACACTTTAAGAAAAAAAAATGCATTGATTTACTATAATAATCATTAGATCATTCATATAGATCATTCATACATATCATTAGTGTCATTTTGATATCGTGCAATCGCGAGCGCTCGGTACATAAAACACCGACAATGAGATGAGATAACTGCCTTAAATTTTCAAGATAAGTGACAGTTTGAATGACGTAAAAACAGAAACGTTTTATCTCTATAAATTCCATTACACATTTGTACTAGTGTATCTGTAACATCTCTTCTGCAAAGTCTCCTAATCAGCCTTTCCAAAATCACGCGCAAATACTATCTACTATTACAAAAAACGAGTTTATTAAAAGCTACAGTTAAAAATTTTTTTATGTATCCGAAAAATTAAAAAAAAATTTTAACATTTTATAGAAATTATGAAGTTTGTTAATTATGTATTTGTGTGAATGATACATTAAAGAGAGGAACAGTAATAAAAAATAAGAAGAAAAGAGAAAGGAGTTAACGACCAAAATGAAAAATAATCAGCATTGCACGATTCTTAACACGAATGAGACCAACAATTATCATCAACCGGTCTCGGCAAAACCTTCAGTTGTTTCAGTATCAAGTATCGATTCCGATGTCAGTGACAGAAGAGATGTACGAGAAGAATTGTACGCCGGGATTTTTAGGAGGCACAGAAAAACTATATTGGTATTAGGCAGTTTTCTCAAAATGTTAAGAGTGAATAGAAACATGAACAATTACGCTAGCATTAAACCCAATGACGAAACAGATGAATAAATTAAATTATTAAATCATTGCTGGATCAATAATTAAATAACAGAGAATTTACGTTTTAAAGTATAATTTGAGTATATATATATATATATTTTTATGTATTTGTGTGTGTGTGTGTGTGTGTGTGTGTGTGTGTGTGTGTGTGTGTGTGTGTGTGTGTGTGTCCTA
>NW_017305884.1:57043-69786 GCF_001594115.1 Trachymyrmex septentrionalis
ATAAATATATATATATATATATATTTAAACTTTTTAATTATTGTCAAAATGCAAGAAAAAAAATTGAAAAAATAATTTGCTGTTTACTCATAAATCAACTTGCTAATCAAAAAGATAATTGATATATTTTTATTGAGTTATTTTTTTAATTTTCGTCATTGATTTTAATATTATTCTGCAACGGCTAAGTATAAACGCATAAATTTTTGATTATATCTTAAAATTTACGTTTTTCAAATATTTTTATTGATCATAAAAAGTAGTTTGATATTAAATAATTCTTTCTTGTTTTGCAGAAATATTTGAACAGATTGCATGAACTGAGCCGAATATACACCTTAATTGCTTTAAGATTCGAATTGCATCAAAAGTTTTGGTAAATTCACAATATTTTTCTTCATTTTACCATTATAGAATTGTATTTTCTCGTCTTAAATATATGTCATTTCTCATGTAAGAAGATGATGTTCATATTTTATGGCGTTTAAAATGCTCTTTACGCTTTTGCAATAGATTGAGAGAGAATTCTTTTATACAATTTAAAAAAAAATGCTATTAAATGTAAAACCGCTAATATTGCCGATACAATTCGAAACGATTCATCAAATCGACAACACTTTAATATGTACTAAAATGATTGTGTTATTGTTGACGAGCTTAATATTTATCTGAGAAAAAGCACAGTATAAATTTACACATATTATAAAACTAATACGAATATCAAATAAACAAATGCCTTATCACTTGAAATTTTAATGTATTTTTGTCGATCAATTGTTGTTAATCATCCACACTTAACTTGATTGTTCTTGATTGTTCTATATCCGAACATTTTTGTACGATTTGTGTATAAGCTAGATACTGCCATTAGAGAATAAAACGATAAAACGCAAATTGATGAGATTAACTTGGAAACAATCGTGTGATTAACATTTTCCTAAAGCACATTTAAATAATTTTTAAACGAATTTTTATTTTATAGAGCAAACTTGTCTCTGTTGTACTTATCCGAACACTCGCTGTCGTGTAAGATTAAAATATGCGCTCTTTGGAATTTTAAACGTGCCATACTGTCTTAGAAAAAAACATTTGAAAAAGAAAAAGAAAGCAGAAAGAGAGAATAGATAAGAGAGAAAAACAGCGAAAGAACTTCTTACATATTTATAGATTTCTGATTTGCTATATTTCTGAACATACACGATATTAAAGAATGTGCAATGGTAACGTAATCGCATTTATGTTTTGTACCTAAGTTAGACGCAATCTAATCGAAACGATTGTTCTCGAAATAAATAGATAGAAGTTGGCTGTTGATATTGTGTGTGTGTGCGCGCGCGCGCGTGTATGTGTGTGTGTGTGTGTGTGTATGGGCGCGCGCGCGCGCCCACGGAATTCTTATTGTATACAGATTACAGGTTACCTTATGCGCAGTTGCGTGTGACCAATTTTTAAGTAGAGCAAAAAGTTGTATGTTAGTATAGCTTTCGTATCATTTGCAATATATCGTGCAAATATAACATTCACAAAACAAGGATTTTGTTAAGCGACAAGTGGAAGAGCGAGCTACATTTGTATTCGATTATTAAAATCCTATGTAATTTTGTAACATGTAATTATGTCCTAAGTGCGTTATTGTATTGAGTGAGGAAAAAATTTGTATTATAGCTTTGTATAACGTATCATTAAAACGTATGTGAAATAAACAAATTGATAAGTAAAGGCTAGAGTAAGAGTTTTAACACGGTTAATGGTGCGTAATTAATCTAATAGGGTAAAGCGGAGCTATTCCGTCAGTTTTAATTTTAAAGTAAAACAAAAATTTACAAACTGGAAAGGATACGGGCAGTAGGAGTCAAGAAGACGTCGCGCAAATAATATATCTATGAAGTGTGAAATTTCTTTATTCACTAAACGCGCTTACATGTTTCATTTTTGAGCCCTCCTCAGAGACAACACAAATTAACATAAATAAACTGTGAATAAAAATTATCCTATCATGGTGAGCTCCCCTACCTCGAGAATTTAAACGCCAAAAAGAGTGAAAGAAAAAGAAAAAAGAAAAATGAACGAAAAAAAAGGAAATAATGGAAATATCAAAATAGAGAATACGACAAATTAATTTATCAAAAATCTTAAGATTATAATTAATTATCTCAAAAATAAGAACGCTCCCCCTGATCACAAATCACAAACTATATTGTAAACATTACTATGAATTATTTAAAAACTGATTCTCAATATTTTGGCCAGTCAGTATCAGACACAGTGAGTCACTTTTAATTTTAGCTAGGATTATTGAAGCTTACAAATGAAAAATGATAAATATATAAAGAACTTCAGAAGACTTTCTCAAAAATTTCTCTCACTTTTGGTGTTGCAATTTGCAAAGATCTGAGGAATTTTTTTAAAAAGTTATAAAATTATCCAGAAATTGTAAAAAATTCCGATAATTATTTAGAAATTCTAGAAGATTATATGAAACCTTTTTTAGAAAAAATTTTACCAGGGATTTCTCGATTGAATTATAAATCTTACCTTGCTGAATTGCCCCAATACATATTTCAGGATGATAGGAGGCACATCATGCAACAGGGATTCAAGAGCCTCAATATACATACATTTTTGCAGAATTTGTTTTAGTGCTGTATAACATTTTGCCTTGAGGTCCTCGGAACTCATCGGATCATTGTATAGCTAATAAAATCATAATTGTAAAATTAAGAATATTAATTATAATGTAGAAAAAATAACTAAATACCTCCAATAATTTAGATAATTGATTTGCGATCGCAACTGCATTTGCATGTTCGGGCGTGTATTTGCCAATTTGTCCAATAGCCCAGACGGTCACCGCGAGAATGTGATCGTCCGTTTCCTCTTGCAATACAACTGCTAATTGCTCGATGCCCTGAATAATACGAGTCTGTTATATACAGTATGAAAATCGTCTCCCGTTAAGCACAAAGTAACAATAATAACATTATATCAATATTACAATTTCTTATTTAATAATATAAATATAACATAAAACGTATACATAACAATTACATTGAATAGGTAATGATAACACTGGTGTAATGTTACTGTTACTTCGTGTTTAGCGGGCTATTACTTGCATTTGATTGATACTTCAGATCTTATTATAGCCACAGCCAGCTCATCAGAATGACCAGCAATGTAACCAAGTGCCATAATTGCCGGTAATCTGGTCGCCGATTTTGAGATGCTAATTAATTCGATAAGCGCAGCGATACCTCCGCTATTTACTACAAGCTGCGCCAACTGTGAAAATTGCGTTATAAGTGAATGAAAAGGTATGACGACATATTTTACCTCAAACGTATGTTTGCAGATCTCCCTAGTTAAAATCGCCGCGACTTTACTGACATTCTCATCCGAATGCGCCATGTGTGCCAAAATGTCCTGAAAGATCTCTGCCTCGATCACAGCCTCCGCTAAATCTGCAGAATGTTTAGCTATGCTGCTCAGTGCTAATAACGCTTGACGCTACAGACATTATAATTATATTCAAGTGTCAATATTTTGATTAGATGTTTAATATACAGCTTTGATCATAAGTAAAGTAGGATGTATTGTTTATGTAAAACAAAAAAAAATATATATATATTTAACATTTATGTACCTACGTATATAAATGTAAAATTATATTTTACATGTCATTTATGTGAATAATTTATGGATCAATTATCGAAGTCTCTGTTCTTTATTGCGCGCCTAGTTATTAAAGCTTCTATCTCGCTTACATATTGAGTTAGGGAAGAAAAGTCCCTTATCAAGTTGGTAAAAAGACCTTTCTCTATCAATATTTTTGTTAAAAATGATCAAAATTTAAATTTAAAAAAAGGATTTTAGGCTGGGTTTTCAAAATAGATCACGTGATTAAAATTGACGAACCTTAAGCATCAATTTTGATCACGTGATCTGTCGTAGTATCAATAATTAAAGCTTAAAATCTTTTGAATGATTACTATATTTTTTAAATTTATGTGAGTTTTGTAATTTTTACATATAGAAAACGAGCTGAAAAAAATGAAAAAATTTTTTTCACTTCATAGTCTGTAGCGTACCCAAAACAAATTTGAGCAAATCTTCGACTATCTATAGCGAAAACTTGAAACTTTCTTTACAAAATTGTTTTTTAAAAATGTTTCTATGATTTTTTGAGTTTTGTTACTCGCGGATTAAATAAACATTCTGACTTTGTTGCTTGTAACATCGTTAAAAATTATTGTATCGCAATTAAAAATACATTTCTTAAAGCTGAAACATTGTTCTATCAAGTGTATAATTGCTAATTTTTTAAAAATATATGGGTTTCTAAAAAAATCTTTTTATCAACTTGTAAAAGGACTAATTTTTTTAACTTAATATTTTTCTTATCAATATTAAAATCAGGTATATTAATTATAAAACTTAATTACTTCTTTCTGTATCCAATTTATAATTTATACATAATATTTTACATTATTTTTATAAATGTCTACATGAAAAAGATTTATCTAAAGTTAACATAAATAATACGTATAAAAATGTCATGTAAACATAATTTTGAAATATGTACAGCACAATCCTGACATAGATTTTGATAAAATTCCATAGATTGTTTACATTGCATATAGTTAGGAGCATCGCCGACTGTCAATTTGTCAATGAGGAGTTGAACAATGTGACGGCATAGTGAATTTGTGTTTTTGAAGCAGTGAACCACACTGCTGTGACAGAGTTCCTAATTTGTAATAGTTGTCGACTTTAATAATTAACATCTTGGTTTACACAGAGCGTTGTTTTTTTTTTGTCAATACTAAACTCTTTTTTTCTCACTAGTGTAATGTTAGCATTTAAGAGAGATAAAAAAATGACTTTAACTACTAATGAGATACTGTTAAAGACGATCAATCCAGGGATGCTATTCTGTAACTTTTTATATATAATATATACGTCTACCGATAGTTGTCAGTGCCGTTATGTATTTTGCACAGTTTTTTTACTATACAAAATCTGCGCAAAATAAATACATAACAATACCGACAACTATCGGCGTATACAGAAAGTTATATAGCACTCGGAGCAAATTTTTGTGACTATCAATTGAGCCCCAGAAGCCTAGAGATAATTGAAGAACGATGATATTATTGATAATTTAATAAAAATTTGCGATGATTAACACAATTATTTCGATAATACATTATTAAATTCGTGATTTATTATATAAATGCTGTATAAATAAATACGCATACTTTTAATGCCATAATATCTTATATATTGCCGAAAAATTACAATTTTTTTCTGTGTTATATCATCTCTATAATTGATAATCAAACTCGAATGATAACATTAAAATCGCAGTTTTTTATAAAGTATGTTGACTTTTAGTATTACATTATAGTATTACAGTATTATTATATTTTGAACATATATAATTTTATACATGTCTACAAAACTAATAAACCATAAAATTATTATCAGTTTCTTACTCTTAGGCCCGATTGCACCAATGTTACTTAAGTCTTTAAGCGAGGCTTAAAATTCTCAATTTCTCTCTTTAAAGAGGGGAGAGATAGAAAGAATTTTAAGTCTCGCTTAAAGTTAAACGTAACGTTGGTGCAACTGGGTGGTGCCTTAATCGCTTAAATTTAAAGGTCACGCGAACTTCCATAATAAGAACTGATTATCGTCTTTAATATAGTATCCTGTCGGTACTTTAACTTAAAAAGAAAAAGTCAATAAATTAAAGTTTAAAAGTAATTAAATTAATCCATTTATTATTAACTAAATTAAATTGGAAATTAATTTATTTGAAATTAACTAAGTGAAAAGTTATTAACTTTTTATTTAATTTTTAACTTATAACTAGTTATTATCCTGCAATCCTGCTTAGACATAAATTATATTTTACTTGTAAACGGGTAATCCCAGTGTAAAGCACCTTCAATTTATTCCTCCAAATGAAGAATAGCGGAATAAAAATCAGAAAAACTAACTAAATATGTTTAAATTGTTATAAAAATAAATATTATTTTTTAAATAAAATCGTCTCATAATTTATTGTTTGTTAAATATAGAAGTTTACGTATATATCATATTTTTGGGATCTATACTTTATGACCAAAGCTGTATATTTGTATCAGATTACCTTTGCTTTGGCATCGAGGTTGGCCTGCAGAATTTTCGCGAGGAAGAAAATTGCACCAGCATCTACTACTGTCTGCGCCAGTTCAATGCTATGTTTACTTATGTCGCTAATAGCCGATGCACCAATTTGTTTAATATACAATTCGGGTTCTTGCAGACACAATACGAGAAGAGGTATCGCGTCTGACAGAGATATGATTAACCAGTAAAATACCTTATTAATAATTATTGCAGAAAAAACTATAATGATAATTTTACTAGCATCCACCGCCGCTTGAGCTAAGTTCTTGTTATGTCTCGCGATATATCCTAATGCCCAAGCAGCTGCTTCTTTTATTCCAGGATCGAAATCCTCCAAGCATTTAACTATAGTCTGCAAGCCATCATTGTGTACTACTATTAACGCCATCTCCGGTGAATGCTTGGCTATCGCCCGCAAAATGAATAGCGCCGCTTTCTTGTAAAATTTCTGTGACAATATATTTCATTTAATAGTTAAAAAAATGTTTTTATAGTATATAGAGAAGATGGACAAAGTATATAATGTTACCATTTGAGAAAATATACTATTCGTCTTATTAATTGGCCTAGCATTTGTTTTTATCGTTAGTACAAATAGCTGTGCTTGGCTTAGCGCCGAGACTATTGTGTCTCCTGATTTTATCCTTATTGGAACAGAGTCATAAAATGCTTGAAAAGTCATTGGCCCGTATTCAGAAATTATAAATTATAGCAGGTTAGCGCGTTTACAACGATGTTAGCGCGCTAACCTGCTATAATTTACATTACGCATAGAATTTCAGAGATAAAAGCGCGTTCTGAATACGAGCCATTAATGCTTAAATAGTGCAATGTTGTATCATTCTTCTGGCGGAACATTTTTCAATCACTTAAGAGATATTGCAGGAAGAAATCTGTTTTTCATTCTGCTCTTAAAATCTATTTGCAATGATTTGATGAAATTTACATCAGGTGATTGCATTAGCCAAAAAAGATATTTAAATTTTGGATAATAAAAGACGATTTTGTAGAGACAAATAAATTTTCTCCTTCAATGTACTTATATGAGCAATTTAAAGGTACGTGTTTTGCTAAATTGCTAAAAGAATGGTGTAATCCTCAGCATGAAATATTGTAGCAATATTTCAATAATGCCGAATATTACAAAAATTGCGGCAATATTTCTACAATATTAAAATTTTAATATTTTATTTAAAATATTGCAACAATATTGCAAAATATTGTAATTTTAATATTTTGTAGTATATATTGCAATATATTGTTGCAATATTACAATTCAGTAAATCAGTACGCGGCTCCGACACGAGAGGGACGTTTCCTCACTTCTCGTAAGGAGGAAACGTCTAGAAATCCAATAAGAAGAAATACGCGAATCGAATTAGCGAGTCTCCTAGAGATTCCTAATCTTTTTTGGATATGCTTTCTAGATCCTAGAATATTTTTAGTTTATAACTTTATCGTATGTATTTTGAAATATGATGCTAAACACACAATAATATGTTAGCAATTAATGAAACTGGAACATTTATTGAAATATTGCATAATGTTATAGCAACAAGTATGCAATCCCTGGTAGCAAGCTGACATCAAAATGACGTCAAAATGACGACAAAATGACGTAGTTTGCTATCTGGCATGTTTCTTTAAATATTGCTGCAATATTTCGTGCTGTAGGGGATATTAATATATTATAGTTATTTAAGTATTGTATAACTCTATTTCAATAATATAATCTGTGTCACAGGCAAATAGTATATTTTCTAGTATTTTTCTATTCATGTTATTTCGTCCATTCCTTGTACATGTAGTTAATGTAGTATAAATGATTAAGGGGATGTTGGAGCTGTCTGTATTATCGATAAAGCATTTTTAATGTTTTTGTTTTTAGCCGTCCAATTTCTTTGTAGTAGTTTCACAAAATAAAAATTCTTTTTTCACGATTAAAATATACATGTTAATGGATCTAGCGTTGTTGTATTTCGTATCTAAATTTAGAAAAAATAAAAAATTACATATTTTTTATCCATTATACTTTCAACATTGGTCGTTTTATATAGTGATAAAAATGAATAAAGAAATCTATAATTTTTTATTTTTTCCAGCTTTGGCTCCAGGACACGAAATAACAGCGCCAAGTACATATTAGTATTGATATATATATTTTTTTTTTATCGTGGAAAAGAAATTTTTCTTCTGTGAAATTACTACGGACAAAATTAATTGGACAGGAATAAAAACACTAGCTTTATCGATAATACAGGTGGCTTCAGCATCCTCTTAATGAGATATCTGGAAATTATATATAAAGATTAATAAGATGATTGCTGTATGTCAAAATTTTCCGAGCAAGGAAATACAACGATTTAGATTAATTTTATTCTCTATCACGATCAAAATGTTTACATTTAAGGAGTTCGTACATTTTGTTTGTCTATGTGTTGCAACAAATGCGACAATACATCTTTTCTAATGATAGCATGAGCTAGTCTAGGATTATGATTCGCTAGTTTGCCTAGAGCAATTGCTGCCAGATGTTGGATGGATGGTATAGTATCAACTAATAAAGGACGTAAGAGATCAATGACACCTGCTGCTTCTAGACAATCAATGTTGCTCGACTTTGAAGCTAAATCTGCAATGGATTGCACAAAGTGCAATCGCGCCTTCTGATACTGATCGAAAACTACAAATGAAAAAAAAAAAAAGAAAAATGTTAATAATATAAAAAATATATATAGTTATATATATTTAATATAATCTTTATATAAATATTTATTATAACTTTTTAACATACAGAGAAACAAAATATTTGTCTATACTTAAAGATATATTGTTCAGACATTTGATTAAATAAAAAGTAATAATAAGTATATGCGTGTACCTTGTAAAATTGAACGAGTTGTCATATTAATTTACTAAGAAATATCAAATGTATTATGCATCATTATATGATTTATGATTCTACCGTGGAATGACTTTTGACAGTTTCGACTCGTCATCTGTTTAAATGGCTGCGTTCAGCGGACTCAACATACAGTTGAGTGAGCGCTCGCTGTTATTGGTGTATTCTTTTAGATCATCCAATCAGCATTTTAGAATCTGGAATATCTGGAATACAATAGCAATCAACTAATAGCTGCCTTCAGCAGATGAAGCAACTTTGCAACTGTTGTAAAAATTCTTGAATATAATTAGTTTATACATTTAGATCCAGTGAGGAACTAAGGGCAAACCAATCACATTAAAAAATTTTTCAACAGTTGCAAAGCTGCTTTTTCTGCTGAACGCAGCCATTGAGTCTGCTGAACCAGAGAGAAACCTGAAAGAGGACATTACGGTCCAAAACCTGTAACCGCAAAATGCTGCCGCTCACTACTGCCCTGTGACAAAGTGAATGTAAACTATATAGCAACGTCCACTTTTCTTAAAGTACAATACATCGTCCACTTTTCAATGCTAGAAATGATAAATCGATATTTGGTTTATATAATCGTGTTACATGTAGCCTCCAGCACGCCAGCATGATGTTCGTCGCGCGCGATATCTAATGAGTGTACAACTTTACCGATATTCTCATTCTAATGCCTAATGCACACTGATTGGCGCATCAAGCGTCAAGCAGCAGAGCAGCAATCAACCAGCAAGGCGATATTGTTTACGCCACTGTAAATCTTACTCACTGATTGGTTGCTGCTCCGCTGCTTGACTATTGCTGCGCCAGTGTAAATAAGACATAAAGGTATACTGTTATTGGATATCGTGTGTCGCGTGCGATTAACATCGCGTTGGTGTCTGGAGCTATAAGGCCGGAATCAGACTACGCATTGAAGAATGAGATTGAAAAAAATGAGATTGAAGATTAAAAGATTGAAATTTGACCAATCAGAACAAAAGAAGCCAAAACTTCTTTGTCCTCATTGGTGAAATTTCAATCTTTAATCTTTAATCTCAATCTTCAATGCATGGTCTGATTCCGGCCTAACGCTAATCGATGATTAACTCAATCACCACGATTGCCAATGTGAAAACTAAACACAGAAGAGGAAGAGAGAGGAGACGTAATGATATCTGAAACTGCTGTTGGCACTTCTGCGAATTAATCGTCGATTAATTTAATCAGAAGTTGGCGAAAGAGGCCCTAAACGCTCCCGAAGAGCGTGAGTGTGTTCCTACAAAATAGGTATTGAAAAGAGAAGAGAGCAAAGATATTGAGTGCAAAAAGTGCAACACATATTATCTTTCAAGTGAAGTACGCGATTGGTTGATTTCCTGTGTTTTCAAACCATTTTATGTATAAATCCATTTGAAAAGACCCTAAAATATAACTAGATTCGACCAATCAGAATAAAGAGATTTTTATCATTCTTATCTGAAATAGTTGAATCCCATTCAGTCTTAATGTAATTTCAATTGCGATGTAGATATACGAGCTTTTTAAATTATTGAAAATTATTCTATTGAACTGTGTGATTACGACTTGAACTAACAAGTCGTGATTAATGCAATACATCAAATTTCGATCATCGATGTATTTAATTTTTTTCTTTCATCGTATCAAAGCTCGAGTTATATATAGCGTAAAGTTCTAGATGTTGCTTTGCGCATCGCAATAATGCGTATGCAATTTCTTTCGCCGTTTGTGTCACGGACTGTCCAAGACTCTCGTGTCGCGGTTGCGTGAGGTGAGAACTGTAAATATTGGCAATAAACGCTATTCGATTCAGTCTAAGAAGTATAGACTCTCGTCCGTTCAAGGTTGATGTAGCAATATTCTATACAATACTACTAACTACACGCCGGAGTTGAGCACGCCGAGAGCTGTCAAGAGCGTGCAATTGGTGTCTGCTGACAGTGCTGACTGCTTAGTGCTTGTGTTTGTTTCGCCGTTCGCGCCGTTCGCTGACCGGAGTACGTGTATGTATGTTCATATGTACACACGTCGCGCGTCGCTCCTTTCCACGAAGCGTGTGCGATATAAAAACGAACCATGCGTGGCCGTAGTGATGCACCGTCGGAATAGCAATCAATTGCGCAATGGGCGATAGGTGTGGCATGTGAAAAAGGAAAGGAAAGCTGGTCACCGAGTTGTCGCGAGTGATCAGAGAGAACGAGAGAGAGAGAGAGAGAGAGAGAGAGCGAGCGAGAGAGAGGCAGAGGGAGGAGAGAGAACGAGAGCGGCATAGTGCATTCCGGGAGTATCTATGAAGAGATTTTATGAGACATGCGACATTATTTCATTTCCTCGGCGCAAATCATTCTGAGGAAGATCTCGCGTTTCAACATACACATATACACACGTAAATGATCTCGTAAGCTCTGACATCTTTTACGCGTACTGCTCGTACAGTTGAGAGTGATCGAGAGCGGAGAGCGTGCCCTGCGTGCCGTGCCTGCGCCTATGCGTTTTCATTCGTCGCGCGCTCATCTACGTAGTAGGAGTAGTGGAAGGGAGAACAGCGGTGCCGGTAGCGCTGGTTTTGGGGAGGGATGTGAGAGAAGGCTTCATTCGAGAGAGTGAGGTTAGCTTGTTTGTGTGCTCGCGCTTTCTCTCCCTCTTTCCCTCACGCGCGCGTCAGATCTTGGCTCACTCTCATCCCAGATCCCTATCTCGCGCGCGCGCGGGACTGTCGCGCTCCTTTTTTTCTCGTTCTCTCTCTCTCTCTCTCTCTCTCTCTCTCGTGTGCGCGCTTGTCGCTCGTTTGTGCTTCCTCGCTCGCCCGCCCGCCCGCCTGCCCGTGGCTGGCGCGTGCGCGCGCGCATTAACGGAATTTGCGATCGAGCACGCAGGGACCACCGACTAATGTTTAAATGGACGCATCGTCCATTATCACCCAAGTGTCGCGGGATGACGAGTTAGGCGCGTTCAACAGCGAGAAAGGTGCGTATCGCGTAAATATACCCGCGCCATTCCGTCCTCCCTCCACCCCCGCGGCTGCATCGGCCAGATGCTGCCGAGATTTTATTCTCCTGCACCTGTTACGGTACTCCGCATTTCTCTTCTTGCTTTACGTTGCCTAACTTCAGTCTCCGTCTTGCCTCCCATCCCCATCCGCATCCGCGACAACTTCTCGCGTGTTCCTCCTTTCTGCTCCTCGAACGTTGATATTGTCATTTTGTCATTTTACATCGAGCCTCCATCGAGTAATACTTCTCACAAATTTCCTTATTTTCTTACGCTTTACCGTGCCCTTTAACCTTTCACATGCCTTTCATGAGAACAAGCTAATGGCAAGACAGCGATAAAAAAAACTCGCTGTAAAAGATTAAATGCAGCACGTTGGTCGCTTCCATGATTGTACATACATGCATACATGCATACATGTGCACAAGATGCAATTGTTTATTTTGACTGATTTGACAAGTAGTAACACACTAAACTTGATTTGACAATATCAATTTAGATCAGACATGATCTATATGCTTTTTTATCGGTAAAATTTGAGAAAATATGTATATGTATGTGCGCGCGTGTGTGTGCATACGTGTGTGTGTGTGTATGTATGTATGTATGTATGTATGTATGTAGGTATGTATGTAGGTATGTATGTAGGTATGTATGTAGGTATGTA
>NW_017305884.1:69819-83644 GCF_001594115.1 Trachymyrmex septentrionalis
TGTATGTATGTATGTATGTATGTATGTATGTATGTGCAGAAAAAGAGAAAGACATTGTCATCTTTTTAACTAGTTAGGCAACTCAGTTCCACAATTCACGATTAACCTCTTAACTGAGGTTTAATTCTAAAATTGGAAAGAGACAATGAATAAGTTGAACCTCAATTATGAGTTAACCGTCAGTTATGAACTGGACCTTAGTCTATACAAATTTAGCATTTTTACTTTCTAAGATCACAATTTTCATCCCAATATGTATTTTATGTGTATGTACATACAACAAGCGTGAGAGGTAGCAATCAAAGTTTATTCAGAATATACATACAGCTTGAGGAAATAATAAATAATTTACATTGAAAATTTAAATATAATACTTACATATTTTTTACATCGAATTTTTACAATAATCAAATGACTTCATTAAATGAATTGACACATTGGTAATTATTTTATCACCTCTCTTTTCTCTATACTACAGCCCAGTTACCTCGAGAAAATGAAGCAGCCAACAATACTTTGTCGAATACCAAGAAGCCAAGGGGACGTGGGCTTTTACGCTCACTGTTCTGTTGCTTTGGAAGAGGCCGTAGTGGTAGTTCAAAGAGCTCCAAGGCGAGTTCTTTACAGGGTGAGGGACGTGGGTCACCACCACCTGGCACCGGATCCCCGAGATTTCTCTTACCACCAGTTAGGCACCAAGATATGCACAAAAAGTGCATGGTAATCGATTTGGACGAGACCCTGGTGCATAGTTCTTTCAAACCTATCAACAATGCGGACTTTGTTGTTCCTGTAGAAATTGACGGTACGGTACATCAAGTGTACGTCTTAAAGAGGCCTTATGTGGACGAGTTTTTGCAGAGAATGGGTGAATTATATGAATGTGTATTGTTCACTGCAAGCTTAGCTAAGGTAGGTTTATGATAATAAACAAGTAATTATCTTGTGAAATGAACAAAATTTTAGTTACAATATTTAATTCAAAATGCTTTTACAATAATTTTGATTTAACATTTGTATAGGATTTAGTTCACTGTAAATTTATATACTACCTAAAATATTTATATACTAGTCAACTGATTTTGACTTAGAAAGAAAAAATAAAGAAAATAAAATTATATCAAATTATTTTATATCTTTGTAGTACGCCGACCCAGTGGCAGATCTGTTAGATCGGTGGGGAGTATTCAGAGCAAGGTTATTCAGAGAGTCCTGTGTGTTCCATAGAGGAAATTATGTTAAGGATTTGAACAAGTTAGGACGGGATTTGCAGCAAATTATTATTGTAGATAATAGTCCTGCCAGTTACATTTTCCATCCAGATAATGCGGTAAGTTATATATTTATAATGATATTAAAAAGACTAATTTATTTTAGAGGCGTTAAATGAATTTTGGATGATTAACACGTTAAACGTCACACCGGTCTTAAAAACTTTTTAAAATATTTGATTGACAGAGGACTGCTTTAGAGAACAAAACTGTACTGTGCTTTTGTATGACTGACGGACGATTTGTTAGTCATCCCGATAACACTTTGCTTTCTCTTTTGTCCTTTTGTTTACTTTAGCTCACGCTCCGCGTGCACGTTTATCTCTAGTTGACGGTGTGTGAATTTGTACGGTGTAAACGAAAAGTTAAAAGAAATAGGCTCGAAGCCAGGACGACTAACGAATCAATTACACAAAAGATACGATACAATTTTGTTCTCTAAAGCAGATCTATTAAATATTTTGAAAAGTTTTTGGGATTAGCGTGGCATAAACAGAAAGTCCAGGTGCCAATAGGGACCGGAATGGCATTTAATAACGTGTTAATAATAAAGATGATATTTGTTCATAGGTTCCAGTAGCATCTTGGTTCGATGACATGACGGACTCCGAGCTACTGGATTTAATCCCCTTCTTCGAAAAGCTCAGCAATGTAGAAAACATTTACACAGTGCTGTGTAATAGCAATCATCCTTACAATCAGATACCGGCGCACGCGGTGCAGAGCAATCAGAGCCTGCCGACTTCAATTTCAATGGCTGCTTCCTAGCCCCACCTGAATCCTGGCAATACAGCCAGTCTTGTTGCTCAATGCACCTTGCGGAGGATTCTGAGAGGGCTGCTTCATGTGACCCACTTGCTATGTGGCGAAGGACCTCGAAATGCCCCTCCTCGTTGATATTTGGGAAAACCGCTCTGATCAGCGTAGCCAAATGTCTTATATCTTGAAAAGTGCATCATTTAAGTCACAGCTGCTGATATCCTTCTTCCTGGTGAGCAATGTAACGAAGACTGAATCAGCTTCGAAGCGCGAGTGTTCTTCCATTTTGCACCAAGCATACAAAAAAATGACCAACTATGTCGATCCTGTCTGGTAGATTGAAAATACTGTCTGTATTCGACAAAGAACATAGCGAAGGATGGAACCAGGAATCTCCGTCAAGCAGAAAAGTTAATTGATTGCTAAAGAAAAGAAAGCGATGGTTGTGACTGCCTATGGTGATTGTATACTGGAAAAATGTTAAGTGTTAAAAAAAGAAAGAAAGAACGAAAGTATAAAGAGAAAAAAGAAGAGAGATCGCTCCGAGTCGTTTGATGGGCCATGCCGTGCATTGTTACTGTGTAGTTTTTCTATTCGAGTCAAGATACTGCAAACTTTGTTTACTTAGATTCGATTATAGAGAAGACATCAATGCTCCAATTACGTTTACGAATACTTCTGACCCAACTTACAGAAACGTTGAAAAAAAGGAGGGTAACAGTGGCAGGTAGAATTTGAAATATATATTTTATTTGTTAAAAATTTAAGATAGAAAAATTTTATTTTAATTGTGTTATTTTAATTATTTAAAATAATGTAAAAAATCTAAGGCTTATTTTAGAATTTAATATTAAAATATAGCTTTTAAAATGCGTGGATAGAAAGATTAAAACAAGATTCACACACATACTAATATCTAAGCTTTATAAGAAAAATAAAATGTAAAATATAATCCAGGATTCTAAAATTTTGAAAATACAAAAAAGAAATTAGAAATTAGAAATTTTTTAAAAGAAATTAAAATGTTTCAAGTTTTATTCTTTTAAATGTTTAAGAATCTTTCAAAAAACTTTAAATATGCAAGTTTGATCTCAGTAAAGTCCAAAAAACTTCAAAAATATTTTGATGATAGGGATGCACGTATCGTAAAGTCATTGGATACCGGATATCGGATATTCAGCATCACATTGTTTCCAGATATCCGCTCGAATATCAAATAGGGCAATTATCCGTATACTGGATATTTCTTCGGATATCCTGCCATATATCTGGAAAATGGCTTCCAAAAAAAAGAGCAGCAAAGGAAAAATAGCGTAAGAAGTGACAAAATAGCGATAATAATTTCCTGTATCTTCCCAACGTGAAAAGAAAAGTGGAAAGAGAGATGAACTGTGTAAGAAATTTAGCTAAAAAAAAAAAAAATTCTGCATTAATGACGCAAATTGTCAATGTAAAATTTCAAATGGATATCTGGAGACACAGTAGTGTCTCGGCGCTAAGATGTGGTACATATTACCGGATAATGCTGAATACCGAATATTTCCCGGATATATGGTCTGATGCATCCCTAATTTTAAGAATATAATTCGAAATATATATTATCAACAGTAGAATACTACTCGCTTTACACTGCCGAAGAGTAGGAATAACAATTTTCCGCGTATTTTATTTAATAAGTTTCCATTTTTATATTTATAAAGAGTTTGATAAATCACTTGAATCATAAATGTGATAAAAGTGATGTATACCTCACCGACAAGATATTATTAAAGACGGTCGGTCCTGAACAAATTTTTATAACTATTCATAGGGTCCCGAGGGTCCAGAGATAATTGAAGAATGATGAACATTATCAATAATTGATATAAATTATTAACATAAATATTTGGATAATATGTTATTAAATTTATAATTTTTTATTATATAAATGCTGTCTAAATAAGTTTGCACAGTTATGCTATAATATCTTATATATTGTCATAAAATTACAATTTTTTTCTCTGCAATTATCTCTATTGATGATAATCAACCACGGATTATAACATTAAAATCACAATTTTAAAAATCGAATATTATATATGTATTGAGCTTTAAACATATATGTCTACGAAACTAATAAAACATAAAATGATAATATTATATTATCAGTTTCTTACTCTTATGCCTGGTTGTATATCCATGTTACTTTCACTTTAAGTGAGGCTTAAAACTCTATCTCTCCCTCTCGTGGTTTTAAAAAGAGAATGTGAGAGTCTTAAGTCTCGCTTAAAGTCAAAGTAATGTTGATACAACCGGATCTTAGTTTCTTAATCTCTTAACACTTGTGCGAATTTCCGTTAAGCGACCGGCCGTTTTTAATAGTATTTCGTCGATGTTGTATATTTATATACAGGGTGTTTTTCTGACTTGATCATTTAAAGTGTCTTCATTGTTTTTGATGATACGAGAAAAATACCACAGAGGATCTTGTTCGATTTGAAGGAGCACGTATTATGAGCAAAAAAATTTTTCTCAATATCATATTTTTTGAGACTCAATTAAGGGAGACAAGATCTCCTGTGGTATTTTCTCATATCATCAAAAACAAGAGAAATTTAAAATGATCAAGTTACAAGAAACATCCTGTGTGTGTATATGTGAGCGCGTGCACATACATACATACATACATACACATATATACATATATACGTAGAGGTATACAACACCGACGAAATATATGTATATAGGGTTGGCCATATTCGACGGAAAGATGTTTTTTTGTTAATCATGGGAAAAAACGAGAAAAAATGAGAAAATACACGCGTGGCGTGTACTGTTCCATGGTGGCACAAATTTCCTTCGACTGACGCTTCAAACGCGCTACGTCGTTACTCGATCTAACATCTCTGTCAAAAGTTACAGTGTTGCCACATCTTTCCGTCGAATATGCATCTTTCCGTCGAATATGGCCAACCCTGTATATTACACACACACACACACACACACACACACACACACACACACACACACACACACATACAGGATGTTTCAAAATTCGCGTCCGCGAAGTACAAGATGTGATACTTTATGCTAAAAGAAACAACTTTTTTCTTTTGCAAAATGCGTCTGACAAGTAGTTTTTGCAGGAGAGCAGAAGTTAACAAATAAGTGCAAAAATTATTTTATTAAAGAAAAAAGTTGTTTGTTTTAGCATAAGTATCACGTTTGTATTTTTTGAGCGCGAATTTTGAAACACCCTATATATACATACACACACATATATATATATATTACACGCGCGCGCACATCTCTTGATATCTTTTACTCAACAGAAATAGGTATTTTAAGATTTATTGTGAAATCTTTCTCTCTTTCTCTCTCTAAATGCAACACACACATTGATGAAATTCTTTAATTGCAATTATTAAATATGTCGCACAGATATGTTACATATCTGTAAAACAAATCACGGCTTTCAAAACATTTGTACACAAATGAAGCATTTCATTAATGTTGCATTTGACTATTGCAAGTATTATTTTATCCTGCTGCTGGTACACACCTTTTATTTGTAGAATGATCTGTATGTGGCATTTAAAATGGTGACATTGAAATTTTACAGGGTACGTACTAGTATTTTTTTTTTTAAATTCGGAGATATCTATGAACATTTCCATTTTTACTTTTACTAGTTCACTATTAAGTAAATAATTGTACTTTTTTCCGATATATTTATTGGAATATAAAATATTTTAATTAGATTATGCATATTTCTGAATATATTAATTTTTGCTTTTATTCAGCAGCAAAGTTTTTTTTATACAGTAAGTAAGAAATAATGTCTTTATATTAAATAATTCCATGTAAATTTATATACCACGTTTGTAATTTCTCGAATTATATGCCGAACTGGTTTTCCGTACTTAGAAATGCAACTAAGCTACCATAGTAATGTCACAAATTGAACTGATTAGCAATTTAATTGACATCATTTTAAAAAGATGTTAATGTATTGAAAATCTGTAAATCAATTTATTGCGAAAAATATTATCTCGGCCGGGAGTCGAATTCGAATCCTAAGCCTGAGATTACCGAGGCCGAAGTAATATTGTTCGCAATAATTGATAGGAATATACTCATCTTTCAGGCAACGTATAAACAATAATAAGCCAATTGTATCAAATTACTAAGTTGCTAATCAATTTAATTTGTGACATCACTATGGTAGTTGCATTTCTAAGTTCGGAAAACCAATTCGGCGCGCAATTCGAGAGACTATAAACGTGCTATATAAATTCACATTGAATTATTTAAAACACTTAAGATGCAGCTTCGACCGATATAGGTATTGCTTCTTACTTATTATGTATTCACATTATACAGTTTTAATAAAGCGTTTATTAAATACTTTTTTTACATTTACCAAAAAGTTTCAAAGAATTTAAAATAAAAGTGCAGGGCTTTTGAGAATTAATTAAATTAAATTTATTGAGAAATATTAATTAATTGATTTACAGAAACTTTAAAGAGGTCACATCAATAATAAACTAAACGAACTGTTTTGCTGAGGAAAAAGAAGAAACGGGTAAATTAGGTAATTGGGAATAATCATGAATCACATATTGCTAATATTGATTTAAAACACTGAAAGCTGCATGTCATTTTTTTCCCTCCAAACTGTGCAGTTATGTCATATTTGACCATTCGTTTTTTGGAGCAAAAAGATGACATTTGATTTAATAATAATTTGAAATTAAATTTTTCGTAACTACAGTCTTAAACATTTCCCTTATTTGAAATTGTATATATAATCACACATATATATATATATATATAAATTCATGTATTTATTCCATATATATATATACAATATATTTTTAATATATTAAATGAACGTATACACATACGTGCGCGTGTACATGTACGCACACATGAATATGTATACATAATTAATATTTGTTACTTAAATATTAAATAATTTTATAATTTTTGTATTATAAACTTGCTGAAGTACTCTTATCCCTCTTATTACTAACAACTGCCATTTGAAATTATCAGACATACATACATGCACACATGACTGCCAATTTGTACGAAATATGTCAGGGATATAAAAGCGAGGAACAGGAAAAGAAGAAATATGCATAGCAAAATTGGATTCTAATCTTATAGTAATTTCTGCAATCAAGAAGACATCAATGCTCTGATTTTTTCTAGATTTTATTATTTATTTTAATTATTTATTTTGAAAGTAAAATGTATTACCTATATGTAGAAAAAAGATATTTTAATATGGATTTTACGAATTAGACAATTTGCAATTTTCTTGCTCCAATAAAACGAATTGCACGATGATGTCATTAACAAACTAGAATAATTTAGATATAGCCCACAGATATGACGGGCAATAGATAAGCAGCAGTATATCTTACGCATATATTTACTAATGCGTAATTTGTAAACAATCACAGCTGCTTAATCGAATATAATTAATGTATAAAGTGCATTGTACTACCATAATCAATTCAAATTGTTATTATTCGTGCTTTTATTTCTGTTATTATTATTATTATTATTATTATTATTATTATAGTATTAATGTAACTATTATGTATTGTAACTATTATATATTGTAAGTATCGACGCTGATGTTGTCATTCAAATGTAAAAAGAGCTAAATATTTTTATTTTGTATATCTTGTTTTGCATATCACAATTTTAGGTAGAATGATGAATTTTTTAAACTCTTGCATTAAAATGACGGCATTATTATCGATATATTCAATGAATATATCGATTATCGACATGAGTTTGTAATAAGCTCGGTTGCGTTTGCTATTTTATTTTTTTCTTTCGTTGAATACAGGGTGGATCGAAAATCGAGATACTTACATAAATAATGACAGAAAAATAATTTTTTATTGATATGAACACAATTTGAATGTAAAAACCATAATTTTTAATTTATGATGTAAAATCATAAGACCTGTTCCTCTCGAAAGTCAAAATTACAGAAACTAAATGCTTTCCATATTAAAAAGCAATATTAATATAATTGAATATAATTATGTTATTTTTAATCTCTGAAACTAATAGACCTAGGATGTATATAAGAAAAAATGAAAAACGTGATTTACTTGTATTTGTTATAATTGTATGATTATAATGAGAAAATTTATATGTTAGAGATTATTTGTATGTGTCAAATTGCTTTGAAAAAAATCAAAGCTATTCGTATAAAATATTTATTTTTTAATTTAACATTATTCCATCAAAAAATCGTCTTCTTCCATGCGCGTAACTGCAACAGAATTTTTGGACTACCCTGTATTTTGAAGAGAAAGAACGTCTTAGTAATTTCTCTCGATAATAATTCAGAAAAATCGGATGATAATCCGATCGGACTATTATTTTTACTTAAAATAAGGAAGAGATTTTTGATGTGGCTTCCAATTCTTCCATCCTTCTGTACTTATTAAATGTGCCGATGTTTCTTGTAAACGTTATTATATTATACGCGCGCGTGCGCGTAAGATTACAATATTCTCTTTGTAATAACGCCCATCAAAACGACTCCATTATATACGACCATCCGTTCCGGGACAAATCTGTGCACGATTCAAGGATCCGAGAATCCATAGGTCTAAGTATCCGAACAGTTGAATAAGAATTTAGAGGAATTAAAAAATCCGTGGATCTCTCTCTCTCTCTCTCTCTCTCTCTCTCTCTGTCCGGTCAAGGAGTCGACAATATTAGAATCGAAATCTATTATTCTGAAATCCGAGACTGCAAGGATGTAAAAGTCCATGAATCCATTGATATTAAGCGTGCAATGATCCAACACTTTTGTGATACTTCAAAAATTCACGTTAGCGTAGTAATCTATGATCTAGAAACTAAGGATCGTAGATAGGACGTTTGAGAAGAATTTTATTTAAGATATTAGAAGAATTGAAAGCTATTAAAAATTCAGTAATCGGAAACAAATCAGCTCTGAGAAATCAAAAACGTTTTTGGAAGATTTAAGAAAGGATTGAAATAAATCAAGCAGTTTATGAATTGGTCGGGCTAGAATTCCAAAGAATTAAAGATCCAAGGATTTGAAGCTATGTAGAATCTAGGAATTCAAGGATGCACAGATACATAGATGAAAATTGTTCACAAACGCAAAGAAGAATCTAAGGATTCAAGGATCTTAAAGCTATTTTAGCTACAGCACAGCATTATTATTACGTTATTGCGTATGAAAAGTTCATTTTTATTTTTTTGTCAATACAATTTTTAAGAATAAGTTTAGTAAGAAATTAAGAAGAGATTATATTATATTAATAAGATAAGGAATCCTGTAATCTCGGAAACCAAATTACGCGAAAATATACAGTTTATATAAGATCATGTATTGTATAATTCACATAAGAATGGTGTCCATTTAATTTATTTATTCGCAAGAGATTACATATGTATACTACATATGCATATGTTGGAGGCTCTTTTTAGATTTACGGACTTGAAAATTCGACTTTTCATATGCAAACACGTAATATCTTGAAGCAAGAAAAAACACAGAGTGAGATAGCGTTGCTAATAATATTCTCCCTCTTGAAATCGCAATCATGATTTCGGACCGCCTTGCTGCGCATAATAAAATCAAATGTATACTGCATGCATGCGTGCGTGTGTGCGTGCGTGCGTGCGTGTGTGTTTGGTTTAAATGTGTACACCGATTATTTTATAAAATATGTTATAAACAATTTTTTGATTAAAATTATTTTGTTTAAGAAAATGTACATAAAACTAAAATGTTTAAATTACTCTATTTTTATGTTTTTATTTCTTACAATTAAAAGCAACACCAGTGACAATATTTCATGAACGATTATCGAAAATCACATTTTATCGAATATATTAAATACCTTACAAAATTGTAATAAAAATACATATCTACACATTACATATCTATATTATACATGTATATTATACCAGTGAAGAGATAAAGATTCACTACAAACAAATTTAACAAATTTAAAACTTTTGTTTAAGTCTAAATGTTTATATTTAAATATTTTTAAACAAAATAACTCACAATTATTATTTATAAAACCAAACACACATATGTGCGTGCGTGTTACGTATATTGTATAGTATACTAAGTGTTTTATAATAGCATGTCAATATTTAGGGTGAATCTACACCTAACTAAAATAAATAAAAACATAAACATATGTCCTGCACACTTTAATTTTTGAGTTATGAATGATTAAAGAAAATGTTCTAAATGTCCTTCTCGTGCCTCAACAGACACTATTGCACATCTTAGCACGTGACCTTATCTAATGTTTACAAATATCTTTCAATATTACAATGCAGTAGTGTGTATTAAAACACGAAGCATGGACACCAAGAACATTTCCTTTAATCATCTATAACTCGAAAACTAAAATATATAGAACATGTCCATATACTTTTTTAGTGTATAAATCTACTCCCTAAAATATTGACATTGCATTTAAATAAAACACTGTGTACGTGCGTGCGTGCGTGTATGTGTGTGTGCGTGTACGTTTATATGTATTGTACGAATGCGTAAAAAGAAAAGAAAAAATAGCGTTCGAGGCTTTCGCCGAGTGACGGCCGTTGCAGCGTTTCAAGTTGAGCCGAGAATTTTATACAGAGTTCCGAGAAAATTTCTTTAAAAAAAAAACGCGAAATAAAAAAATAAGTAGATAAGAAGACGCGCGACTTTTGAATTGCGCGTCGCGTCGTATAAAATTAGAAACAATTGTATTATTATTATTATTATTATTATTATTATTATTATCGTTATTATTATTATTATTATTATTATTATTATTATCATTACTGTGCGAATTGTATAAATTTTTTTCTCGTAATTTCTTGTTAACCCGTTGAAGGCCCGTATAGCCACTTGCATCGCAATAAAGTAGCATGATCCTATGTTCACATCGATGGCGCTTTGGCACAAAATGCGGCTATCTGCGATTATATCCCAGAATAGAATCCTAAGATTATATACATGCGTATGTAAATGTATATATCCCCTACGCTATCCTTACCCAAATGAAATCAGAATTGGATAGTCGTGTTGAGATCGGTGACGCCAAACAAGAATGTGAATATAGATTTTTCGAAACCACTGGCACGTATTCGCGTTGCACAATTAGCAGTAAATGTGGTTGGTCACACCTTCAGCCTTCGTTATCCTCGCTTAACCGCGACCTTTATATCCGGTAATTAAATACCGTATAGAGTATTAATGAGCAGTCATGTTCAGCGATTATTCGTGATCGCGGATACGAACTAAGCTTGCTTGCAAACAAGTTCTTATCAGCACCGCACATGTAGCGTTAAATATGAACTACGTACGGTGGTCCTCGATCACGTTGATTGTGATCTTTGTACCGATAATTATAGCGGATCTTTGTACCGCTAGTTTGGGCGACACAACAGCCTACCGTTTTCACCTGTATATTTTGTAACTTTACAAAGAGATCTATCAAGACAATCGTACAAAAGCATGTACAATCATGAAAGAAAACTTAAAATAGTGTTAAAATCTTGAAAAAAGCCCATATTATCTTCATTTTCTACTTTTTATCGTGAAAATATGGAGAAACAAATTTAGAAGAAATTGGTTTATAATGATTGACGTGTGGTTGTTAATTTGATAAGTAATACATACAAGTAATTGATTTGCTATATATAATTATGATTGCAAATAGTTTTTTTACGATATAATTAAACAAATTAATTTGTTTGACTTACTAACATATAAATATAGTCACAAATCGGTCGAGACGCGTGCGTGCGAATAATTAAATTTGTGATACAAATGATTATACTGGATAATGATTTTTTAATCGATTTGGAAGTCGCTATCAAGTGCAAGTGTTATTTATACAAATTAATTTGCTATCAAGTATAGTTATTGCTAAGGTATATGGAGATTTATAAAAATATACTTGTACAAATAATTATACTTGATGGCGCAATTTCCAAATTAATATATAAATAGGTATATTTAAGTATAATTATTTATACATTAAGTACAATTATTTGTATTATAAAATTTGATTAATCGCATACATTGTCTCACAACCGTGCCTCAGATTATTCTATCATCCTAGTCATCGATTTGTAATTACATTTTTTACGATTTTAGAATGTTGCTTAAACAAGCAAAAAAAAAGTTGACATCGTTGCGTCAATGAATCTCTTCAAACTGAATCCTACCGAGAAATATCGGCTTCGAAATCTTGTAAAAATATTCTAAATATAATAGTAGGTCATGTTATATATCATTCAATCTAGAAGTCTCTCTCTCTCTCTTTCATCTTATCTTTTTAAATTTTTTTTATTTTATCTAAGAAATTTTACCCTTCAAATTGTCATGATTTTATGTGCTTTTATAAGAGCATAGGTCACCACAGAGGAATTTCTCGAGATTCCTTTGCCTCTTTGACGTCGAACTATTGCTCTATATATATAGCTGAATCGATTATTTTACCGCTTTAAAGTTCAGGATCAATTGACCACATTTAACGCTAAATGCAGCGTTAATCTTAGAATACTAATCATACTTTTAAGAGTAATCATACGTTAAATTTACGTATGTTGAGATTTTTTCCTAAAAAAATACCAAAGTAAATATTCATTAGAAATAAATTTAATGGGTAAGAAAAACAAAACGGAAGGAAAAGAAAAACTACTAAATTTACATGCTATTTTTTTATTATATATTATTAGTATTCTAGGATTAAATGAAAGTAACTACAAGGATTTTCTCCTTGACAGACATTATTTATGGAAAGTACACTTGACATAAATGAGAAAATTAAAAATAACTCGAGAAAAGTAAAACATGTGGAAAATAATTACTTTTTTATATTTTTTATGACCTTGAACGGGTTAAAAATTTTAACATGAGTGAGAGTAGAGAAAGGATTATGCGTGTGAATGTAAAATTAATGCCTTGATTTGTAAATAAAACTTCATTAGATACTTCCATTAAATGCTGTTTTTATTGTACATTTTTTGTTATTAGGCACGTCTTATTGTTCATCCTGCATTTTGTTATGAATATTTTTACATAAGCTCAAGTTTTAATTATAAATATACATATTTTAAAATTAATGTACATAAGTAAAGTTTCATAAAATGCGATTACTTGTGTATGTATACAGGTTGTCCATAACTCTTAATTAATGGCGTTTTCGGCCTGATCGGGTTTACATTGATTTGCACCAACCTGGGTTGAATTAATAATATTTCGTGCTTTCCTATTGGTAGAACGTGTAACCGATAGCAAAGCATTTTCCAACCCAGGTTGATGCAAACCTAGTCGGGCCAAAAACGGTATAATGTTTCTTGGAATGAAAGATAATAAAATTTTGAACTAAAAGTTTCTTTCCTAATTTTGGTAACTTGATTATTATTTACAGAGTTATTAATGAAAAAGTTAATTAAAGTTGATCAATCAGATTGCACTCAATCGGAATACGCAGGAGAGCAGCATGTCACAGAGCTGCTCGCTTATTATATATTTTCCTAATTAAAATTTTATTATAATTTTTTATATTAATTAATAAATATATGAATAAATGGATAGATCAATAAATAAGTAAATAAGAATAAATTACAGTTAGAAACTTATTCAATTTTCGATTGTTTCTTTATTCTTATTTATTTACACACTCAAGTCTCAAAATAACTTCAGGAATCTGCCATTAGCAGGTAATGCGTTAGATCTGAAACACTCTCTCTCTCTCTCTCTCTCTCTCTCTCTCTCTCTCTCTCTC